>NC_089839.1:203139784-203454208 GCF_035609145.1 Eleutherodactylus coqui
GTCATTCACTGAATGGCTGTGAATGATCGAGTGCTGGCTGTGATTGGCTGGAGCTCGATCCAATCACAGGGCTTACTTACACAGCGCTGATGATGAGGAAATTCAAAGACGAGCAGAGAGATGACAGCGGAGAAAAGTCTCAAGCAGCTTGCTGCACCGCTGGGGAGATTATCGCTATCGCACAGCCGCACATGGGCAAAACAGAGCTGGCGCGTCACTAGTGACGAGGCTCACACAGAAATAGGACATGCCTCAATTTGTTTACTGTGTGAGTTTTCACACGATCAAATCGCGGCTGTCTGAATAGGATTGCATTATCTAATGCAATTTTATGGCAGCCAACATGTACGGAAATTCTGCGGGAAATCCCGCCACTGACTTTCCGTCCGTGTGCATTTGGCCTTAAGATTGTACTAAAGTCACCCCTGCGAGGGCTAATCTCCAGCTCTTTATTATGTAAAGTTATATAAAAATCAAATAAAAACTTTTGAAACTAAAGACTGAGTACCAGAGTTTCAGAACTGGCGGGCATCCCCAAAAGATGCATAGAAGGGATCCTCTGTTTCGAGAAGCTCTCCAGCACAGACTCATAACCACTAGGGGCAGACCAGTGAAATTTGGCACAGTTTGTAGTCTAATTTAAAGCTGGATCGCTATATATATCCAATCCCGAAAATGCAGCCCTGGCGCATTCCAAAGTGAGGGCAGCAGAAGACACGCATGCAAAGTGCCTTGTATCTGTGGGTATAGCGCACGTTCACGAGCGTGATATTGGGCCGAGCGTCCCATCCTTTCATCGTAGCCCTACCCCCTAAACCGACATGCAGGGTCGGTACAAGTGCAATAGCAGTGGATTGCTGGGTTAGAGACAAGACTTAGTGCATGAGCAGCTTGATGTACAGACTGTGCATGCACAAGGAATACAGGCCGAAGAGAGTATCTGGCCGAGCAATGAATGTCACTAGTGACATGGTGTGTATTGACTTGGCTGGAACTAATAAAGGAAGATGATGTCACCAGAAATGTTAAAAATATGATCATGTCTCAAATTTTAAGAACAATAAAACAGCTGCTAGAACACTAATTTATGAGATTTTCAGATGTATTGTATGCAATTGAATGGACAAAGTTGTATAAAGTGGGACAACCGCTTGACGAATTGATGCTTTCAAAGTACTACCTAAAATTCTGAAATGAATTTTTAACTATGCTAAATGTATGAATATTTTATTAGGGACTTTCTGGTCAGCCTGGAACCCGGGGACAACCTGGGCCTGAAGGACCGAGTGGACCTCCAGGTGTTCCAGGACAATCAGTGAAGGTAAGTTTTATTATCAATGTACGAGCCCTATAGAAAGCCTTTCAGTCTGTACACCGCTCACCAGTCCCAGCCAAAAGATCACAGTGCTCAGCTGAGCACTTCTACCACTTCGTTTTATCAATCAGTGGAGACCTCAGCACTCCAGCCCCATCAATCAAAGCTTCTAACGATGCTGGCCTTAGGTTAGATGGAACCATGTGCATCCCCCATAAGACAAAAACTGTATGTATTGTACTGATAGGCAGTCTGTAAGTATTTGTCAGATAGCTGCATACCCACACGAGAACAGCTCAGTGTATAAATATTGTACCAGAACCAAGCTTAGGGCATAAATACAGCACCAGAACCAAGCTCATGACATAAATAAAGCACCAGAACCAACTTCAGTACATATATACAGCACCAGAACAAATCTCATAACATACAGCCTCAGAACCAAGCTCATGGCATAAATACAGCACCAGAACCAAGCTCATAGCACAAATACAGCACCAGAACTAAGAGATTATGCCGCAGGAGTGCCAATGGTCTGACAGCGGCACCTGAGAATACCAAAGTAAACAGATCCTGTGACCGAGCAAACCTAAGGAGGTGATTGCCCCCAGCCTACATCTTCCCGTTGCCTACAAGCTGGGACTGGTCCCTGTGCGGCCTCACGTGTCGCTCTTATCTAAAGCTGGCCACGGTCAGAAGTTATCTGAAAGTTTAGGTATCCTCCAAGGAACAGCTAGACAAATAAAATAATTTCTGCTGGACTCAACATAACATCAGTTTGTGTCATTTTTTTCTTCCAGGGAGAAAAAGGAGAACGAGGTGAGAGAGTAAGTGTACTTGATATTATCTACCTCAGACTTGCAGAATGTAAAATGTCCTAGAGTGCAATTCTACAACCAGACCACTAGATGTCACACACTGATAATGACTGGAGGTTATTCCCATATGACTAGAGTGGAGAAATGTCTCTTCAGTGATGGAGACAATAGGGGATGTTCAGACAACAGAATGTCATGCAGATTTTTCGTGTGGATTTCACCTCTAAGAACCTGTGGATTTCTTAGCTGCGGATTTTAAAATCCTCAGCGTGTCTATTTATGGTGCGGATTTTGCCTGTGGAGTTAAAGCCTCCTTCACACAGGCAACACAATATCATCGTGAGAAAATTGCAGCGATCTTGCATCGGTGGTCTGTGCGATATCGCTGCGTTTTCTCGCAGCAATACCGCAATCTTGTAGAGCTACAAAGTCGCAAGTGGTGGTGCAAAGTCGCGCAGCTTTGTAGCACTACATGCGAGGATTTTCATGAGGGGGAAGGGGGGGTGCATGTAAGCCCTACCCCTAAAATAAGCCCTAGCTGCAGAGAAGAAAAAAAAAAAAATAACGTAAGAGGCGCTGTCAGCTCCAGCGCAGGTCTCCTCTTCACCTCCCTACTTGTCTTCAGTCTTCTGCCAGCCCTTCCTGGATTGGAGGATCAAAATTCATTGAATGGCTGTGATTGGTTGAACGAGCACTGGCTCTGGTTGGCTGGGCCATGGAGCTCATTAGCTAATCACAGCCAGCCCTTCCTGGAGGCGGGGATTTGAATCCTCCAGTCCTGGAAGAGTCGGCAGAAGACTTCAATCAAGTGCTGGGGAGCTTCAAGGCAGATCCGCGCTGGAGATGACAGCACCTCTTAGGTGATGTATTATTATTGTGTTTTTTTTCCTCCAGCTAGGGCTTAGTATTAAGCTTTAACAGTAGGATTTCCTACTGTCGAAGTTACATTGCACTGCACGAAAATTGCGTTTTCGTGCGATGCAAAAGAGAGGAAGGCTCCATAGGGAAACATGGGCTACAAAACCTCGCAGGTCGCGTGCTTATCGCAAAGCTTGCAAGGTTTTTGACTCACAATGTCGCATGCGACAAAACCTTGCAAATGTGAAGGAACCCATAGGAAAGCATGGGCTTCACATACATGCATATTGTAGCATTGTCGCAACGCATGAAAATCACCTGACCTTGTCGCCCGTGTGAAGGAAGCCTAAACCTTTGAAATACAAGGCTTTGAAATCTATGACAAATCTGCAGCAAGATCGATGGCAAATCTGCACTATTTAGGCATGGCTCGGACTACTGGGTATTTGCTGCATATTCTCTTCTTCAGAAAGCCCTCAGCAAATACGGCATATGTAAAAGTACCCTTAGAGCTAATGAGGCCTTTACATTACTATGTAGTAACCTGGCTTAATAATACATCACAAATCCTTAAAATTTCCATGCAGGAGGGTGGTGAGAAGTGCCTGAGCCCTTATCTGGTTCATGAAGGAGGTTGTCACTGTTCCTGCTCCTAATTCACTATTTTATTATGCATAACTAAGGATATCTTGAGCTTTGCATTAATATGATGACCCTACAGGACCCCTTCATCAATACAATATTAATAAATTGTCTCTATGCTTGTATTTTTTGCATGATTATACCATTATATTATGATTATATATACAATCAAATCACACATCACTTCTCTGTCATGCAGGGTCTTCCAGGATTAATCAATGGTGCAACTGGTAAAGGAGAGCCAGGAAGTCCAGTAAGTGGCGCAATTACACTGAATAACCCCTTTGGTGTTTCCCTGTATGGAAATTAGAGCCGTGACCCTGAAGTGCAGTATCAAATCACATGACAAGTTTTTTGTGGATCAGTTTTAGGGCTCAGTCACACGGGCGTTTATTGCCGCGATTTGCGCATGCGCATGCGTCCGGCGATTTTTTAAAACCATTGCTTTGCAATGGTATCGGACACATGAGCGCTTTTTATGCGCTCGTCCGATAAATTAGAGAACAGAAATCGCAGATCGCACCTATCTGCGATCTGCGATTCCTGTTCTCTTCTCTATATGCGCTCAATGGGGCCGGCGGCAGCAGCGCCGACCCCACTGAGAACATATAGAAGACAAATCATTCTTCTCTGCCACAGCTGTAACAGCTGTGGCAGAGAAGAACGATGTTTGCCCATTGAATTCAATGGAGCGGCAATACAGCCGCTCCATTGAAAGCAATGGGCTGCCGGCGTGCGCGGGGTTAATTGTCGGGAAGGGGTTAAATATATAACCCCTTTCCTGCAATGCATCCTGAAAAGTGAAAAAATAAAAAAAAAGGATGTACTCACCTGCTCCCGGCAGCCTGAGATCCCCGCGGCGGTCCTGCAGTGGGTGTGAAGGGGGTGTGACTCAGGCTTGCCCCTGATTGGCTCAGCCTGAGCCAATCAGAGGCTGATCTCAGTCACACCCATTCATGAATTCATGAATGGGTGTGACTGAGACTTGCTTCTGATTGGCTCAGCGCTGAGCCAATCAGGGGCAAGCCTGAGTCACACCCCCTTCACACCCACTGCAGGCCGGCCGCCGGGATCTCCAGCTGCCGGGAGCAGGTAAGTACATACATTTTTTTTATGTTTTCACTTTTCAGGATGCATTGCAGGAAAGGGGTTATATATTTAACCCCTTCCCGACAATTCATCCCACACTCGCCCGCAGCGCTTGCATTCAATGGAGCCGCTGTATTGCCGTCTCCATTGAATGCAATGCGCTGGACAGCTCCGGCCCGTTTCTAATGAAACGCGGCTAGGAGCAGATTTTCGGGCGATTTTTGGGCCGATTTTTCGGCGCCGGTCACACGATTTGCGCATGCGCATCCGTCATGCGATGCGCAAATCGCGTGAAAAAACGCCCGTGTGACTAAGGCCTTAGTGTGAATCCACATTATATGGAAAAATCCAGCGATCTGAATGATTTCCAATGAGGCCTGGTCATTGGTACTAGACTAGCTGGGCCAGGATTTCACTGCCAACCTTATGGGGTTTTCTCATGTAATGGTAAGGAGAGTATACTGAAAACGGCCAAAGGGAAAAGCATCCAGCTGCACTCAATCCATACCCACTAGGGGTGAGGTGAAAAAATGCAAGCCACTTAACAATGAGTCTGAGCCGCAAGACTCAGTAGTCAATCACAAAAGTAGTAGAGAGAAAGTGGCAGCATGCAAAAACTTCATAAAAAATCAAATTTTAAGGCCGAAACGTAGCCTACCTTTTTAAAGACTATGGTATATTAAAATTAGATTTTTTAATGAAGTTTTGCATGCTGCCACTTTCTCTCTAATAGTTTTGTGATATACTGAAAACGGCGTGATCAAGGAAATAGATCAAGCGAAAATTGATCCTGTAGAGGGAACAATTTGTCGTTTAAAGGGGTCAGAAGAGGATGTCAGGAATTGTTCTGACCAAAAGGCACTGCGCAGTCAAAGCAAATTGCAGCTGAATACAACACTAGTGCTCCAACTAACATGTCCGAATGCATAACTCGCTGTTGCTTAGCACAGATGGGCTATAACAGCAGATGACCAGTTCCAGCGCCATTGAGTCTAAGAGAAACAGAAAGGTGAGACTTCAGCGGGCAAACGAGCGCAAAAATTGTATTACTGAACAATGGAAAAACGTTACCTGGTCAGATGAATCCAGATTTCTGTTGCACCGTACTGAAGGGAGGTCAGAGTTTGGTGTAAGCACCATGAATCAATGACCCTGTCCTATCAGGCTAGTGGAGGTCGAGAAGTGAAGCAGGGAGAGTTTTCCTGGCACACCCTGGGTCCTCTCACCGGTGGATGGACGTGATAATGAATGCTGGGCTTCTAAAAAAGGTCCAACTGGATGAGTTCCAATAATCAAGTGGTCATTCACTGTATATGAGGACATTCAGAATTTACCTCTGATATGATAAATAAATCAAGTAAAATATCTCCATTTTCCTTTAAAGGGTCCACCTGGCCAAAATGGATCACCTGGCCCTCGGGGGCCATCAGGACTGCAAGGACTAAAAGGCGATAAGGTGAGTGACTATTTCACTGGCAGTTCATCTGTTTTCATTGGCATGGGCAGAGGCGTAATTGGCTCTTCTGATTCCTAATTCCAAATCTTTACCAGGGCCCCAAGCATTAAAGGGGTTGTCCAGTTGTAAACAATTGATGGCCTATTCGTAGGATAGGTCATCAATAGTAGCTCTGCAAGAGTCTACAACCGGGGATCGCCTCTGATCTGCTATTCTATGAGCTGACACACTTCTGTACTGAGCTGTTTTCTGCAGGAAGCAGACAGCTGTGTTCCCTAGCGAGGCTTGATATTACAAGCAAAGTTCTCACTGAAGTGAATATTGGACAATACCAAGCCTGGCCACAGCAGTAAGAACAGAGCTGTCTGCTTTCGGCAGAAATCAGCTCAGTGTGTGAGTGCACAGACATGGCAAACAGCTGATCGGCAGGGGGCACAGGCGGTGGACGCCTGTCGATCAGACATGGATGGTCTACCTTGAAGATAGGTCATTAATAGTTTACAAATGGACAACCCCCTTTAATGTATTTCTAGTTCAAAAAGTTTTTATTGAGACAGAGATAGTCAAACATATAGTGCATTCCAATCCGTATTACATTTATATCACATACGCACTTTACGATGCACAAGCTTTCACACTCCCATTTAATGTATTTGACACTTACAGCGCTGGTTAATTAGACATCAGGGGCACTAAAACCTCTACACCCCTTATAATTATGCCTCCAGAACATAAGCAACATCATTATTTTGGTGGTTTTATGTAAATATACTAATTGTGAACCATTGTATTGATTCATTGTTTCAGGGAGAAGTAGGTGATGGCTTCCCAGGTCCACCAGGACGGACAGGAGACCCAGGTGATCGAGTGAGTTCCAATATCTATACGAATAATCTGAATAGGGTGACAGTAACAATATGTCATTGTAGGGATGGTGATACCATGTGACTAACAAATTTATAATCCATTTATACACTGTAGGGGCCCAGAGGACCTCCGGGAGAACAAGGAATAAAAGTATGTGCTGGTTAATACAGTAAATGGTGTTCTTCCATAGTACTGAGATAGGATTGTATCTGTTGCAAGCAGGGATAAAATAAGTTTGGCGGAGGCCCACGGACGAAACATATGGCTGAAGGTCTCATTTCACCACCAACCCCACCTGACCCTCCATAGCAGCCACATATAGGAGAGGTGGCCGCTCAAGCCCATGGCTAGGTTGTCTGCAGCTCCACACAGGCAGATCCTATGGTGTTCTCACATTTTGCTGGCCTGGTTGGAAAGTGTATGCTGGTAAAATTAGCCTGTGGCCTACAAGGTGAATGGCAGTCACTGGACAACCTCTCCTCTCCTGACCTGTTTCTGATTTTAACAACTAGATTGGAAGAACTGGCCTGGGCAGGGAAGGTGAGTGCATGAGGCCCCCAAAGTAGTGGATACTCTGGGGAATGTGCCCTACTCTATAGTCCAGCCCTGGTCAAACAAACCTAGCCAACCATATACAGAATGTCATATCTGTCTCCTGAGACCTGTGGTTTTACAGATAGTTTGGAGTTCCCACGCTCAGTTGTGGGGTATTGTGCTGGCTGGGGGTTGTGTGTCTCCAGTCAGCCAATCACTAAAGGTCAGTACACATAAAAGCTGTCTTCCCAGGTGTGGGTGTGTTCAGCTGTCTCTGTTCTCATTCTCTGTGTGTGTGTTGTGTGTTGTTCTCTAACAGGGTGATCGAGGACAACCTGGTCTGGATGGAGACCCTGGAGTAAAGGTGAAAAGTTAGCGAATACAGCTCCAACCCTTCTGTACAACATTGTTCCAATATACATGTGTTATATTTCATATTCTCTTTCTTCTGGGAGGAAATTTCTCATCCTCCCCTTCCAAGAAAGGACTTTGTATGCACTGCCAAGATGATCAGAGGAAAAAAAGTGACAACTTTGCTGTGAATACTGTATGCTTAGCTTACAAAATTGGTTGTCACCTTTCAAGCCCATTCAGACATTGCCTAACAAAATAGAAAATCTTTCAGGTGTCCATATACATAACAAGGAATTTTAGCAGGATTGGTCAACTGTCTAATGAGCGACTCTCCCTCAAAGGCATAATGACAACAATGTACTAGAATATACCTACTATAATCCTGCCCCCTATGTACAAGAATATGCCATAACTATTATAATCCTGCCCCTTATGTACAAGAATATAGCTACTATACTACTGTCCCCCATGTACAAGAATATAGCTACCATAATACTGCCTCCTATGTACAAGAATATAACTACTATAATACTGCCCCTATGTACAAGAATATAACTACTAAAATACTGCCCCCTATGTACAAGACTATAACTACCATAATACTGCCGCCCTATGTACAAGAATATAACTAGTATATTACTGCCTCCTATGTACAAGAATATAACTACTATAATACTGCTCCCTATGTACAAGAATATAACTAATATAATACTGCCTCCTATGTACAACAGTATAACTAATATCCTTCATAATACTGCCCCTATGTACAAGAATATAACTCCTATAATACTGTGCCCTATGTACAAGAATATATCTACTATAATACTGACCCCTATGTACAAGAATATAACTACTATAATACTGCTCCCTATGTACAAGAATATAACTACTATAATACTGCCGCCCTAACTACAAGAATATAACTAGTATATTACTACCTCCTATGTTCAAAAATATAACTACTATAATACTGCTCACTATGTACAAGAATATATCTACTATAATACTGCCCCCTATGTACAAGAATATAACTACTATAATACTGCCCTCTATGTACACGAATATAACTACTATAATACTGCTCCCTATGTACAAGAATATAACTACTATAATACTGTCCCCTATATACAAGAATATAACTACTATAATACTGTGTCCTATGTACAAGAATATAACTCCTATAATACTGCCTCCTATGTACAAGAATAT
The DNA here is from genome assembly GCF_035609145.1 of Eleutherodactylus coqui. Classification (NCBI taxonomy): domain Eukaryota; kingdom Metazoa; phylum Chordata; class Amphibia; order Anura; family Eleutherodactylidae; genus Eleutherodactylus; species Eleutherodactylus coqui. Next base: position 203,148,927 of record NC_089839.1, read on the forward strand.
AACTACTATCATACTGTCCTTATGTACAAAAATATAACTACTATAATACTGCCCTCTATGTACAAGAATATAACTACTGTAATACTGCCCCCTATGTACAAAAATATAACTACTACAATACTGCTCCTATGTACAAGAATATAACTATTATAATACTGCCCCCTATGTACAAGAATATAACTACCATAATACTGTCCTCTATGTACAAGAATATAACTACTATAATACTGCCTCCTATGTACAAGAATATAACTACTATAATACTGCCCCCTATGTACAACAATATAACTACTATAATACTGTCCCCTATGTACAAGAATATAACTACTATAATACTACTCCTATGTACAAGAATAGAAATACTGTAATATTTTACTGTGTACAAGAATACAACTACTATAATACTGCTTCCTATGTACAAGAATATAACTACTATAATACTGTCCCCTATGTACAAGAATATAACTAATATAATAATACCCCTATGTACAGGATTATAACTACTATAATACTTCTATGTGCAAGAATGTAATATCTATAGTAGTGCCCCCTAAGTACGAGAATATAACTACTGAAATACTGCCCCTATGTACAAGAATATAACTACTATAATACTGCCCTCTATGTACAAGAATTAAACTACTGTAATACTGCCCCCTATGTACAAGAATATAACTACTATAATACTGCTCCTATGTACAAGAATATAACTATTATAATACTGCCCCCTATGTACAAGAATATAACTACCATAATACTGTCCTCTATGTACAAGAATATAACTACTATAATACTGCCTCCTATGTACAAGAATATAACTACTATAATACTGCCCCCTATGTACAAGAATATAACTACTATAATACTGTCCCCTATGTACAAGAATATAACTACTATAATACTACTCCTATGTACAAGAATAGAAATACTGTAATATTTTACTGTGTACAAGAATACAACTACTATAATACTGCTTCCTATGTACAAGAATATAACTACTATAATACTGTCCCCTATGTACAAGAATATAACTAATATAATAATACCCCTATGTACAGGATTATAACTACTATAATACTTCTATGTGCAAGAATGTAATATCTATAGTAGTGCCCCCTAAGTACGAGAATATAACTACTGAAATACTGCCCCTATGTACAAGAATATAACTACTATAATACTGCCCTCTATGTACAAGAATTAAACTACTGTAATACTGCCCCTATGTACCAGATTATAACTACTATAATACTGTCCCCTATGTACAAGAATATAACTACTATAATACCGCTCCTATGTACAAGAATATAACTACTAAAATACTGCCCTCTATTACAAGAATAAAACTACTGTAATACTGCCCCATATGTACAAGAATATAACTACTATAATACTGCCCCCTATGTACAAGAATATCACTACTGTAATACTGCCTCCTATGTACAAGAATATGACTACTATAATACTGCCAACTATGTACAAGAATATAACTACTATAATACTGCCCCCTATGTACAAGGATATAACTACTATAATACTGGCCCCTGTGTACAAGAATATAACTACTATAATACTGCCCCCTATGTACAAGAATATAACTACTATAATACTGTCCCTATGTACAAAAATATAACTACTATAATACTGCCCCCTATATACAAGAATATAACTACTATAATACTGCCCCCTATCTACAAGAATATAACTACTATAATACTGGCCCCTATGTACAAGAATATAACTACTATAATACTGCCCCCTATGTACAAGAATATAACTACTATAATACTGCCCTCTATGTACAAGAATATAACTACTATAATACTGGCCCCTATCTACAAGAATATAACTACTATAATACTGCCCCCTATCTACAAGAATATAACTACTATAATACTGGCCCCTATGTACAAGAATATAACTACTATAATACAGCCCCTTATGTACAAAAATATAACTACTATAATACTGCCCCCTATGTACAAGAATATAATTACTGTAATACTGCCCCGTATGTACAAGAATATAACTACTATAATACTTCCCCATATTTACAAGAATATAACTACTATAATACTGCCACCTATGTACAAGAATATAACTACTATAATACTTCCCCCTATGTACAAGAATATATCTACTATAATACTGCCCCCTATGTACAAGAATATAACTACTATAATACTGCCCTCTATGTACAAGAATATAACTACTATAATACTTCCCCATATTTACAAGAATATAACTACTATAAGACTGCCCCTATGTACAAGAATATAACTACTATAATACGGCCCCTTATGTACAAGAATATAACTACTATAACACCGCCCCCTATGTACAAGAATATAACTACTATAATACTGCCCCCTATGTACAAGAATATAACTACTATAATATTGCCCCCTATGTACAAGAATATAACCACTATAATATTGCCCCCTATGTACAAAAATATAATTACTATAATACTGCCCCCTATGTACAAGAATATAACTACTATAATACTTCCCCCTATGTACAAGAATATAACTACTATAATACTGCCCCCTATGTACAAGAATATAACTACTATAATACTGGCCTCTATGTACAAGAATATAACTACTATAATACTGCCGCCTATGTACAAGAATATAACTACTATAATACTTCCCTCCTATGTACAAGAATATAACTACTATAATTCTGCCTCCTATGTACTAATATAATACTGCCCCCTATGTACAAGAATATAACTACTATAATACTGCCGCCTATGTACAAGAATATAACTACTATAATACTGCCGCCAATGTACAAGAATATAACTACTATAATACTTCCCCCTATATACAAGAATATAACTACTATAATACTGTCCCTCATGTACAAGAATATAACTACTATAATACTGCCGCCTATGTACAAGAATATAACTACTATAATACTGCCCCCTATGTACAAGGATATAACTACTATAATACTGCCCCCTATGTACAAGAATATAACTACTATAATACTGCCCCCTATGTACAAGAATATAACTACTATAATACTGCCCTTCTTGATCAATAATATGAATCTGAAAACATATTTTCAGAATATTCTCATGTAGTAATCCGTCACTTTAAATGTTCCTAATGTATTTTGTTTTGTTGTACAGGGAGATCGTGGTGCTCAAGGATTTACAGGGGTGAAGGTGAGTAAAGGGCGGTAATGGCTTACCATATAGGGAACTCTTTTGCTATTTTGGTTAAGAGTGTCACTCTAGCCCTCAGTTCAAAAATGCAGATAGAATTAAAATTTTGTAGGATGCATGTACATGAGTATCTGAGAAATACTGGGAGGAATGGAAGCGATACAAGTTTTATTTTTCCTCTTTTGCTTCTATTATACCTACCTCCTTGTAACACACATAGATTGACGTATTTTCATTTATTTAATTTATAGTACTTCCAAGTGAATTGATTCCTGTTTTTAATACTGCAGGGAAATCCTGGACAAAGTGGCCAGTCAGGTGCCCCAGGACCCGTGGTAAGTCTACGTTTTTAAGAAACATTTTAAAATGGTCCAGAAATCATCTTGCTCCACCCTTTACTCCACCCACCTAACATTTTAATTGTGAGACCATACCCTTTTTAGGAAGCCCCTCCTCACAGTAGGCATCTCATGTGCAAGCCCTGCTAAAGGGAATGTATCACCTATTTTTTTTTTACTAATTAAAACCAGATAGTGAAACATTTTCTGTTTTTCTGATCTATTTTCATTTTCTGATTGTAGATTTTGTATTCTATAGTCTGTACATCACTATGGGGGTGGCCAACTTGTCTAAACTGCAGTAGACAGCATTTATAGATGTGCTTTACTGTAATCTCGTGGACCATAGACACAATTGGCAAGAGGGGACTATTGACTTCTATGGGAGAGTGTTGTGAGCACGCTCAGTGATATATGCAGAGGGGGGGGGGGGCAGGCTGTAACCATCATACGTAGATTTCTATGGGATAATATTGTGAGCATGCTCTGTGACCTGGGTCAGGAGGGGAGGAGGCGAATTGTGACCATCAGTTATTGCAAATGGTTGATCCTGTGTTATCAATATAAATAGATGGCACTTTGTATTGTAATCCTGCCTGTGATGATAATGAGATGACCGCTGAAATGTTTTCCTACAGAACAGGAAGTGTCAGACTATTAGGCTTAGTGGTTAATGGACACATTTCCTTTATGAAAGTTTAGCATGGATGAGGGAGGATTTTTTTTTTAGCTGCCTTCTTTACTTATCTCAGAAGTGGGGTTGCTCTCTGTATATTACACTTTGGATCCATGCATCTAGTTCATATTCTACAGTTGTAGAAACTAATAGTCTTATATTCCTATTCCTAACAGGGGCCTATAGGACCACACGGACCACGAGGAGAAAAAGTGGGTGATGGAACGGATTTCTGTTACCATATATGAAATTGAGATGTCATAAAATGCGTTTCTAGCGAGATATGGGGGTCCTATGTCAGATCAGAGTTGTTTTCCTGTATTTGCTCAATTATGAATATTAATAAGAATTCATAACAGTCCGAATGGAGCATTGTATTCTGTAGTCTCCTCATATGGGGCTTTCTGGGCCCCCAAAGGCTCTAGGCAGGGCCGGCTCCAGGTTTATATGGGTGACAGTACCCTTTCATAAGATATAGGCCCCGCTGTGCCTCCTTAATAAGGCCGCATTATCCTTTCTAAGTTATTAATAAGGCTTTACTGTACCCCCTGAGTCTTTTATAGGCTTCACTGTGTACTGAGTCATTAATAAGGCCCTGCTTCCCTCTTAGTTGTTTATAGGGCCTGCTGTGCCCCTGAGGCATTTATAGGCTTTGTTGTGCCCCCTGAGGCATTTGTAGATTTTGCCTGAAGAAACAAAGATGGCCGCATCGCTTTTCTGACTACCTGATGCACATGAACATTAGTAGTCTACAAACTCACAATTCTTGCACAAATATGAACACCATTATTCGTCGTGGTGGGGGAAAAACCGTTGCATATTCTATCTCTTCGCGGACCTTTAATGCATCACATGGCTCTCGTATGCCATGCTCTGTGCATGCGAATGCGATGTGAAGTTTCCCATTGCAATCAATGGGAAACACTTCTAATCCTTTATCGCGTGTGAAACTCACGCGAGAGGATCGGAATTTCAGAGATGCGTTGCGGGGTGTTTTTGCATGAAAAATGCCTCCCATCTGCGGGTAAATCGCACAGTCACAAGTTTCTTGGCCCAATATCACGCTTGCCCATGTGTAAGTAGCCTAAGAGCCCTTTTACATGGATAGATAAATAATTCAGATTTCAGTATCTAGTGGGAATCTGAATGATTAAAGTTAATTGTAAGGCCGCCTGTAGACGGGTGGGTTGGATCAGGCGGCGAGGATTCTCACCGTGGGACCCGACCCGAGAGCCTGCAGGGACCAGCGCGTACTCACCTGCGCCCTGCAGCTCTGGCACTTTCATGTGCCGGCTGCCGAGCAGCCGGCGCATGTGCAGACCGGAGCCGGCACCGGGTGACTGACATTTCTGTCTCTGCGAGCCCCACACAGAAATAGGACATGCAGCGGTTTGTTTGCTGCGCGAGATTTTGCGCGGCCAAGCCGCAGCCGTCTGCATAGGATTGCGTTTGTTAACGCAATCCTATGCAGGCTTCCAGCGGCGGAAATTCCGCGGGAAATCCCGCTGCGGAATTTCCACCCGTGTGCAGGCGGCCTATATGCACGCCCTGGCTTAACAACTAACAACAATTTATTCGCTTTTCGTTCGTCATTCAGTTTCTATGACTTTTCAGTTTCAGTTTATAAGATGTTTAACTATGAACGACTGCCTGTTTACTGTGAATGGATGGGTGGGCTAGAACGATCCCCGGCCGTTCCACCTCCATTCACTAGCAATGCTTGTTCCTGTGTAAAAGCACAGGAACGATTATCGCTAGGACAACCTATTGGGCATCTGTACCCGACAGATCATCCTGTGTAAAAGGGCCCTAACACACTACATGCTGCCCACGTGAGCAAAGCTGGCCAAATAGAGCAGCTCGTAGGTGTCTTACACTAATGACACATGCTAATGTACAGTGTGCATCAGGTAGTCAGAAGATGGGCTATCTTTGATTGTCCAGGGCAGAAGGGTCGCTTCAAAGACAGGTACAGATGACAGAGTGAATGGATGCAATAATATGCCATAGGTCTTTCACCAAGCTCTGTGATCACTTCTTACAGTTACCCAATACCATATTTACATTTTCAGGGTGACCAGGGACCTCCGGGGGAGCCCGGCACATCTGTAAGTGATTTTCCTTTTTACCATGCAGTTATAGCACATAACACATGCAGTAATCATGTGTATTATGTATGTTTGTATTTCAGGTTTCCACCGCAGCTGGGATGAAAGGAGAAAAGGTGAGGCAATAAAGAGTGTGATTGCATTTATAGTATTTGGAGGGCTTGGGATGGGTGTTTCCAGAAGATTCAGGACTGGTTATATGCACTGAATGGACAGTTTATTAGAGACCCCCATCTAGTAGCACGTTGGACCTCCTTTGGCTTTCAGAACTGCAGTATTTCATCATGGCGTATGCTGAGAAAACCTTCCCCGCACCATTACTGCACCTCCACTAGCCAGAAGAGGTCATCGATTCATGTGGTTTGCCCCAATTTCTAACCTCCTATCAGTAGGGTGCAATAGAAATCTGGATCCCTCTGATGATGTTTTTCCACTGCCCAGTGATATAATTGTCATGCTTTTTTGCCCCCTGGAGTTTCGCCTTTCTGTTTATCTTACACAGTATGGAGCTGGAACTGGTCATCCGCTGTTATAGCCCATCTGTGCTAATGAACAGTGTTGTACTCAACTGACTGTGCAGCTCCTGCAGGTCAGAAGAATTCCTGACACCCTCCTGTGACTCTTCTTGGCGACCAGTTGTTTCTGTGCAAAGGATCTCCTTTTGCTGATTTTTTTTTTTATTGATCACGCCATGCTCAGTATACTCTCCACACCGTTATACGAGAAAACCCCACGTGGTTCACAGTGAAATCCTGGCCCGGCTTGTCTAGCAGTGATGGCCAGACCTCGCTGGAAGTCACTCAGATCGCTGGATATTCCCATCTAATGTGGATTCACCCTGAAATTGATCCACGGAACACTTGTCACGTGATTTTATGTTGCATTCTGGAGTCACGGGCAGAATTTCCATACAGGGAAGCTCCAATCATGAAAGGGCTAGGGCTCTAATAAAGTGGCCAGTGTATGGAAGTTGTAGAGCAGTGTAGGGCATCTTTGGTTGTAGAAAACGTCTTAATACAAAATAAGGTAAGAAAGTGGGTGACATAGGAGTTTAACGTGGTTGGCTGTGTTGCGGAACATTGATGTATCTTGTTGCAACAGTCTATGGTAATGACATATATTGTCCACTAGATATGACTACTTGCAATGGACATTTCTTAGTAACTATAGTGATCACATTATTTTCCTGTTCTTTTCGCAGGGTGATCGTGGTTCACAGGCTCCAGAAGGTCCAAAAGGCTCAAGAGGTGACCCGGGAGACAAAGGCGAGAGAGTGAGTGCCCTCTCCAATACAAATCCATCATGATTACAGTTTTTCTGACCAAGATTATGAAACGAGTTTGCTTTTGTATGATCAGGGTCCTGCAGGATTCGGGTCTCCTGGTCAGCCGGGGGCTAAAGGAGAATCTGGGGATCGGGTAAGTGTGACTTAAGGCAAAACAGTTGTTATATTGAACGTCCAGAAGTTGCAATAAGGCAGATGAGTAAAGATATATTTGTAAGGCTTCTCTAATCTGGGACAAGGTCATGGGTCAACTGATGGAATCTACTTAGTGTCGTGTTTTCTTTTTATTAGGGACCCATGGGTCTGGCAGGCAGATCAGGTCCAAAGGTATGTTATTATTGTTATGTCTATTAGATTTCAGAAACAGCTCCACCCTTAGCTAAGTTCACATGGGCAAGTGCAATATCAGACCGTGATTCAAATCCTGATATCGCGCTTGCCAGCATGTGAATTCCCCATGGATGCAAGGCGTTTTTATGTCAAAACCGCCTAGCATCACTTCAGGGAAGAAGTGATCCTCCATCGCGGCTGACGTCTGCAGCGGAGGATCGTGTAATTTCACTAATTGTTTTCAATGGGAGAGCTCGCATCACATTGTGTGCATCTAGGACGTGGTGTGATGCTGTCGTCGGCCCCATTAAAAACAATGGCAAAGAGCATCGCAAAAAGATAGAACATGATGCGCTTTGTTGCGCACATTGCATCGTAATGCCATGCAGGAAAATATCGCTCATGTGTATAAACCCATTCTAAAGAATGGGACTTATATTCGCGCAAAATTTGTGCGTCTCGCAAAGTACAAATCTTGCACAATTTTCTTGCCTGTGTAAAGATGGCCTCATTCATAGGTTGTGTCTTATATTTTAGTTTAGTGCCTCGTTCACTTGAGTGAGGCTGAGCTGTAATCCAGACAGAAGAGTGGAGCTGTTTCTAGAAGAAAGCAACAATGTTTTACTAATCCCATACGGCCCCCATAATGAGCACTTGTCATGTTCTCATGTCAGCGGGGCTGGCTGCATAATCCACTGACTCCACCAGGAAAATAAAGGCCCACTCTATACTCCAGCTCTAGAGGACATGCTCGCATATATTTTCATTGTCCTCACTTTACATAAAGGCCATATCATCAATCAGTCTGTGCAGAATGTGTTTGGTGCCCCCCTTCTATTATAGGATAAAATATATATTGCACTGATAAGCAGTCTGCCTGTATTCTGCTGATACAGAAAGCAGAAAAATAGTAGTATACCCATACCAGAACAGCTCAGTGAGTAAATACTGTACTGGAGCCAACCTCAGTACATAAGAACAGTAGTAGAATCAAGCACATAACATAAATAAAACACCAGAACCAAGATCAAAAAATAAGTTCAGCACCAAAGCCAAAATCATAACATAAATACAGCACCATAACCAAGCTCAGTACATAAATACTGCACTAGAACCAAGCTCATATCATAAATACAGCACCAAAACCAAGCTCAGCACATACATGCAATACCAGAACTTAGCTCATAATATAATTACCGTAGCAGAATTAAGAAATTGTGTTAAGGGCGCACTGATGGGCTGACAGTGGCACCTCAGAACATCAAGGGAGAGGAGACAGAGCACAAGATGCTGCCACATGAGGGAAGATCATCTGGCCAGGGTTGGACTGGCCAGAGGATCATCTGTTTTTTTGGTGGGCCATTCCAATTCTATTAGGCATATATCTTGCCCACCTAAGCAACTATGCATGTATAATACATAATGTAGTATTATTATGACTCAACCAGGGAGACGCCGGCGATCCAGGGCAGAATGGAGAACCTGGAAAAACAGGTACCCCAGGACAAATTGGGCTTCGGGGCAAAGAAGGAGAAAAAGGAGACAAAGGAGATGAAGGGACACCGGTAAGACTGATGACAAGGTTCAGTGATGGCAGCTAGATGATGAAAACAGAATGTAACGACTTATGTTTGCTATCTTACAGGGAGAATCGGGTATTCCAGGAAATAACGGGGAAAGGGGCCCGAGGGTAAGTGGGGCCCATGTTGGTACTGATACAGTTTTCACTACATTGTAACCCCCTTGTAAAACGTTTCAGTGACTTCTTTTCTTTTTTATCACCATCATGTTTTCTGTGATTGCTTTGCCTTGAAATACTCTATAATTCTTTACATTACCAGGGTCTCCCAGGGCCAAGGGGCCTCTCAGGAGAAAAGGGGGATCCAGGAGAATCTGGGGAAGCGGGAAGAAATGTAAGTAACAGAATCCACATGGCTTAAAGGGGTTTTCCATTACTAAACTATTGATGACCAATCCTCAAAGTAGGCAACAGTTGATCAGTGGGGGTCCGCCACTCAGGATCCCTGCCGATCAGCTGATTGAAGAAGCCATGGCATTTGGGTGTGCACTATGGCCTCTTTTCAGGCTTGTGACATTACTTTCATCTGTCACATGGCCTCAGAGCTCCTCAGTCCCATTCAAGTGAATAGGCAGTGTGTCCGGTATGGACTGAAGTGACATTGGCACTACACCAGGGTAGGAGCAGCAGCTTTCAGGTCCAACTGACTTTGGTGTGTATCAACGCTGACAATAGGTGCCTTCTCAGCTGATTGGCGAGAATCCCCACCTCCAACAATCAACTATTGATAAGCTACCCTGAGGATAGGTCATCAATAGTTTAGTGCTGCCAAACCCTTTTAAGTACAGAGTTGTTCCCATTCACTCACAGCAAATAGAGATCTTCAAAATGATGAGAAACTGAAATGTATTATTATGCAAGGATTAAAGTGATCCTCTGATCCTGGACAAAGACAGCTGCAGCGCTTATCTAACGGTCTGATGCACACTGTGCATAGTATGTATTGTTAGTCTAAGACACTACATGCTGCTATGGCAGGGTATTCTCACTGTAGATTACTGGCTGCTCTGTTGTCGGGGCCTCTCCAGCATGTCCCATACCGCAGTACTGGCTCTAGCCAGCAGATGGTGCCATTGTATAATGGCAGGAAGAGAAAACCCCCTAGAAAAACCGTGAATCCAAAATTGCATTGCAAAGGGTTAAAGGAGAGAGCTATGCCAGAAGGCCTAGTAGCCAGGTACCCTCTGCACCACCTATACCTGGCATACCTTTTATTATAGAAGGTAGCGTGGAAGTGGTGCTCATTTCAGCACAGGACCATAGCTTGTACAAAATAAAACTAAAAAGTGAAGGAGCAAATACAGCATCATTTAAAGGGCCAGTACTACAATCTTACACACTTTGAGTACTAACTTCCTTATGGCCCATTTACACGTTTCAAAACGCTTGGCGTTTTATGCTGCTTTTTATCAAATAAAGACATATTCTTTTGAAACTCAAATACATGCATACTCATCTAAAAGGTCGCTCCAACGTATAAGTGTTTTTCTACCCTAGCCACGTATTGTGTCACTGGCCAACCTATATGGGTTGCAAAGTCACTGTTTTGGCAGCACCTCAGATTTAATGCACAGCTTTTTTCCACCATAAAAAGGAATTGCCTATCGGAAATTACACCTAACTATCCTCTGCACTGGATCCTCATCAAATTAGCTCCACCTCCTCCCTTTCTTTGCACTATTACTATTCCTACCTGTTTCATGTCTGAAAGTTCTGATTTTCAGGTGGTCTTCCCTATTTTTCTATTGCTCTGTCATTTACAATCCACTTTCAGAGAGTGGGTGTGTAGGAAGTCTAGCATTCTGCCAGTTGTTCACTGTCCTGACTTCTTTGCCCTCACTTCCCATGCTCTGGTCCAATCAGCAGAGAAGCAGATCTGAATGCCAGCCCTTCTGCTTTCCCAGTATGATTCAGGCAGTCAGGGACATTCTGGCCAGAAGGTTAACAAACCTAATATAATGTGTGTGTATGTGTAATATCTTCAAACACACACACACGCACACACTGTAACAGCAGGAGAGACAGAGACTGTGGAGATTGGTATCACAGTGTCTGCAGATCTGTCAACCTGAGGGTACCGGAGCTGCCTCTGAAGATAGCCCCTCTCCTTATTTCTATAGAAACGTCTCTGTGTCCTTCTTACTAAGGAAGCTTTGTACCTAACAACAGAGAGTGGATTGCAGAGTAGCTGAAAGGGAGACCTCTAGTGGCAGCCACTTCAAACGTGATTTACAGTGGTAAAGCAACATTTTTAACCTAAGTATATTACAGAAATGATTAGACTAACACAAGCTAGTAGATCAGCATAAGTTGTCTGAAAAGTTAGTGCCCCTTTAAGTTCCCAATCCGCTCCTAGTCGCTCCAGCAAATCTCCATATAACCCTGCCATTTACTTCTTTTTCCAGGGTAGTCCCGGTATTGCTGGCAGTAAAGGTGAACGCGGAGACCCAGTAAGTAAGAAGCTCAATGCCAATCTCAACACAGTATGACTATAGGCTAAATAGCAACCGAATGACAAATCAGTTCTGCCCGTACACAGTCATAGAATGTCTGATTTATTAACTGATTTTATTATTATTGTAGGGGCCCCAAGGACCTCAAGGACCCCCAGGAAAGCCAGTAAGAGCTTTTTCACTTTACTAACTTATGAATTCTACCCATAATGAAACATTTGAAGATTTATCAAGTCAGTGGCAGTCACCGATTTAAATTGGGATTTAATCAGAATATTTTGTTTTTAGGGTTCTATTGAGTCTCTGGCCGCTGGAGTTAGAGGTGACAAAGTGAGTATGAAAGCATCATTATATACATCGTGTCTATATAAGTGACTATTTCATTTTATAGTCATTTTCCTTTTCAGTTCTCCTTAGTTTTAAAGAATTGTAGCTTTATTCTTTAATATACATTGAATAGCCCCTTTATTAGAGCCCCTGGTCCTCTATTGATTGGAGCTTCTCCGTATGGAAATTAGAGCCGTGACTCCGGAGTGCAACATAAAATCATGTGACAAGTTTTCTGTGAATCAAGTTCAGGGCTGACACCCACTGGTGATATTTTCTTTCTTGCGCTGCGAGAGCACGTGAAAACTCTCGCCTCGCAGCGCAAGAAAGACGCCGAAATAGGACCGGGATATCGCCAGCCTTGTCAATGGGGTCAGCTGGCCCCATTGAAAAGATATGGAGAATACCACAGACTTCTGTCACAGCTGTCACAGCTGTGGCAGAAGTGCAGCATGCTATCCCATTGCTTTCAATGGGATCGGCGCTGCTGCCGGTCCCATTGAAAGCAGTGGTTTGTAGCAAACCCTGCAGTATGATTATAGCACTATCTTAGCTATTCATGAATGAATAGCGAAGCACTATCTGTAATTGGCTGAGCGCTCAGCCAATAGCTAAGCACTAGCTGCTATTGGCTGAGCGCTCAGCCAATCAGCACAGCCCTTTCAGGAGGCGGGGAAAAATCCCCGCCTGCTGAAAGTGCTGGACAGCAGTGTCGGGGAGCCAGCAGGAGGACGCGTCTCAGCGGCGGAGAGGTGAGTAATTTTAAAAATGTTTTACCACTTATTGATGCTTTTCAGGGAAGGGCTTATATTTCAAGCCCTTCCCCGAAAATCATACTGCAGGGTTTGCTACAAACCACTGCTTTCAATGGGAGCAATGGGAGCAATTGAAAGCAATGGGATAGCATGCTGCACTTCTGCCACAGCTGTCACAGCTGTGACAGCTGTGGCAGAAGTCCGCGGTATTCTCCATATCTTTTCAATGGGGCCAGCGCTGCTGCCGCTGGCCCCAATGAAAAGATTTGCAATATCCCGGAGTGATCCCGGTTTTTTTCTCGCACTGCGCTGTGAGAGTTTTCACTTACTCTCGCAGCGCAGTGGAGAAAAAAACGCCAGTGGGTGTCTGCCCTCAGTGTGAATTCACATTAGATGGGCAAATCCAGCAATCTGGGTGACTTACAACGAGGTCTGGTCATCGTTGCTAGTCTAGCCAGGGCCAGGATTTCACTACCAACTGTGTGGGATTTTTCCTTGTAATGGTGTGGAAAGTATACCCAAGATGCGAGGAAAATCATCCAGCAAAAGGGGATCCTGTGGATGGAAACAACTCGATGAAAGGGGACAGAAGAAGATGTCAGAAATTGTTCTGATCAACAGACGCTACTCAGTAAAGAACAGCTGAATATAACGCTGGTGCTCCAACTAACATGTCTGAATTCAAAACTTGTAGCTCCTTGCAGCCCCCTTGTCTTAAAGAGAAAGAGCAAGGCGAGACTACAGGGGGGCAAAAGAGTGTAAAACTATCTCTGAGCAGTAAAAAAACATCGCCTGGTCAGGTGAATCCAGATTTCTGTTGCACCGTGCTGATGGGAGGTCAGATTTTGGCACAAGCAGCATGAATCAATGACCCCTTCATGTCAGCTGGTCAGAACATGTCAGCACCTCCAACTAACCTGCAGCAACTACAAGAAGATTCCTGTCCCAGGGGCTGGTATTCCTGCAGAACAATTTCATCATCTGGTGGAATCTACACCATGAGGAATTGCTGCGATTCCAAAGACTAAAGGAGTCCAACGCGACTAAATGGGAGTCTCCAATAAAATCGACATTTAATGCATGTTTTATGACAATTCACAGACTTCCACATAGCCATTTATGATGTTACATCAACCCCTCGCCTCGGGATTGCTGACCTCTCCTATATGAAAATGGCGCACCACACGTGTAGAAACTCTAGAGACTTGGATTTCTTTATCTCTTGCTCCTGCCAGACTTTATTTTCACAGCACACAGCATACAACGAAAACACAGTTCATATGCACCCCAGCTTGGGTGTGAGTCCAGGGTTGTCATCCCTGTTGGACTCTGGCCTTTGCTAGGCCACCAGCCTGCAGCACCTCAGCTCTGCTGCACTGGTCCTCTCTCAGCTTGGGTGAGTCCAGGGTTGTCATCCCTGTTGGACTCTGGCCTTTGCTAGGCCACCAGCCTACAGCACCTCAAGCTTGAGAAAGACTCCGGAAGGAGTTGAAACGTTGCTGCTCTGCCCTTTTTGGATCAATAAAGAAGTACTATTTTGGATCACTGGTTGTGCTGCTCAATTCACTTTCCATTTGGATGGCGTTGTTAGTCCTTGGAGTCAGGACTTGCTGAGTTTGCACACCAGACCCGCACCTCGCACCTAAATGGTGCATTCCAGTGGAGTGCTGCTGCACCTATTTGCTTATTTGTCCTTTATATAATGTGTCTCGCAGTATGATACTAATCAGTATTTACTATATCCTTTAGGGTGATGCGGGCGACCCCGGAGAAGATGGAATGAAAGGGCAGAAGGGGGAAGCTGGTATAAACGGTCTACCTGGAGATAGGGTAGGAATATATCTGTGATCCCATACTCTGTGCTACTGTATTTTATAGGATTTTTTACATATACTGTTGACCCTTGAACACTGCGATTTGTTTTTTAATATATTAATGTGAATCAGCAATAAAATAGTGCTTCCCTTTATTCAGGGTTTGGAGGGACTCAGAGGGCCACCGGGAAGTCGGGTGAGGTTTTTTATCTGTTAAATACAGTCCATAAAGGGACATTAAAAATTATTTTTTTTATAATCTCTATTTTCTTTGTAGTTCAGCATAATCTATTGTTCCCTGTTATCAGCCATTTTAATTTTTGTCTTTATCTTGCAGGGAGATCCCGGAGATCGAGGCTCTCCAGGTGACAAGGTATGTAGCCAGTTTTACATCCAACCACATGGATTGTATAAGATTCATTGATTTTTGCCTTCCAGTAGATTCAAGTGCAGGGTCATCGGCTATTTGGTGATGTTAAAGCATCCTGTTGATCAGGGCTCATACTGATGTCCTTCATTCCACCGGATCCTGTGCTAAAAACATCCAGATTCCCAGTGGCATGAAGCGCATTTGTTGAGCCTGTAAGCTGCATTGGACAGTAACCTCCCTCTTTTATTGTTGCATGCATCTTCATATCCATCAAATTTCACTCCTTATTTTTATTTGTTCTGTCCCTTTAAGGGTGAACGCGGCCCTCCAGGAAGTGATGGAAGAAATGGACTTGATGGAAAACCAGGACAACCGGGGACACAAGGACTGAGGGTAATGGATGAAATAATGCTTAGATTATACCAAAAGTGCTGAGATAGCAATGTGTAAATTGATGATGAAGTGGAGTTACCAAAGGGGACGGCTTGGGAACACCCACCCTGTATAAGTTGTGAGGGGTTATCTTGTGAATGAGGTCGAACATTGGCCAGCGGGCTCATGGGAAGGCGATGTGAATTATCAGAGTTGGAACAAGGAATGATAGTGGGTGCCAGATGGGTGGGACATTCCATTTCTGAAGTTGTGTGGGCATTTAACATTCCTTGATCTACAGTGTCATGTGCGTACTGGGAATATGTCATAGAAGGCATTACCATCTGCAGTGGGCAGCGTAGTGTCCGCCCATGGGTGCTTAATAATTACTTGTGGAATCTGTCTGGGATTGGCTGTACGAACAGTCAAGTAACTCCAGCAGAAACTTTATCCCGGGGTATGGGAGCAGAAGACCCACCAGTGCGCCTCTGATAACCCCACAATACAGGACTCATCTGGTTTCAAAGAGAGGTTGCTAACTGGACCCTAGAGGACTGGCAACACGTGGCGTGGTCAGATGAGTCACAATACCAATTCTTTCAGGATAATGGTTGGGTTTATGGATGATACAGACCCCATGAAGCCATGGACACAAGGCACTGTACAGGCTGGTGGTGGTTCCATACTCGTGTGAGCTTTGTTCTCATGTCGTCGGTTCCTACACAATATTAGTTTATGTCCGATGACTTTTGGTATGTCAGTGTATGTTCCTAATACCTGTACCAACTGAGCGTGTAGTTCCCTATAATACTGCCCCCTGTAGACAAAACTTTATTTTTTTAATTTTTCATTATAGGGGGATCCTGGGAAACAGGGAGATCCAGGGCGAGATGTGAGTATTTCGTAAGTCTCTGTCACGTGCAACATTTTAAATTTCCTTCGGTTTTATATCACTTCATTGCTGTGAGTGATCTGTTTCAGGGTCTTCCAGGACTGAGAGGAGAGCAAGGACCCCCCGGACCAATTGGTCCACCTGGGCTACCAGGAGTAGCGGTAAGTGGTGATTGGTGGAAAAATCTGTCACTTGTTGCCCATTGCGACTAATCAGAGATGAGCATTCATTTTAAACTGCTCTAGAAAGATAAAAAAGTAGTTCTGATTGGTTGGTTTTCATCGCCATTTCAAACCACCTTTTTGGGTGTATAACTGACAAAGACAGACAGCAGGGACAGACTAATGTGACCAGGGTCTAACAGTGGTTGAATATTTGACATTGAGCCCTGGGTAGATTATGCAGAATGTTCCTTTAAATCTTATTACCTAAGGCTCTGGAGCAAATTATTAATATTCTTGAGCTTTATAGTAAGTCATCTCTTAATTTTTTCCCCCTACTTCCATGAAAAAGGGAAAACCCGGAGATGATGGGAAGCCTGGTCCCAATGGTAAAAATGTGAGTAACCCTTAAGGCTTTTTGGCAATCCTACTTTCCTACATGTCTGTATTTGACTGCTACAACATGTCTTCTTGACTTGTAGGGAGAGGATGGGACTCCTGGAGAAGACGGCAGAAAGGTGAGCCATTGCTTTATGAAATACACTTTGTTCAGATGTGCGGATTTTTAGGTTTAATTTAGGCTTCAATGGCGGAGTAGATCAGCTACTACAACCACCAACAAAGATCTCTTAAGTTGCCCACTATGGATGGTAATACACCTTCTTTCTCCTTTCTTTAGGGTGATAAAGGTGATGCTGGTCCTGCTGGCAGAGATGTAAGTATTGCTGAACATATTTACCGGTTAAAACCTGATTGGTTCTAGTCTGGATTATATCACTAGGCAACACTGTCAGTCAGGACATCTAGGCACATTAATATACAGCTAATAACCAGATCTGTGTAATTTACTTTTCTAAATGTATGGGGTGGGCTGAGATAATTTTCAATAATAAGTTCACCCAAAAATATTCTTAATTTGCAGTTTAAAATTTTTCATTATGCCCCTCCCATGAGGATCTTATTTGAATATTCATGGGCGGACCATTCACAAGTGAAATATTGAAATAAACATTTGGCTATTCCATATATAACTCTTATTTTAGTAATAGATGAACTGTCAAAAGTCAATGCTTAAGAGTTTATCACTAAGACTCAAGTAAACCTTGATTCAAGGTTGTAGGTACCATAGAGGTAATCTATGCAGCTGCTATAAGGCATTCAAAAGAGGGGGCAGTGAGAATCTTCAGAAGGATGTAGTTCTGATAGGTATTGCAATGGTAGCAAATAAAGAATAAGAAAAAGTAGATCCATCAGGTAAATAGGATGGGGGATCAGGATCTCCTGTCCCAGGTAGTTAGGAGTGTAGTGGTGACAAGCAGTACCTGAAGCAATTTCATTCTCTCTGATAATTTTCATGACTTATCACATAATCATCCAGTTCCTATAATTTTGAAAATAAAGGCTTTTACTCTAGTTAGGTACATTATTATGGTCAGTTGTGAATAGACAGCAGATTTATCTTTCCTTTTTATGCTGAGCTGAATTAAAGGGGTTGTGTCAAGTTATAAAGCTATTCCCTATACACTAAATGGGGAATAACTTTGTGCTAGTCCCGACCTGTACTGATCTTGAGAACAAGGGTTCTGAAGGTCCCTGCATGAATGAAGTGAAGTTTGCACATACACACTGCTTAATTCATAACAAGGGGAGCGTCAAAATTTAGAAGTACAAATGCTCAACTATCTCCAGCACTCCCATTGAAATGAATGGAGCTATGGCATATATGCACAACTGCCGCTCCATTCTTGTGGGTGACCTTCAGGGACCCCGTACTTCAGATCAGTAGGGATCCCCACCAATCATACCTCTGAATAGGAAATAACTTTATAACTTGGCACAATCCCTTAACATAATTTAAATTCTGCAGGGTCGTGATGGTTCCAAAGGAGCTCATGGAGAAGCCGGCCCACCAGGTCCACCAGGAGCACCAGGGGTTCCAGGAGCACCAGGACAAGTTGGTGCACCAGGCCAGGTGAGTATCTAATTAAATTGTAATCTCCACAAATGTATCACGTACTTCTATATCCATTTTTTAAACAATTAGGCATCCCAAGACCTGGTGCTCTTGAAGGGAACGTGTCATCAGAAAATGACCTGTTGTTTAAATCATGTTTCATAATAAACATATTTTTAAGAATTGCTGGTTATTTGTTTTTCAATGTCACAATCAATATTTAAGAAACAAAATCCTGCAGTTCTCACACTGACCACTGAATCCAATAATAATAGTCTGTCCATTCCTGTTCTGTAGAAAAGACTTTTAAGCAGTGATCTCATTATCATGATTGCAATTAAATGTAACATTTATATATATATTAGCGCACGAGATCCACCATTCACAATAGGCGATGTCACAGCTCACCTCCTCCTTCTCCCTGCATAGGTCACAGAGCATGCTCACAACATTCTCCCATAGAAGAATGTTGTGTCAATGGCCTATGAGGCTGCTGTAAAGCAAATATCTAAGTGCTGTTAACTGTGACTCAGGTAAGATGGCCACCCTCATAGTCATATGAGTCTGGACACTAGAATTTAAAAAAATCTACAATCAGAAAATAAAAACATATTAGAAAAATGGAAGATATTTCACTATCTGTTTTTAATGACTAAAAATTTAGGTGATACTTCCCCTTTAAGACATTCTACTTATCATCCTTGTCTTTGTTTTATTAGGGAATCCCTGGAGTGGCTGGCCCAGTTGGACCAAAGGTATGATATCTGTCAATTGGTCACCTAAACTTTGATCATGCACTTTTCTTATATAAAGTATGCACATTTGATCACTCACTTGTAATGGTATTCATTCTTTTATTTTTTTATTTATTTTTAGGGTGACCGAGGTGAAGCAGGACCTAGAGGTGAACAGGTATGTATCCGATTTATCAGAATAGCAGTTTCATTTTTGCTTTTTTTTCATTCTATGGTGAAAGTCCCCCCAATGCCGGTCTGCTTGCTTGCTGTAACACTGTCATAGTGACTACCATGACCACCATTAGGGAGAGCTCACTGCATACAGCACTCATTGACTTCAATGCAGTATAAATCCCCATGCAGTAAGCTCCCCCTACTGTTGAGTGCAACCACAATTAGATCATTTATCAAGTCAGAATACCGAGCCCCTTGTACAGATATACAATGGCATTAGTCAGCTCAGCACACATATTTTTTATCTACAAACTAGTAAAAGTTTCCATTTTATGTCTATTTTCAGTGATTATTTCAGTATCTCCACTTGCTGTTCCTTTTATGCATATTTCTACTTTTTGACATAGGAATTTTATTTTTTACTCACTTTCAACTGACTTGCTTACTTTATTATTCAGGGACGGCCTGGAGAAATTGGTCACAAAGGGGAGCCTGGAAGCACTGCAGTGGGTATTAATTCTGCAAGAATCATCCTCTAAAAGACTTCCTGTATATAGTGATCTCATCCATGTAATATTTCATTTGGTTTTTCAGAATGTAGAAAAAGCCCTGAATACCCTTGGAATCAAGGTAAACCATTCCCTCCTGCAGAATGTATCACCATTCTATTGCATTGGTCTATTTTTATATAACTGTGAGGATATAATCACACATCAAAGAGAAAACCTACAAAGTGTAATGAATGAATTCCACTGTGAAAATCTGTGACATTTCTGCAACAAATAGAGCAGTCTGCAGCATGACTATTTTTTGTTAAAACCCCATTCACTTACATTGTACTGTATGTTGCTGTGGAATGTCAGCAGGAAATCCGAAGTCCAAATTCTGCAGCAAACTGTGAACTCACCCTAATACTACAAATATGTTTATAGAAAACTAGCTTATATACTCGGTGTTGCCTGGGATTTCCTTGATGTATTGGCTCTTTCCCTCGGTTTTTGAATTCTGGCCTCATGCTGTTCTGGGGTCTCTGCAGCCCTTGATGTAGTGGCTCTTTCTCACTCATTCTTAAAGGGGTTTTCTGTGGAATAAATTATTGATCACCTATCTTCAGGATAGGTCATCAATAGTTAATTGGTGAGGGTCCACTGCTTCCTCACAGGAGGAGCAGAAGCCGCTCCTCTGACCACTGTGTAGTGGACAGCACTTGTAATTGTAGGTGAGCTCCCATTGATTTAAGTAAGGACTGCAGCTGCAGTTACAAGCACCGGCCACTACACGGTGGATGGAGGAACTGCTTCTGCTCCAACCCCAGTGTACACCTGCGCTGTCAGCAAGTACCCAATCAGCTGATCGGCCAGGATCTCGAGTGGAGGCCCTAGCCGATCAACTATGGATGAGGCGATAAGGAATTGAATCCCTTTTTAGCAGCAGGACCGGGTCGCCTTGAACTTGCGCTAGGAGATTACAACAACAGTGGTTTGGACTGCCATGGGCCCCCTTGAAGCCTAAGGCCCGAAGCGGTAGCCTCAATCATCCCTGTAATCTGCTGTTGGATGGTGGTCAAGCATGTGAACCACTGTTTTATGCACATTTGGTTTTTCAGTACTCTTTACCTCCATCATCATTACAGTCATTGTTTTACAGATTTCTGCCCTGAAAGATGTCGTTGAAGCCTTTGAGGATGGCTCCGGAGTATCTGTCCTCCCTGTCCAGAAGAAGATTAAGGGAGAACCTGGGGAACCTGGAGAGAAAGGAGCTTCTGGCAGAGATGTATGTCCTACAAATCTCACAAATATAAGAAAATGCTAAGACCCTACTTTTTGCCATTTTTATTTTGCTGCTAATCCTACAGAATATGTTTAGGTTTTTATAGAAAACATATAGTCTTGACATAAGAGAGATGTCTCTGTTTCTTTCTAGGGAATAATGGGATTTCCCGGAGAGAGAGGGCAGAGAGGAGAAAAAGGAGATGAAGGTTCTCCTGGTCCACAAGGCCCTACAGGACGAGCTATTGGAGAAAGAGGACCTGAAGGTCCACCAGGACAGCCCGGAGAGGCTGGAAAACCTGGAATCCCAGGGGTACCTGGGAGGGCAGGAGAACCTGGAGAACAAGGAAAATCGGGAGAGAAGGTGAAGTGTCTGTCTGTCTGTCTATCTATATCTATGTCATATGTATCTATCTATCTATCTATCTATCTTTAGAAAGGTTGCCCATCTTTTCTTTCCTATGATGAGATATCTTTTTACCTTGCAGGGTGATAGAGGAGAGAGAGGAGACCGAGGAGACAGTGTGAGTTATCTCCAAATATACATATGTTTATGTTATCTGTTAGGCAACATTACAACCATGAATATGGCTTGTAAAGCACAAGGCCTGTAATACAGTATTTAGATAGCTGGACAGCCATAATTTTCTACTTTATCCACGTGACATGAGTTAGTGATACTGTCAGACATAACATATATTACGTACAGTACATAATACATACAATTCTTGTATATCAATTAACCCCTTCAGTGGCAGGTTTATTATTACCATATTATGGCAGGGAAATCTCTGGGGCTTGCTGCGCTGAGTATGCAGTAAAAACCCCGGAAGATTTCAGATCACAGCTCAGTGCTCTGCACATTTCAGCACTAGAGCTGTCCACAGAAATGTTCCGGGGTTTAACTACATGGTCAGTTCAGCAAACCCCGAAGATTTTCCAGTCATGCCACTAAAGGGGTTAATAGAATAAATCATGCTGATATTCATATTTTACAGGGCAACGAAGGACCAAGGGGCCCCAGTGGACCTGCAGGACCTAAGGTAAATACATTGTTACATAAATATATGGTAAATGTCTCCTTTATTAGAGTCCCCCCTCATCTAGTAGCACATTGGATCCCCTTCCTTTGGCCTTCAGAACTACAGCAATCCTTATGGCGTACATTCACTAGATGTCAAAATCATTCTGCAGGAATATTGGCCCATGTGGACAGGAAGCTTCTTGTAGTTGCCACAGATTAGATGGAGGAGCTGACATATTCTGTCCAGTAGATGTTATTTCGCTGCTCAGTGATTCAAGTTTTTCGCTCTTTTGCCCCTTGGAGTCTCGACTTTCTGTTTCTCTTAGACCCAATGGCACTGGAACTGGTTGTCAGCTGTTATAGCCCATCCGTGTGCTTTTGAACATGTTAGTTGGAGCACCAGCCTTGTATTCAGTTGCTCTTGAATGTGCAGAACCTGTTCATCAGAAGAGATTCTGACATCCTCCTCTGACCCCTTTTGGCGACGAGTTGCTTCTGTCCACTGGATCCCCTTTTGCTGAATATTTTTCCTTGATCACACCATTCTCGATATACTTTCCACACCACTACATTGTTAGCGCAATCGAGCACTACAGATATATTCTTGTGTACCAAAGTAAGATTTAAAATACGAGCAGCTCAGAGAATCTTTGACAAGTCACACAGAACTTTGTGTA
Organism: Eleutherodactylus coqui; assembly: GCF_035609145.1. Taxonomy (NCBI): domain Eukaryota; kingdom Metazoa; phylum Chordata; class Amphibia; order Anura; family Eleutherodactylidae; genus Eleutherodactylus; species Eleutherodactylus coqui. The sequence continues at coordinate 203,171,903 of NC_089839.1, forward strand.
AGTCCAGACTGATTCCGTTTACTTGTTAACAAGCCAAAGAATTTATAATTTTTAGACAAAGACATTGCTTAACAGACACCTTGCATATGCATTACTAGTTACAATTTATTATTAGCATTGGTAAATTAAGCTTGGTATGTGCAGTGACTTTGGTCTAAAGGCGGAACTCTCCTCAGGGTTGTTATTTGGTTAGTCTATAGGCTCTCCAGAGTTAACTCTTCTCTGGCCAGACTTGTATGTTACTTATCTGTAAGATCATTAATTATTTAGTACATGTACATTTCTAAGCTTATACACTGGCCGTGTTTAGTAATTCTTATTCAGTAAGGTTAATTTACACACGCGAGTGCGATATCAGGCCGTAAAATGCCATTCAGTATATTGGATGAAATGTATGTATCTCTTGTAATGAATTATGGTATTCTCTTATCTCACTAATCTTCCTGTAATTGATTTTAAACTGTTTTGTATTTTCTATTTTCCTACTAAGGGAGAAGCAATAGAAATTATTGCAGTTGGGCTACCCGGAGAAAGAGGACTACCAGGACCAAAGGGAGCCATGGTCAGTTTCATTTTCTATTCAGGTTGCCTCCATACTGTACCTTCTTGATATTCTTATTATAGTTGGTAATAGATGATACTGTAAGCATAAGTGTGGCCTGTAATTTCTGCTACTATTTTTCTTGGCAGGGGGAAGCAGGAGAAGAGGGCAAGAAAGGACTCAAAGGAGATAAGGTCTGGTTGTAGTAGTAAGTCTATAGAGAGGTCTTTTACCTTCTTCTATTTCTGTCATTGCATGAAATTATTTTGGACCTATGTAGAATTGTGTTCAAGGGCAAACCTTGCCTTTAGGACATACATACAGGCTGCTCTGCTCAAACCTCCCACGTTTCAATTAATCAATATTATAAAATGATGAGGAATGATGGCTTGTAATCAGCGCTAGATGAAAGGAAAACTCAAAGAATTCTGGGCCTCATTTATCAAAACTAATAGTTTTTCATTTTATCTTAGCAATATAGGAAAAGAGAAGCTGCGCTGTAATTGGTTACTATGGGTAACAAAGACACTTTTACTGCTAGCTAGCCTTGATAAATGAGGCCTATTGTCTCATGAATGTTGTTTCCTGTTGAGGTTTTTTCTCGTTACGCAGCACCGTGGCTGCATGAAGCAAAAGGCGCAAAAACAGTAGTGTGGTATGCCAGAATAAAATCAATCATTTGAGAGCAAAGAAATTTCCGACAGCTGTACAGAGGAGATGGTTGAAAAACAAGGAGCGGTTCAAGAAGTGTCTCACGATTGGAAGGGTTCTAACACAGTTTGGATGAGCTCGTCTTCCAATGAGAAAGTGGAAGAAATTTGTCGAAGTTTCATACAAGTCCCGAGAAATCAATTTGCCAAGCATCAAGACAATTCAATGTACCGCCAACGACAGTGTATCGAGTGATGCATAAGCGGCTTCATATGGTTAGTTGGTTGGTAGTGTGTATCAAGTGATAAAGTGCAACAATTGAATCCAGACAACAAGCCAGACAGGAATTTACTACCAAAATGCTTGTTCATACCAACGCCGGCAGCCACTTTCTTGGAAACATCTTGTTCTCAGATGAGGCCGCATTTAATCTGTAATAATATGTCAATCAGCATAATGTGCAAATATAGGGAACTCAAAAACCCTCTGTTTATAAAGAAGATGTTGGAGATAGTCCAAGATTCAATGTTTGGTGTAATGATGGATAGGATTATAGCTCGTTTTTTCCAATGGGCATACAATTACTTGCCACATGCATCCTCGACATGCTGGAACAGTTCTGTTTCCCGAAGTAGGTTATCTGTACTCCGTAATGGGGTTCTCACGCATTTAAGGATGGATGCTCAGAGTTCGCTCAAAAAATACCTTTCTAGATCGCTAGATTGGATGTAGCAGACCAGTTTGGTGGCCAACCTGTTAATCATTCTTACTACATTAGATTTCTTCCTCTTGGGTTACGTGAAGGATCGTGTATTCACAACTACAGTAAATGATCTCCCAGATTTGAGAGCTCACATCCATGATGTGATATGATTGTTACTGTAACAGCGGACAGGTTGGAGAAAATGTAGCAAAAAATGGTGTACAGACCGGTGTACAGAGATATCGTTCCTGCTACCAATGGGGCACATGGAGAGCTTTATTGGTGTGTTCTAACATTTCCTATCATTTGCTCTGTTAACTGATAAAACGTGACAGATTTGAACAGAACACTTTGTATTATTTCTCTGCTTTACAGGCAATTGTCTTATAGCTTCATCAGATCATCAAATTATGTATACAGTATTAAGTAAAAAGTGTATGTTTTGATGATTGTTTTTTTCAGGGAGCAGAAGGTCCTAAAGGAGACCGAGGTGATCAAGGAGAGAAGGGCAAAGATGGCTCTCCAGTAAGTGTTTCAAATGACATGATAATAGGATTTGTGTTTTCTAGTAGGCTCACCACTGTTTATTACAGGGAATTATAATGTCCACCCTCACAACCACATTTTTATTGCTCCACTGCATGTAATATATAAAAAAAGGAAACAGTTTTGCATTATCTTTTAATTTAGAAACTCTTACTTTTTTTTGTGTCCACAGCTCCTACGCAGACCTATGTGTCTCCATGGTAACAGACTACAAACAACCCCCATGTAGTCTAATTCTACAGTCATATTTCCTTTCATGTATTCACTTCTTTATGTTAATGTACATTCAGTGGGGTAGCATGAAGCAGAGGACAGAGTATCTTAAGGAGTATGACATAGAGTTAGTTTGCTGTCTGTTCTCATGAAGGTTTGCATAGGAACTGTGCACACAAAATGATACAACATTTCTAATTAAGACCTATTGTAAAGTTGCTTAATTTTACATATTAGATGCATATGGACAAATGGCTGTGAAGGTAGATATAGCCTTTAGGTTTTACAGTGTGTATCTGTATTCTGTATTGTGTTCTTTTTTTTTAGGGAGTCCCAGGAGAGAGAGGACTAGCAGGGCCTGAAGGAAAACCGGTATGTCATAAAGAGCAATCATGAACTCATGAATTAAGTCTGGCCTGGAGAATTGTTCCTGCTGCCCAAAGGACCCAGTCAGCTATCATCTACTAATCTATACTAGAATAATAATAATAATAATAATCTTTATTTGTATAGCGCCAACATATTCCGCAGCGCTTACATAGACAGGGGAAATACAGAAAGACAAAAGTACAAAAAATTACAGAACCACGGTTACAATCGTAATCAGCTGATGGAAACAATAGGGGTGAGGGTCCTGCTCCAACGAGCTTACATACTACAAGTAATGGGGTGATACAGAAGGTAAAATGGCTGGAGGTGTGCACGGTATGGTGAGGTGGAGATGTGCACAGTATCGCGTGCTGGAGAGTGAGGGATGCTATATACAGACAACAGTCATTGCCATTGGCAAAAAGTCTATAGTTTCTCAATGCCAGACCTGAAGCCCATAAAGCCAGCAATTTTGATATTACATAATAATTCTAGGTTTTATTTTACGTTCTTATTTTCTATAAGACTCAACAAAAAATCCACTTCTAAAGGCCATTTTAGGGCGCTTTCAGAAAGGACAGAATATTCTGCAGAACACTGCAGAATAGTCCGCCATGCAGGAAAATCCACGCTAAAATCCGCATGTCCAATGTTTGGATTTTGAAGCAAAATTGAAAATGGCAGATTTCTGGAGAGAATTCCATGTCAAAATCCGAATTCAGATAACGGAATATTCCACAGCGTCCTGCAGAATATTCTGTTCCATGTGATAGCACCCTTAGCACAGTGATTGGGCACAAATGTTCACAGTTAATGAATGAGCAAACTTTTATGGATATGCCATAGATGTCTAAGATGGAAATGCACCTTTAATAACTCTAGAGTAGCAAAATATTGAACTTAATGGAATTGAAGGGGATGTCCGGGATAAGAAATACATGGCTGCATTCTTCCAAAACAGTGCTACACTTGTCCTGAGGTTGTGTGATGTAATGCAGTCTAAACCCCAATGACTTAACCCCTTGAGTGGCGGGTTTCCTACCACCCTGTCAGACCCACCAGGGCAGGTTTTTTAAAATGGTCTAATCATTGAATTTCAACTAATTTTGCAGTTGCGTCTCAAGAGCCATAACTTCTTCATTTTTCCATTGACACGGCCATATAAGGGCTTGTTTTTTGCGGGACAAGTTGTGATTTTTTAAACAGGAGGGGAGGAAAAAAAGAAATGGGGAAAAAAGAAAAAAAGGGGCCATGTCATTAAGGGGTTAAATAATGTATTAACTTCCTTCTCTGGGTCATTACGACACACACGGATACCACATGTGTGATTTTATTTTTGATTTTTTTACAAAGTAAAGGGAGACAAGTGTTTTTATTTTTTTTTTAGTATTTTTTTACTTTTTTTTTTTTTTTACTTTTTTTTGTCCCTTTAGGGGACTTCCACAGGGACCCATCAATACCCCCTGATCACATTCCGGGGGTCCGATTGTGACAGCCCTTTACATGCTGCAGTGACAGCCCTTTACATGCTGCAGTCACATAGACTGCAGCATGTAAAGGGTTAACACAGCAGAGATCAGAGGTTTTCTCTGATCTCTGCTGTAAGAGCTGGTACCTAGCTGTCCTCTGACAGCCAAGCACCAGCTCTCCCTGCCACAGAGACCATCGGCTTGCTTCTGACAAGCCGATGGTCTCTATGGCAACCTGTAAACAAAGCAGGAGACTTAGAAGCAGGAGATTGCCCTTGCTTTGTTCTCTGTGGGACAATGCAGGCAGCTTGTGGCATTGTGCTCTGCAGCTCCCATAGTGATACATAGCCTGGAAATCTTCTGGACTATATCACTACCGGCAGTGGAGCTCGTCCCGGAAAATTTCCGGGTGTGCCACTCAAGGGGTTAAATGCCGCAAAGCAGCAATATCAGACATGACCCAAGGACAGTTTTGTCGAAATTTGGAAGAAACAAGCCATGTTTTTCTAATACTGTACAACCCATTTACGCCTTTTTGTGCACAGTACCTGCATAAATCAAAGGTTTTTTTTTATAAAGCAAGCATTTGGAAGAATCCACCTTTTGACCAGACCAAATGGGTAAGACTCCACCAGTATTGTGCCCTAAGACCATTCCTAAGAGAACCTAAGTGTCATACAAGGGCAGTATAATCTATACCAGTCATTATAACTTAAAGTGAATATTCATCCTTCTTTTATGAAAATCCAGGAGGTCTAACATTTTATGCTGATCAAATTCGTTAAAATATCTTTACAGCAGTTGGAACTCCTTTTTTCTAATACAGGGCTCCGAACATCCAGTATAGACATTAGAGTTACATTATACCATTTCTATTTATCTGCAGCCACCAGGGGACGCTCAGGAGCTTACTGCATACAGTGTATACACTGAACTCAGTAATAAATCTGTATGCATTAAGCTAAGCGCCACCTAGTGGTGACTGCAAGTAGACAAAATTTAACTCAGCGTATGCAGTCGATTTGGAGCACTGTATCAGAAAAACAAAGCTCTGACCACTATAAAGATATATTACAAAGTTAATCAGCATAGAATATTGAACCTAAAAATGACATAATGTTTAAATACGGACATTCACTTTAAAGGAGAACTCCAGCAATTATCTGGGTAGAAGTAGCAGTTACATACTGTAAGTAGAAGCCGCAATGGGAACACGGCTGTCTATGAAGTGACCAGGAGGATGGAAACATTTTAGCGTGATTAAGCTATGCTGTTTCTGTCACTCCCATAGAAGTTAGTGGGATTGGAAAACAGAGTCGCACAGATGGCTGTGCTGTTTCTGCAGCTCCCAAGTTATGGAAATCACAAAACTCACTGTGCGACATTGCTTGTGTAACTTCCATTGACTTCTATAAAAGTTATCCAAACCGCACCGTTAAGCTCGCTCAGCTGTTTCCATTCTCTCAGCCATCCCCACCACCTTGTACAACCAGGCTGTGAGATAGGTGCAGATACCAGAGTTAGATCCTATGCTAACAGACCTTTATGGCATGTCCTGTGAATACGCCATAAAATTCTGAGATGGGAATTCCCCTTTAACATTCGTCTATAAGCTCCTCCCCTGTTCCATTCGGAAATGCCCCGAAACATCATGAACGCCCCTTTTGATGCAAATTAGCATAACCCCTCTCCATTTGTTTGCATTTATGCTTTTAGTTATCCTTTAGAATCTAGACTCAGTGCAATATGATGCTGACCTGTCTGGGAGAGACATAGTTAATTATATGTGACTTGTATGATGTCTTCCTGTTTTGTATCCATTCCCTTCATTATAGGGCGAGCAGGGCTATAGTGGGCTTCCAGGCCCAGGTGTAAGTAAATCCCACCGGATAGCTGCAGTTTAGGCCCTTGGCTTGAGCTGGCTGCTCACAATGGCTTTGTGTGTTTGATCTGCTCTCCTCATGTGGTCACGCACACCTCTCGATCACTTTGCACTGGGTTGTTCTGGGCGCCTCATCTTCTCTCCCACTAATGATTCAGCTTGAATTAAATATCCGCAGGGTATGCCTGGCTTCCCAGGAGTGCTCGGCCGACCGGTAGGTGTTCCTCATTACCTCTGCCTTAATATCTTGCATGTGGCTTGTCTGCAAATTGTATGTGCTTCTACACTATCCTTCCAAAAGTAATTGGAACCTGAACGAGAATCAAAAGTGGTATTTATTTCCATGTGTTAGTGGGGCTCCTTTGCACCTAATGACATCGGATACTCCCCATGGCATACTTTCTACTAATGTCTGATACACTTTAGCTTGTATTTCCATCCATTCATCCTGCAAATGTCTGTTTTTCTCAAAGAAGATGGATGCTTTTCATGTTGACCCAGTGTTCCAGTTCGTCCCAAAGATGTTTAATAGGGTTCAGGTCAGAATTCTGTGTAGGCCAGTCCAATTGTGGAACATCCATATGCTCAAACCAACATAAAACTGCGTTGGATTTGCGACAAGGCACGTTGTCTTGTTGGAAGTATGGCTGACCATTCCCAGAGTATTACCACATTGTCTGCCTCACATTATTGCCTAGGATGACAAGGCACATCGCCGAGTTCATGGTTCTTGTCACTATAACCAACGGACCGAGACCATGCCACGTTAAACATCCCCGGACAATAACAGAACCTCCGCTATACTTACCTGCTGGCACAACACTCAGGCACAAATCATTCCCTAGACATCCTCCACACTCAGATACATCCATTTGCTATGAAGATGGAGGAGTGTGATTCATCATTCCATAGAATGCTCTTCCCTTGCGCAACTGTCCAAAGACGTCACTTCTTGCACTGTTGTAGATGGGCCGGTGCATTATCTCTGAGAGAACTTGGCAGACATTTGCAGGATGAATGGAGGAAAATACCAGCTGATGTGTATCAGACATTAGTAGAAAGTATGCAATGGAGAGTATCCAATGTCATTAGGGCTAAAGGAGCCCCACTAAGTATTAACATATGTAAGTAAATACTACTTTTGATTCTTGCTCAGGTGTCCAATTACTTTATGTAGGATAGTGTACAGTACTGGTTGACATAGTGAGGTCCAGCAAAACGTTATGCTGCTTTTTTATATTAAAACACATGAAATTCAGAAAGGATATATGTTTTTTTAATTGATCCAATGCATGTAAAATTAAAAATCATTTAAAAATCTTTTTGTGTATACAGCTACTATACAGAACTATGTGTCTCCATGGTTACAGACCACAAACAAACACTGTGTGTAGTCTGATCATGCAGTCGTATGTGACTCACTACCATCTTTCCCCATACATACAGTAAGGGACAGATGGCAGAGAGTATGACTGCACAATCCGACTACACAAGGTTTGCAATCTGTAGCCACAGAGACATACAGTTCTGCATAGGAGCTGTATACACAGTATGATAGCAGATCATTCTTAATCAAGACTATTTACAAAGGTTCCTGATTTTGAATTTTTTGAAGCATAGATATATTATTTGAGCAGCAATAAATAAAATTGGTGCCTCAATGTGTCACAAAGTATAAGGTGCAATTCACTGATTCACAAGATATAAAGCTTCTATTACCAGCCACTTGTATAAATATAGTATGTAACTAGTAGTCCTCGTAGGAACTAGTATATAGTCACTTAGTGATGTCCCCTATGACTGACCACATTGTCAAAAGCACATTTCTTTTAAACCAATTGTTACACAACAGTGTTCCTTATAGAAAAAGACCGGACATCTTGTCCTCTGGGCAGTGTCACCTTTGCATTTTATGTTCCCGAAAGAAAATATAAGTTACTCCACTAAATATGTCTACCACTAGGTGGTGCTTTACAGTAATTGCTTTGTGCTCCTTAGAAACATACTGCAACTGAACAGCACACTATGTGGCTATACCTGGTACTGCAAGACAAATGTTTCAATTTCTTCGAGGTGGAATATTAGTTAAATTATCAATATATAAATGAAACAATAAATCATTTATTGTATTGAATACATCTCTATAAATTTAGTATAAATCACTCACTAAATTCTTCTTTGTAATCTGTGAATTACACCTTTTTATGCTACAAAATGTTTGTATAAAACAGCTGTATAGACTTCTGTTTAGCAATGACATATAACATAGTAGTAGAATAGATATGTGATTACAGTCGGCCACATCTTAAATGTACTACTGATACTTGGTATACACTGACGTGCCAAAAGTTATGGGACAGGAACTAATATTGTGTAGGACCCCCTTTTGACTGGTGAAGTGCAGTAATTCAACATGGCATCGACTCCACAAGTAGAGAGAAGATGTCTAGAGGGATGTTGAGCCATCTGGAAAGCCACCCACAGCTCTGGGGTATTTGTAGGTGCAGGATCTCAGTTGCAAATGCACCTCTCCACCACATCCTATTAATGCTGGTTTTGGCTCATGTCGGGTGAACATACCGGCTGCGTCATTCAGAGGAACTCTCCAGAATTCTCCTCCAACCAATTCTGGACAACTTGGGCCTGATGGCATGGTGCATTATCCTACTGAAATATCCCATCATTGTGGGGGGACATGAAGTTCATGAAGGGCTGCAAATGGTCACTAAGCAGTGAAATGTAGTGAGCATCAGTCAATTACATGCTTAGGTGGACCAGTGGACCCAACCCATGCCATGAGAACAGACCTCATACCAGTATGGAGCCACCACCAGCCTGCACAGTGCCTGGTTGACAGCTGGGGTCCATGGCTTCATGGGGTCTGCGCCACACATGAACCATACCATCAGCCCGAAACAATTGGTACCGTGACTCATCGGACCACACCATGTTGCCAGTCCTCTAAGAGCCAGTTATCATTCTCATGAGCCCAGGTGAGGCTGAGTCCTAGGTTGTGGTGATAACAGAGGCGCTCTAGTAGGTCTTCGGCTCCCAGATGCCATTGAAAGCTAAAGAAGATTGTACTGACCTGCAGGATATGCGTGTGGCCTCCTGCAACAAATTTAGATATGATTTCTGTTGGAGTCGCTTGTCTGTTTGCACAGACAACTCTAACCAGAGGCTGCCAGCCGTGATCATTACCCACCCGCGGGCGGCCACTGCGCTGTACTGGGTGGGCAGTAATGCCATCTATGACGTATTTCCAGTACACATGTGACGCTATGAATCAAGGAATATAATATACCTGCACAACTTCAGAAATGGAATGCCCCATCCATCTGGCAAGCACTAGCTTGTTTGAACTCCAATATTTCATGTTGCCTTCCCATGAACCTGCTGGCCAGTGTTAACCCTAACTCACAAGATAACACCTCACATCTTATATAGGTGAGGGCGCCCCGAGCATCACCTGAGGCAACACCACTTCATCACCAATTTACATACTGCTATCCCAGGTCTTTTGGCATGTCAGTATATAAGAACCATCCAAATATCAAGCTGTAGAATCAATATATCGCATAAGGGGGTTAGATAGTAAAAATATATTATAAAATAAATATATAAAATATAATATAAAATGTACTATTCCCTCTCCTAAAGTCAATTATTCTAAATTACAGGGTGCTGTCATCCCTGTCCTGTATATATACAAGGTGTTGGGTCCATTCTGTAACATGGAACACGGACCCAACGCAGAATCTGTATCACAGCCCCACTACAATCATATAATATATAGTACTAGCCTCCTCATACGGGGCTACAAGCCTGACCAGTCCATTATAAGTCAATGCAATCAGTCAGGATCTGTCGTGGCTCCTGTAATACAGAATCTATCACTCCAGTGTAAGCAGAGCCCATCCAATATGTAGTGTTATAGCATGCCAGATATTTGGTGTATATGACCATAGTATTTTTACTCTATTAACTGTTATTGATGCCTTTTCAGGGAAATCCAGGAGAACCAGGACAGCAGGGCCCTCCTGTAAGTACTCACTGTGCTCCTAGTTATGTCATATTCATACATGATCTATAAGACATGACAGCCCGCTCATAGGAACAGCTCTGCTGTTGTTTCAGGGCCGGTTGAGTTGCACATATTTCACATCTATGGCTTTCCCTGTGTCCAACGAACTTCACATAGAGAGCTCATAGCCCATAGGATAGTCACACTTCGGAGACTATTCTGGTCTGATTTTTGCATGACAGTAACCCATTCAAAATAAAGAGACCCCTGAAACACGGACACGACATTGATGAGTGTTTCCATGTTTCTGCCACAAAAAATGGTCACCATCTGAGTAAGTACTTAGGCTGGAATCACACAAGCATGCGTCAATTTGCACTGCGTCTTTTTTTACTGTACTATTTGCACGCACAAGTTGTGTGCAATTGTGTGCACATTTTTTGCAGAATGGAATTTTGCACGCCAAATATGCCCATGTGAATTAACCCATTGAAATTAATAGGTGGTATTTTTTGTGTGTATTACATGCACAAATGCATGTACAAATACATCCGTGTGAATCTAGCCTTAAGCCCCATTTACACTGATAGATGATCACTCAAAAGTCGCTGAAACGATAGTTTGAGTGACAGTTTTGAGCCATCATCTTTGCATACTTTATAGTAGCTAAGTAGCTACTATAGAGCTATGCAAGCGGAGCGGGACACTGCCGCTATCGCTCGGTGAACCATACAACTTTTCTGCATAAGCAAACAGCTGTATTGTTCTCTCCGCTTACTGCTAGTGTCCCTGCTGTGAATTGACAGCGGGACACAGGCAGAGAGAATCTTATCAGCGCAGCCTGCTGTGATAACAGCCTGCTCTGCTGATAACACCTAATCGCTCACTTTTAGCAAACTAAAAGTTAGCAATCAACGACTCGTGCACGAAAACTGCACGATGTCTCTGCATTTAGACACAACGGTTATCGCTCAAAAGTTTCTTTTTCAGTGAATTTTGAGCAATAATCGTTGTGTCTAAATGGGCCTTTAGGTCAGTGTTTCTCATCCTTTTTGATCTTGGGAGACTCCTGTAATTTTTGTTTCCTCCCTACCAAATATTTTTCCCAAAAAACAGCTAAAACCCCCTTCTCATCTCAGTATAATCACATCCAGAGCTTCACTCTCCCTCCCTGTCACAGTTTAATCACCTTTTTTTAATTAAAAAATGCTTTGCATCACTTGTGAAATTGTGATTCTCACGCGTGTGGCTTCAATGGGAAACATTACATCGCACGTCAAGTGAGTACCATGTTAGGGCTTTTAAGGTCCCATTGAAAACAATGGGCTAGGTGTTCCACAAGATCATTCAAAGACAGAACATGCTGTAATTACCTTTCCTCACAGCAACGCTGCGAGTTAAAAAATCGCTGTTGTGAATAAATACATTCAAAAGAATGGATTTTATATTTGCGCAAGTGTTTTGTGCGTTGCACAAAACTTGCGCGAGCATATCACTCATGTGAATAAGCCCTAAGTCTGTGGTTGTCTGACATGCACATGCAGCTTCCTGAGTTTTCCCAGTGTGGCAGCAGGATGAAGAGGTAGGCGAGGCGACATGACTGTGTCATGGGCAAACTTTCCTGCAGTGCTTTCTTTTATTCCATTTCCCACAGTGTTAATTGCGAGCAACTACCAGTAATTAATCCCTAATGTGGCTAAGGGTACTTTTATATCGGATGACCTTTTGGGTGCAGATGCCTGATATGCCATCCCCATAATGATTGCTCCTGTGAGTTTACACAGGAACGATCATCGCTAGTGAATGGAGGTGGAGTGTGGCGGGGATTGTTCCAGCCACCCGCCTCTATTCACAGTAAACAGGCAGTCGTTCATAGACGAGTGACTGCCTGTTTATATGGGCCTATCCATTGTTCAGTTTTTATGCATGCAGAAGCTGAACGGTGAACTAATTTATCATTCATCATTCAGTTGTGCATGCATTTAGACTGAACGATAATCGTTCAGGTTCTCACTGATCGTGGGATTCTGAACTATTACTCGGCCTATGCAAAACGGCCCTTATTCTGACTGCTTAGTCGGGAGTGCCGCAGCACCCTGGTTGGGAATCACTGGCTTAGGCCTCTTTCATACGGCTGTAGGCATTCTTACGTGTGCCCGCTGGCGCCGTAGGCATTTTTACGTGCGCCCGCTGGCGCTGTAAAAACGCGTGAAAGGGCGCATTAATCTCACGTTTGTGCGCTTGTTCAGACGCCATGGGCCTTAGCGCATATACACCGAGGCCCCAATGCCGTTGCCACCCCTTCCCTCCCCCTCTCCAGCTCACCCCCTCTCCACTTTCCTTCAGCTGTTTGCAATGGGAGTGGTCAGGACAGCGGTGGAGCTAAGCCCCGCCCCTTGTCAGCAGCCAGCCATGTGAGGGGCGGAGCTTAGCTATGTCCCCATCCCGCCCCCTCCAATTGCAAACAGTTGGAGAGGAGGAGAGAAGAAGGAGGGAGTTTAGCAGTCATGCTGCTAAACTCCCTCCCACCTCCCTTCTCCGGCCGCTGTCATTGGCTCCCATGGGAGCCCATGCAGCAGCCGATGTATTCCATCCGGAAAGATAGTTCCAGGACTATCTTTTCGGCCCAGCGTGAAAGCGCCCGACGCTATATTGGCCTGGCTGGGCGCTTTTACGCCCCGGGGATACGGCCATGTGATTTGATGCATTGGAATCCAATGCATCAGATCATAGCGTATATCGACCGACCGTGAAAACGGCGGACGATATATGCTTGTGTGAAAGAGACCTTAGTTTGTAGTTCAGTGCACTTCTATGGGCTGCTATATTCATCTAGGAATACATTCATATAGTATCTTTGGAGTGTTACAATGTATCAATAACTGCATCCAGTGGTCATGAAAGTTATTCTTCACTCTGCTTTTTTCTTTAACAGGGTCCCCCCGGAACAGCTGGAATAAAAGTATGTTATTATGTAATAATTGTTAAGAAAGACGGTAGAAACTATATACATATATATTCATGTGACATTATGATTGCAGGGCAGTCAAGGAGAACCAGGACCCAGTGTCAGGGTAAGGGACATCTTACTAATAATTTGTACTTCCCCTTTAAATCTGCTGTTTTTATAAACATGAATAACTTTTTCTATAGAGGTGTCTTAAAAGGGTTACTCCACCTAGAAACGTATTATTAATGCATAGTGCCTATTGCAATTAATTGGCATCTATGTAATACATGGTCATGCTGAGTCCTCCAGAGTGGGAGTCACTCTGCAGCAGCTCTTTAGGGGCTTATAGAAGAGAGCCCCCTCTATAATGTCCATATGTACTAATAGGGTATAAATGTGTTCAGAAGTCACTTTTTGTCTACATTTCCATTATTCCTTTCTCTCTCTCAAGTCACATTTTATCTTTCCAGGGATTTACTACAGCTGTTTCTGCATTCATTCTTGTGGGCAAGCTCAATATCGGTGCTTGTAAAATTGCTCACTGCGAGTATGTTGCAATTTGTGAAAAATCGCATTGCATCTAATTTTCAATAGGACAAAAAAAAAAATCGCATCACACTCGCATGAAACTCACATGTACATGTGAGTGCAGCGCAATTTTTTTCTCACCTACTGGAAACATTATGCGAGATTTCTGTGCACTTTCAAAAAAATAGAATGTGCTACAATTTTTCTTTCTTGCAGCATCGTTGCAAGAAAAAAATTGCACATGTAAGTAGACCCACTGCAAACAATGGGGTATACTGCAGTGTAAATTTTGTGTCACACACACATTATTTTCTCATGCAGCACTGCAGCCAGATTGTAAACCACAGCCCCCAGCATGGCCACAGGCTCTCAGTTGTAGTTTCGCAACAGCTAGAGAGCTGCAGGTAGGAGATGACTCTGGTAATAGTGTGTTCTGCAGCAGCAACCTCATGATGACAAAGTCTAACATCGACTTCATACTTAGTGGTGATTTTTTTATCCATTATAGTATGTAAGGAATCGCAGGCAACAGTTTTGGGGTTTTCCTGGTTCACCAGGTTAATGTCAACTTGACAGACATAGGGCGCAGAAGTTACCAGTGCTGAACACACAATACTTTAACTGTAAAACAGAAAAATGGTAACTTGTGACCGGGGTATCTCAGGCTGATCTCACACAATTTTTCGCCTGCTGTGATAGTAAAAAAGCAGGATATGAAGCCAATGATTTACGATGGTTTCATTCCCATCTGCGATGTTTTCACTGATGCGATGTTGAGGGGCTAAAAAAATCGTAGCATGCTCTATAGCGATGTGCTATTATTTTTATCTCCCATGTGCAGGCTTCTTTTAATCACATCGCAAAGCTACAACTGCTTGTTGCGACATGACACGATTTTAACATCACAAAGTCCCATTGACTTACGCAATTAAAAAACGTGCGAATTTGTCATGTGATTTTATCCCGGGCGGCAGCGATACATTGTGAGATTATTCCTAAAAAAAAGGATCGCTGACACTCACAAATCACAGTCATTAAAAATAAGATTTTGCCGCGATTCTCTTGTGGCAAAATCCCAATTGCCCATCTGGAGCCAACCTTAGTCTGTCAATAAAGTTCAAGAGTCCTTATGAACGGTTGTTAATCAGTCCTAACTTGATGACCAGGATCAGCAATAAAAGAAAATTGTCTTTAGGTCCATTAGTACAGAATACCTGTAACAACTCCATGCTCAGAGGACTCAACACGACTCTCTTCCAGGCCTGCGGGCGCAGGTTTAGTGTCGCTGGAGGGAAGGGGAACAAACGAACCACTTGTCACTGACTTCACTATTCAGCACTCCTTTCCCTGTTCATCAAAGGAAAACTGCTCATATGACAATTGCTACATCTCTGGGTCCAGCGCCGGTCTCCTCTGCGCCGGCTGGATCTTCTTTTTTCAGCACAAAGGATGCTTCCAGGAGCGCCGGCCGACAATCCCAGCTCTTATCCGTGGCACAGCACAATGCCAGCTGCGGGTGTGCCTCAGATACGGACAGCTTCCATTGGCTTTAATGGAAGCTGTGGGAGCCGTCCGTACGGGAGGCCTGCAGGAGAATGGAGCATGCTGAGATTTCTTCCTGTACGTGCGACCCGCACACTGGGAAGAAATCCCATCCGCATGCTTTTAACTGCCCTACGGATGCTAATGCATCTCTATGGGCAGCAAGATGCACGGATCTCCCGTGTGGGTCCACATGCGGATTTTATACATAAAATCTGCACGTGGACATTAGGCCTTAGCATTACGCTAACACAGTCCCATAGATCCATTTAATCCCACCCTGGCCAGGGGTTTGTATAATACAGTCTGAGGTGTAATTAGCACACTATTGAATACTTGCAATGTTGACCTCTGGTTCCTGATGTGCTGCCTCAATCTCTTTACACCACTACCACAGTGTTGGATGATTGTGGGGAGGGAGACTCCCTCTCCTCCCATGCGCTACGGGGGACTTCACCTCGGGGATCCGATTGGTCTGTCATTGGTTCAGCTTCTTCACCCCCAGGTCGTCAAGATGCTTCCAGTCTGTCTCACTCTCTCGCTCTGGGTGAGCAGCTCCCCAGCATGAGGAGGCTACTGCTCTCTGGTCTGGAGCTGTGGCACAGCTCCAGACCTCTTACATGAACCCGGAAGGGTGCCACAATCTTCTGCACTTATCTCTGGATTCCCACCTGCGAACGTTTGCATGTGAAGCCCCTTCTACAAATATACACCAATAAACAGGTTTACTACAGTGTTTGTGGTTTATTAGTATCTTCATTTTGGTTCTGTCTCTCAGGGTTTGCCAGGTCCACCGGGCGTTGCTGGACCTCCTGGTTTGCCTGGGTCTTCTGGATTAGTGGTAAGGACTGATTTAGTAATGAAGTATGCTCCAGTGCACACACTACACTAGCAGGAGCATACAGTCACACCAAGACCCTGGAGCTTTAGGGGGCCCATAAGGTCTCTCTGCTCCATATAATGAGACCAATGCTATGAATGAACCATATAGTTTGGTACCTGTTACAGACTATGCATTGGGGCCCAGCAGCTTCATGTTACTTCTCATATGATGATTTTGTTTTCCATTACTACTCCCTTACAAGCCTCTTTAAAGCCAGGAATCTAAATGCAATTCACAAAATACAATTTCCACTGAGTTATAGCTTGAAGCATCACTTGACCTTCCCAGACTTTGGTGCAAAACCTTTACCAGGGCCCACCATATAATCACCAATGAAATAATAGACCACCCTATATGATACATTTCACGATATATGATGGAATATAATATCCTCCGTTGCACTTCAGTTAAGTGATTTTCATTGGTTTGTGTCTTTCCACATTTAGGGCCCACAAGGACCTCCTGGAGTCCCAGGCCAAGTGGTAAGTTCCAGAGCTGGATGTGTCCAGAACTCAGTATCTTCAGGTTGTCAGACATATTACAGAATGAATGATACTGTATTATGTCTCAATTTCTAGGGGGAACCAGGAAAAAATGGAATACCTGGTAGAGATGGCATGCCGGGAAAAGATGGAGAACCTGGACTTCCAGGGAAGATGGTATCTATCAAGATGTTATGAGGCTTGAATATATCCTCCAATGCTCACAAAAAACTAATTTAACCCCTTAGCACCTCAGGACCGATATATATATATCTTTGGTGTGTGAGGTCTAGATGGAGCAGGTCAGGAGACAACCTCACTCATAGCCAGTGCTGGCTGTCTTCGATCAGCATTCATTTTGTTAACTTTTTCAAAACTGTTGTCAATTCTGAAAGCGGCATTTAAATGCCCTGATTGGTGTTCATGGGTCCTGAATGGTTTTACCTACGATGAGATCATGAGGTGCTGTCCAACTGTCATAACAGCTGGAACACTTTTGATGGTCCCCAAGCTGCCATTTAGTTCTGCCTATTAAGATGGGCCTATGGAATGTATTAATAGAATGCCTACAGAAATACCATATACTGCAATACTAAAATATTGCAGTATTTGCTATAAGTGATCAAAGGATTGCAAGTTCTAGTACTCTTAGGGGACAAAAAGAAGTGAAAATTAGTTACATTTTTTTTACTATTGGAAAAAATAAAGAATACTAAAAGTTAAAAAAAAAGTTCCCCCTATTTATACTTTAAAAAAAACCAAAAAAACATATTTGGTATCACCGCATGTACAATACCAGAACTGTGCTTTTTTGGTCACCCCGTCTCAAAGAAAAAATTTAACAAAAAGCAAACAAAGAAGGATTGCAAAAACAAAAATAAATAAATAAATTTGGTATTGTCAAAATCATACTGACTCACAGAATAAACTTATGTCATTTTTGCTGCAGTGTGTATGCTGTAAGACCAGACTCCTCCCAAAGATGGACAAATTTAATTTTTATCTATTTCACTCTTCACTTTGAATTTTATAAAGGTTTTTCAGTACATTATTTGGTACATTACATAGCACCATCAAAAAATACAACTTTTCCTGCAAAAAACAAGCCTATGTCAATGGAAAAGTAAGGGTTATATTTTAAAAGTGGGGAAGAGAAACAAAAAATGGAAGAAAAAAAAGGTCCGCATCCTTAAGGAGTTAATTGAAGGTGTATTAAAGAGAAAAAATAGTTTTTGATAGCTGGTAAAAATTCTTCAACAGTTGAGCAGAAGTGAATCTAAACCGGGCTAGCCTGTGCAGTCAGCGGGAATACTGCAGGGGGTAATATGGTCCTGATGGCCTAGGAATCTGGAGTTTGCACGCTCAGTCCCATGTCTGATGCCCAATTTCATGGAAAGGCAGCTGCCCAGGGCAACTTCATTCCCTGGTTTATTCTTTGGACAGTGTTATTTGAGCACTATATGGAACACTCTGAGTGGTTGGTCAATAGAACGTATGGCACTGTGTAAACTAAGTTCTTGCATATAGAATATTTAATTATATTATTGCCTTTCACAGAATTATTTCACTAAACTCACTACTGTTTTTAATCTCAGGGTATTCCAGGTCCCTCAGGTCCTGCAGGACCCAAAGGAGAACTGGGAGAAGCTGGTTCTCCTGGAGAAGTGAGTAATGGCTTTTAATTACTTTGTATTATTTTTACCCTTTAGAAGTTTTTCCATTTATATTGTAATGTAGGATTTTTGTTCTGCTCATTGGTAGCAAATTGACGGCTCCCTTACTGATTCCCTTGGGCCAGCATGGCTAGAACATGATAGACTTATGTTTTTTACATCCCACTAGTTAGCTAGAGATCTGCAGAAAACATGTTTTGATATTTTATGTAGCTGTATGATAATATAATAAATGATGTCCACGTGATCTGTTTCCAGTTTGTTGTTGGTGCTCCTGGAGCAAAAGGAGAGAAGGTAAGAACTTTATTAGCACTTGCTGCAGTGGTCTCCAGTCTGTGGTTCTACATACAACTTTTGGCATGCCTGGAAAGCCTATACCTATTGTATGCTGCAACAATGTATTGGAATTTAATGGGTTAACAGGGTATTAATTCGTTATTCCAGCTCACAGCACACACGATAGGCTGACATTTCCTGTTTCTGCTGCTCACTTTATAGCTCTGGTGTGTAGACTCAGAGAGGGTCAGCAGAGTCATCTCATTATCATTTGAAGATGGGGTCATCAGATTCCTATTATCATTAGAGGGCGTGGTCAGCATAGTCATCTCATTGTCACTAAAGGGTGAAGCCAACAGTTATCTCATTAGTGTACAGGATCAGCATTGACATCTGACTGTCATTATAGGGTCAGGTCAGCATAGGCATCTCATTATTAATAGAGGGTAGGATTCATAGAGTCATCTCACTTTTATTAAAAGGTGGGGTTAGCAAGGTCATCTCATTATTAGAAGGCGGGGGGAAAGTGGAGTTCTCATTATCATTAGAAGTCGGGGCCAGCAGAGTCATGACATTATCATTAGAGGGTGGGGTCAGCAGATCATCTCATTATTAGAGGAAGGGTTGAACAGAGTCATGTCATTCTCTATGCCGGGTGGGGTCAGCAGAACTTTTCAATATCATTAGAGGACGGACTCAGCGGAATCATATCATTATCATCGGAGGGCAGGGTCAGCAGATCATCTCATTATTAGAGGAAGGTTGAGCAGTTATTCCATTATCATTAGAGGTTGGAGTCAGCAGTTTTCTTATTACAATTGGAGGGGGGGGGGATTTATTGAAATACATGATACATTCTCTCATCCTCATATTATCACATGCTTCATCATGTTTGATATTTTACTAGGGTGCTCCTGGTGACCAACTCAACCAAACTCCAGGTGAACCGGTAGGTTATGCTCTACATGTATATATTCCTCCATTGCAGTTGTAAGGTGAATGTATTGACATGACTTGTTTTGAATCATATTCTTTGACAAGACACACAACTACCCGAGGAGCACAACTGTTGCCTGTCCTTAGCATACTTATTTTTATAGCTATTCCTTATATCAGATTTATGTAGTCGTGTCCCCCCAGTTATTTTATTCTAATAATATGCTGTGTTTCAGGGTGAAAAGGGAGACAGAGGATTACCTGGTCCAAGAGGAGAGAAGGTAAGAACTGCTAGATGATGGGAAAACTATGAACAGCTTTATTATTTTTCTGATAAGGGTCTTGTAGTCCGCTTTCCTGTCTGCAGACTTTGTAAATTTGAAAAGTCTCCTCCATCATTAAAAATGCCTCTTGAGTAATGAAGTATATAGAAAACTGGAAGGAGGAGGATGTAGCTACAGCTTCTCTCCCTCTCACTCTGAGACTGCATGCTATGAGAGGGGAGAAGGAGGAGCAAAAGAAGTGTTGACATATCTGATTGGCTCAGAGTTTTGAGCATTGACATATCTAATTTTTAACACTAGGGAGAACTGGGGAGAAAGGGAGACACTGGAGACCCCGGAGAAGATGTAAGTGACCTCTGGCGAACACAACTGCTATGTTCATTACCTCAAGTTTAAATGCAACATATTTTCTGCTATTTTCCTTAACCATACACTATATCATATTATTGATGGATTCTGTATACAGTTGCAGCCTGTGGTGTCCTATAGTGGACTACGCTATCGTATCCTCCCAAAATGCTGGAAACAAATGGAAATCATGTCAAACACAGACAAAAGTTTGCACCTTTGGTCTCCGTCTGATAAATTAAAGTTAATGGTTATGTTCAGGGTGCTGTTTGAATACTGCTTTTGGCTATTTAGATAGGAGGCCAAAATGAAAAAAAAACAGCATATGCCAAAATGTTGTGTGAAAGCAGTCTTAGAAAAAAACAGCTGCTTCCCTCTACAAATAGTGCCACACCTGTGCAGAGGTTGTATGTGATGTTGCAACTTAGCCTTATTTTCTGTAACGGGGTTGAGCTGTAATACCAGACACAACCCATAGACAGATATGGCACTGTTCCTGGAAGAAAGATGATATTTTTTTCTAATCCAGTATGTACAACCCTTTTACCCTTTAATGACACATGACATACAGTTATGCCATGAAGGTGCTGTGTTTGCATGGAGTCTTATCCTGCTTTATATATGGTGGGTGCCGTCTGTCTTTGACAGCTGACACTCGCCCACAATAGCCATGATCAGTGTGAACTGTGATCGCAGCCGTTAACCCTTTAAATGCCACAGTCAGTTCTGACAGCGACATTTAAATATCCCAATCCATGTTCGGGGACCCTGAATGGCCCAGGTATGATGAGATCGATAAGTGCCATTTGGTTGCCATGGCACTCTTGAGCCTACTAACTGCAATGTAATGCAATACTATGATATTGCATTATACTCTATGAGCTTCCAAACAATAGCAAGTTCAAATACCCTATGGGGACATAAATAGTGTAAAAATTAGTCCAAAAAAAGTTTTATTAATTATTAGAAAAAATAAAAGGAAGCAAAAATTTTTTAAAAAACAAAACCCTTTCCTATATTTATATTAGAAAAAAATCTAAACATAAAAAACCTATAAACATATTTGGTATCACTGCATCCGTAAAAGTCTGATCAATCAAAGTAACATATTATTTATCCCGCACAGTCAAAGCTGTCAGGAAGAAAAACTTCTTTGCTCACCTTGACTCCAAGAAATAATTTAATAGAAAATTATCGAAAAGTCGTATGTATGCCAAAATGGTACCAACAGAAACTACAGGATGTCCTATAAAAAACAAGCTCCACACAACTATGTTGACGGAAAAAGAAAAAAGTTTTGGTGGCCAGAAGATAGCGGCAGAAAATTTTCTTTTTTTCCAAAGACATTTTACTTTTTGAAAGTGGTACAGCAAAACTTTGTATTGTCCTAATTGTAATGACCAACAGAATAAAGTTATCATGTCTTTTTTACTGCGGTGTGTACATTGTTAAAACAAGATCTCCCCATAGATGGCAAAATTGTATTTTTTTTCCATTTCACTCCACTTAGAAATTAGTAAATGTTTTTCAGTATATTATATGGTAGATTAAACAGTACCTTTCAGAAATACAACTCGCCTCGCAAAAAAAAAAACAAGTCTATAGACAGCTATGTGAATGGAAAAATAAAAGAGTTGCGATTTTTTGAAAGTGGAGAGGAGAAACCAAAAATCGAAAAAGAAAAAAGGGCCACATCCTTAAGGGGTTAAGGAGCCAAAAGTTTGGAATCAATTCACAATTTATTGCAGTGAAGCAAAATGTGAAATTTGTAGAACTGTAAATGTTCTAATAATGTGAAGTGATCAGATTTCTACTCTTCGCAGGGTCACAAGGGTTCTCCTGGACTTAAAGGAGCTAAAGTAAGTTCTAAAAATACAGTTCATCCTGCATTGGAAAATCTATGGCAGGCATTTCTCACGAACCTCTACATTTCCAGGGTGAAGTTGGTGTTGGGGTACCTGGACCTGCAGGACAGATAGGACCACCAGGCCTGAAGGTAAGTCCCCCCTTAGTACATCACTCTACTTTCTATATTCTGCAATTACGATTTTTGTAAGTTGCCTTACATCTTACAGGTGTTTCAGTTTTTCGATTTTTTTTTTTCTGTTAGGGCGAAATTGGTCTGCCTGGGCCACCAGGTTCACCAGGTCTGCAGGGTATTGTCGGGACACCTGGTCAGGCAGGTCAGAGAGGAGAACCTGGACAGAGTGGACCCCCTGGTGCACCCGGGGAAAGGGTAAGATTAAGTACTACCAAAACAGATATTGAAATGCAGCTTTTATAGCATATACTGTAGTTCAATGATTTACATTGTAACATCATTTTATTACCAACTTTTATTTAGGGTTTGATCGGTTTTCCTGGAAGGGAAGGGAATCCAGGACCACAGGGACCACCAGGGGCTTCTGGGCCACCGGTAGGGACCTCATTTCTCCTTCTTCATCTTATACACAGTATTATTGATCACCTCCTTCACTCACATTTTTACATTCTATTCCAGTAGATTTCTGTAGGAGCATACATTTCACATACTGCATACATACTGTATGTATAGCCCACTCTATGCCCAGCAGGTATTTCTGATACTTTACACCCGCTTGCAACAGCAGTGATCGGAGGTAGCGCTGATTGGTGCAATTAACTGATTAGATTCTGCAGGTCAGCTAGATGGGGGCTGCTGTATGGCCTTTTTCCCCGCAACAAAATTGTGGGATGACGATGGTTTCGCATGGCAGCTTAGAGCCTAGTGAAGTCTCCCAGATCTACTATTTATTGCTCTGTAGTGCAGTCTATTAAGCTCTGCCACAGGCACAGCTTAATAGGTTTAAGTTAAAAATACAATATACTCTTTGGAAATAATGCAATTTCTAGATATGATTTAGTGTGGACTCCTTGGATGAACAAATATGCAACATGATATCTCTAAAATGTTGATTTCCTGGTTGTCTCTTTTTATTACAGGGACCCGGAGGACTTTCAGGAGCCAAGGGTGACAAGGTAGGATTACATTTTGTTTCCCTTTATACATCTATATACAATAATATTTTTTTAATTCACCATCAAAGGGGTTTTGTGGGACTTGGATATTGATGACCTGTCCTCAGGAGAGGTATCAATATCCAATTGGTGGGGTTCGCCACTCAGGACCACTGCAGATCAACTGTTTGAAGAAGTCATGATGGTCAGGCAAGTGCCACGACATCTTCACTATATACCAGGCACAGCACAGTACATTTCATTGTGGTGGTGCCTGGTATAGCAGCTCAATTCTATTCACTTGAATGGGACTGAGCTGCCAAAAGGCCATGGGACAAATGAATGTGTGTGTTGTCACTGGCCTGAGAAAAGGCTATGGCACTCACCCGAGCGCAATGGTCTCTTCAAATGGTTGATCAGCGGGGATCCCAAGTGGTGGACCCCTACCTATCTCCTATTGATAACCTGTCCTGAGGACAGGTCATCACTATTGGAGTCCAGGAAAACCCCTTTAAAGAGGCTAAGAGGCCAGATTATCAAACATTCTAGATTATTGAACAGACATAAAAAAGTACTGTATGAAAATACTTACTTGTAAGGAAATAGACCCTTCAGGAAGACGGTTTATACATTAGCAATAAAATGCTAATGTATAAAAGTCAGGCTCTTCACCAGACATAGCACAATGTATGTTTTTGCCTGGAGTGTTCCTTTTAATTCATACAACACTGCTCCCCAGTGGCCATATTATCATGAAGTCACATGTAATAATGCTGATTTGTCCATCCTTATCTTCCCAGGGCGATACAGGAATTGGTCAGTCGGGCCCCAGAGGAGAGAGAGGAGATCCAGGTCCAAGGGTATGTCTCTTCAGAGAAATGTATTATGATGTTCACAATGTCTAGATTTAGATTTAGCTTGCAAAAACGAAGGCTGAGAAGAGACTTAATAGCTGTCTACAAATATCTGAAGGGCTGTCACAGTGCAGAGGGATCAGCCCTATTCTCATTTGCACAAGGAAAGACTAGAAGCAATGGGATGAAACTGAAAGGGAGGAGACACAGATTAGATATTAGACAGTGAGGGTGATCAATGAGTGGAACAGGTTGCCATGGGAGGTGGTGAGTTCTCCTTCAATGGAAGTGTTCAAACAAAGGCTGGACAAACATCTGTCTGGGATGATTTAGTGAATCCTGCACTGATTCCATAGATGTCTTAATATATTTCCTTATTAAGCAGAATTATGTGTATATATACTATGTGTATAAACTCCGATATGTAATTGTCCATCACTTGGATGAGCCATTATGGGATCTTCTACTGCATTATTTGGTCTTGGACATATGCTTTTTGCATCATCTTTTTTCTTTGGTCTCTCTTGATTTTCTTCTTACTCTCCTCGTTCTCTTTTAGTTTCTTTCTTGGAAGTGACTTGGAGCTCTTGGGCCCCAATTTAGAAGGTCTCCTACCTACCATGTGCCATTGTTATAATACTAGTGCCTTCTTATATGGAAGAATAACCTTTGAGTCCCCTTATACACCAGGGTCCAGTGATGACTGCTACATCTACATCCATGCAGCTACACCACTGCTCAAACTACTTATATATAGCAGTGATACACTATAGCAGTTCATCTTGATTATTAATGTAAAGTCAGATTCAGGAGACACCCAGCGCATTATCCTAAAACTCTCTGTTATGATCGTGTGGGCAAAACTAAGCAGGGGGCCCACACGATCGTACCCAAAAAGGGAGAATGGGGATAGGATGGACGCACATGGCATTCACACGGGTTTCAGGCAACTGACCCTTTGCTACATGGGAGGATGACGTGGCTCTACCTAAGCGGGAAACATTGCCCCAATAAGGACAGCCCAGCGGTCTTCGGATCTGGGCCCTAGCTGATCCTAGGAGCCACACCACAGAACAGGAGACATACACATGCTACATGACAAAGACAGAACAGGATACACAGAGCCAGAATACACAGCATGCAAAATGCAACTACTAGTAACAGATAAGCTGAATATAAATACCAGGTATTAGTTGACATTTTGTACAAGACGTGGAAGCTAGCAGGCCACTTCACGGCTCCTGGTTATACCGCTAGTCCCTACACTAACCAGGAGTCCTGCAGAATCGGACAGAGTTCACACAGAACGCTGCAACAGGACAGGACACAGATAGCAGGTCATACAGCAAGCTAACACAAAACTGATAGAATATAAATGAACAAATGGACATGAACCAGCAAGACACAGATCACACAGCAAGCTTGCAACAGGACAGACAACTAGGGCACGGACTCTACTGGCACAGACTCTACCCAGAGCTCACATGAACACAGATGAAACTCACAGCAAGTCTATGTGTCCTCATACCAGGGGGGATAGACAGTCAGCCACAGAGCTGACATAGGGACTGTGTCAGGGATCCACCAACTGACACATTGGAAGCAGAGAGACACAACAGACCTACTTGCAAACACAGATCAGAGTGGGAACAAGCTGAACATGACTGATAACAAGTTACAGAAGTAACATGACTGCTGCTAGGAGTACATAGTACAACAGATCCCAGCAGCACATCCTCACACTCTCCACAGATACTAACATGTTCAATTCCTACAGGGGGAAGATGGCCGTCCAGGATCAGAAGGAGACCGTGGTCTTCCGGTAAGTAACTGCTGATTATGTATCTTCTTGTAATCTCCATAACACTGATGATACTTATCCCCAATGAGGACTTAAAAGGGTTTTATGGGACTAAACTATTGATGGCTTTTCCTTAGGATAGGTCATCAATAGTTTACTAGTGGTGGTCCGCTGCTCAGGATTCCCACAAATCAACTGAGTAAAGAGGCTGCGTCCTCTTCTCAGGCCAGTGACATCACATTCATTTGTTATGTGGTCTGAGCTCCATCCCATTCATTTGAATGGGACGGAACTGCAATACCAGGCACAGCTGCTATACAATATACAGTGCTAAGCCTGGTATGGACTAAAGGGAGAATGATGCTCACCCAAGTGCTGCTATCACTTCAATCAGCTGATCAGTGGGGATCCCAAGTCACAGACCCTGATTGATCAACCATGTATTCCCAGAAAATCCCTTTAATCACAAAAGTCAGCCCATGTTGCTTTTAAAAGTTGGGTACAAAAAACACGGACATCATCCATATGCTGTCTGATGGTCACGGCTGTACAACGTTGCATATGCTGTTCTCATCTCTGAAAAAGGACAAGATTAGGGCGTGAGATTTTTTCACATGGACCATTGAGGGTCTGTGTGTTGTCTGTGAAATACATAATCAGCACACAGACATGAAAAGTGCCCATCGCAATAAGCCCTCAGTGAAGATTCTGATTAATATTTCTTGGATTTTTCAGGGTCTTCCAGGAAACAGAGGAGAACGAGGAGACAAGGTAAGAAGTGAGGAAAATTTCCCGTGGTCATAACATTTTAAAGGGGTTCTGACATCAAAAAAAAAAATTGTGCTCACCTTGCCTGGCCTGGCCCGATCGCCAGGCATGTCCCCTCCAGCCGGCATCTTCTTCTGTGCCTTTAAAGCAGAGCAGGAGCGGTCAAAAAGACCGCTTCCTGCTCTGGTCCGTCCGTCAGGCACTTCTGAGGTGAACGGACGGACCGCCCACAGCAAGCACATCACAAGCAGTGCTTGCTGTGGGCGGCCCGTCCGTCCTGCTGAACTCTGGAGTGCTGCGCATGCGCAGTGGAGACGCAGCCCGTCCTGACTCCTGTCAGAGGGCACTTCTCCACTGCGCATGCTCGCGATCCCGGAGCAGCACGGCTCGTGCAGACAGAAGAGGAGGAACAGCGCCTGCCGGGAGATGACCCCCCCCCCCCCGATGTCAACAACAACAGGAGACAAGGTAAGTATTATGTTTTTATGCTTTAGCAGCCATTAAACCATGGGTTCCCTGGGTCCATTAGGCACACCAGGGAACAATGGCTGCTAAACATTATTTGTGTCAGAACCCCTTTAAGGGTCTCGCACCACAGAAAGACCATTAATTTCTATAGGAACTGTGGAATACTTCATTTTCCCTGTGGTAGCGCTGCAGATAAATTGAACACTTGCTACCAGGCTCCTTCATAGCTAATCACTGTGGATCATCCTATGATCAGCTCATTGATGACCCATCTAACAGAAAGCTTTACAGAAAAGACATCCCTTTAAATTCTAAGATGCATCTGTACATGTTTTATGGACATCATATTTCAGTAGTGGTTACTTGCTTAATAATATCATGTTCTGTGATATTTCAGGGTGATGCAGGTCTAGTTGGACTTAAGGGCGACAAGGTAAATGTTTATCCATATAAACACCTTCTATACTGCAGTCTTACCCTTTGGAACATTTTTTATAGGTCTTTCTCTTGTCCTGTTTAGGGTGACACACTGACCATTGAAGGACCTGCAGGTGCAAAAGGAAATAAAGGAGAGCTGGTAGGCCAGAAGGACACTCATAGCATGGGTCTAATGTTCATTTGTGTCTCACTCCTTCTTCCATCTTCTTCTTCTCTCTTCTTTCTTTTTTCTCCTAAAGTTGTCTCTCATCTTCTTTCGCCAACCTCATAAAGTTCTTCTCCCTTTTCTTCCTATTCTTATTCCTCTCTTTTTTCTCCTCTGTGTCTTCTTCATCTTTAATCATGTTTTTAATACTCTAATGTAACTACTTTTAGGGTGATCGAGGAATGAAAGGCTCTGAGGCAGAAAAAGGGGAAAAGGGAGACCCAGGGGAGAGTGGAGAAAAGGTAACACACCACAAGAAACGAGCAGGTCTGTCGGTTGTAAAGAAATATACCGGTTCGTGACACCTTCTGTAAATAGTAGAACGGCCACTGAAGCAAAATCTTTTGATTCATGGGTGATCATTTATTCTGTTGACACAGCCTAGATTGTATGACATGTCAAATACAGTATATCGAACCCTAAGTGAATGAGGTTATCCAAAAAGAGAAGACCCATTATGAATTTCCAATAAGTTGACATATTTTTCTAAAGATTGTTGGCCTAGAGAAAAATCATACTGTAGTTGACCAAAACTGGTAAAATTGTTGGCTATGTCAGACCTTTGTCCAAGAAAACTCTTCCAAAATCTATGTTAAGGGACCCGGTAAATGGTTATTCTATGGCTCAGTCATCTTTAGTGATACCCCAGATGTCAAACACATGGAATCTTTGGCCACATAACTACCCTCATATTAAATAATGTCTTAGGGTAAAACGTAACCCATAATTCTGATGACCAACCTTGGGAAGTATACTGCCTCACAGAGAAAATGCAGTACCAAGAGTCCAGCTTAAAAGGAGACAAAACTCATCACCTAGAGAGAGAATTAAGTTCTGAACAATCAATTTTAATTGTGGTCCAGCACACAATTTTAATGCAACTTGGTATTGATTCAGTGAGTACTGGAATCCTGTCCTGGGGTGGTGCTGACCATGTGGTATTGACCATAGTCCACCGCTCATCTTCATTACGAAGCTGTTGGAGAACGATCACTCCATGTCCAATCAGGTCCCACAGATTCTCATTTGGAGAGATCTGGTGATCGTTTTGGCCAAGGAATCGCCCAAACACCTTGCAAGGCATGCCTGCTGATGTTCGCTGTGAGGGGCTGTGCACTATTCCACTGGAAAATGGTGTTGGATATGCCCTGAAGATATGGAAGTGTGACTGGTTACATCACCTCATCAACTTAACCACATGCTGTCAATGTGCCCCAGATGCGTACTAGAGGTGATTGGCTGTTGATACTGATGGCCTCCCAAAACTTTAATCCACGTTGATGGGCGATATGGTGCTCCAAAATGACATAAGTATCAGCCTGATTGCCAAATAAACCTCCAGATTTGCAATCATTCTTGCTGAGACAAAATCTTAATTCGTCACAAAACACCACAATGTGATATTCGTCACGCCAGGTAGCTCTGGAACGAGTTCATTGCAGGCATTTGCAATGATGGAGTGGCATGAGAGGCAGTACTGACAATGGATGGCTTGACTGCAAACCTGCATCGAACCCATCAGCGGAAACTGTCATCGCCGATATTGAAGCATCCAAATCTGTCCATGTACTCCACAGAGTATCACCAGCTGTGGTTTGTGGGTACATGATACATTGATCTTTGCTTTGTAACATTCGCCTCAGTGCTCTAGTCCCACTACAAACAATGCAAATTTTGTTGTGCTGACCACCATTTCCAAATTCGACCCACGGTTGTGGCATCCTATTGAGTTTCTGCCACATTACGACGCAAAGACCAACTGGCTGTACGTTGTCCTACAATGACACCTTTAGTAAATTCGCCCATTTGATGAAATGGCTCCTTACAGTGTCTTAGAGGCATCTTCTTCACTCCTTAATTTTTATCTAGACACAAAGCAGTTTCTGTGGGCATGACAACATTGCCAAAGTTAGCTTCAAAGACTAGTTTTCACCTTTTATCCTGCCCTTTGATCAGGTGATTTGCCCCAAACTGAATCAGTTTCCATAACCTGGCTGTCTGAACATCATACCCTGAAAGTTGCAGCATATCCTCTGCGAGGCAGTATATGTCACAAGATCTGAAGTATAATGTTCATAATTTAGTAATAACTGTCTCACTAGGATCATGTTCCAATTTTTCTCAACAGGGAGTCAAAGGAGAGGCAGGAGAGAGAGGGGCGACTGGGTTTGTTGGACCTCGTGGACCTAGTGGTCAAAAGGTAATTATAGTCACAACTGATGTTAATATTAGTGATGGACACGTGCCTACTATCACCACTGCAGACTAATGCACTTTATATGACTTGCAAGAGCAGTGGAGGAAGGAAAGTGACACCTCTCTGAGTACTTTGTTGGTTTTACAATAATGGTTGTCATTTTGAATGCTTAGCCTCCTATGGTTTTGAATGAAGAAGAAAATGTTATCTCTCTGAAATTGCTAGTTAACATACAGCAACCTGAATGTTTGTAAATCAACATTCAATTTTTTTTCCAGGGAGAACTAGGAGGGCCGGGAGAACCAGGAGATGCAGTGAGTATCTTAAATTTGCTTTGTGGTGTATTCATTTTTTGTTTACATACATGGTGACCAGTGCTAGCTTTAGGTTAGATGGCACCCTGTATGGAACATTTTTTTTGTCACCCCATCCCATCCCTACTATCTGGCTAGGCAGACCTAAGGGGCACAATTGCCTCCACCCTACATCCACCTAATGCGCCCCATAAGCTGGTGGTCAGTGCCCTGTGCGACTGCACTAGTCGCACGTAGCTAACGCTGGTCATTATGTTGACTCAGTGATTAGCAATGTATAGTATTGAAGCCCTAGTATCCTCATGCCCTGCATCCGCCTGGCACTTGTCCCATCTTCTTCACCATCCCTTCTTAGAGAGGATATTACTAAAACTCCTGGGCAGCTTTCATCTTCTTTGCTTGATGCTACTGAAGTGCTAGTGTCAAGAAGAGCCCTATGCCTCTGGGGATGGGGGCAGCTTGTCTCTCTTCTGTCAATTACTTCTTCTATTGTGTTAAACACACATTCAGGCTTTTGGTCGCATACATTATAGTTTGCTATTATTTTATTCCCAGGGTTTCCCAGGTAAAGATGGTCTGCCTGGATCACGTGGAGAGAAAGGGGAACCAGGTCTGACTGGATTTAGAGGTCCAAAGGTAAGAAATCAATTGTCCCCACCATGTGGTCCTACAAATAATCTCCTAAATACATAAATGACCATTAAACAATACGTGTATTCTCTCTATGCCCTTTGGCATAACTATAACTAGATCCATTTTTCTTATTTTTGTCTTTCAGGGAGATCGTGGTATGAAGGGTCTTTGCGGCCAGGATGGAGAGAAGGGAGATAAGGTATTAGATACTACTGATATAAATTTTTTTGCATTACACACAATCCTGTTGCTTTACGAACACGAATCAATGAAGAAAATGTAACATTTGGGGCAAATGTTGATATATGACACGTGACCAAATGGGCCAAATCCCATATATCTCTGTAAGCTATTGCAAGGTGTAATAAGATGGACCTATATTGATCATTACAAAATACTGCTTATTGTAGGGTGAAACCGGTATGCCTGGACGCTATGGAATGCCCGGAAGGAAGGGAGACTCAGTAAGTGGGTTTCATAATTTCACTTATAATCTCTTTGTTTGATGAATGATTTTAAATCTTCTACACCGGTATTGGTTAATCAACACATGAGCACATAGAAATGGAAACAGAAGCCATATTTAAAGGGGTTGTTCAGTTGTGAACTATTGTTGGCTTATCTTCAGGACAGGCCAACAGTAGTAGATCAGTGGGTGTCTGGCGCTTGGCACCCCCACTGATCAGCTCCTCACCCGGCTGGTGGAATTCTGCACTGAGTTTATTTATTCAGGAAGCAGACAGCCCTGTTCTCTCTGCAGTGGTCTGGCATGGTATTGCCGCTCTCTCCCATTCACTTCAGTGGGAACTCTGCCTGTAATACCAAGTTTGGCCACTACAGTGGGAACTAAGCTGTTTGCTTCGTGCAGAAATCAGCCCAATACACAAAAGTACCAGTCTGGTGAATAGCAGTGAGATTGGACTCTCACTGATCTCATATTGATAACTTAAGCTCTGAATAGGCCATCAACAGTTTACCACTTGGCAATTTGCAAGGTGGTTCCCCTTTAGAACCCCAAGAATACACCCTACCCATCCACCCACTTCAAACCTTCCTATTTCACAAAGACATAACATTTTGAAGTACCTGGGCCCCAATGTAGGATCTGTATTGGCCCCCTACCTACCATGTGTGATCAATAGCTAGATCCTCCCATACGTAGGTACATGTCACTAGAGGTTTATTAGTGTGTGCCGAAAAAAATTGAGTTATTCTTCTAATTTCTGTACTTTCATTTTTGTACCACTCTGCAAACTGATAAAATGTGGGAGGTTTGAACTAAACGTCCTGTATTTTAATTTCAGGGAGAAGCTGGGATCCCTGGACAGCCCGGCTTGCCTGGAAAAGAAGGACTTGTAGGTGCCAAGGTAATACATCATATACAGATCGCTACAATAGACTATTGGTTGCTATCTTATTACAATTCCCTTATGGGCATGTTTTGTCTTATGAATCCTCTGTAGGGTGACCGAGGGATGGAAGGTTTACAGGGCAGTAAAGGAGATCAGGGAGAAAAAGGAGAAAGGGTGAGTATTATTGCAATCCATCACCATAGGGTATATGATTATGACATGAAATAACTAAGATGATAGTATAATAAGAGGAATAATAATGTGCTTTGTTTGAACTACACAGAAATAACTTAATGGAAAGTTCATAAACCTTATGGTCTAGCCACAGAGCAAATCACCAACTATTAGGCTGGGGTCACACTGTATTTCAGCTTTTCTTTCCGGGGTTCCCACTGAAGCACCAAAAAGGGCATTCAGATGGAACCATAAGTTTATTGTTCTTTCAATGGGCCAGCTGCCACCTCCCCATAGCTCATCAGCATACTAGACAGGCTTTGGTAGCGCGCAGTAAGCGTAGACCGCTCATCTGTCACAGAGGTGCTGTGGGCTGGAATATGAAATAGGTACAGAAGAACTCCGGAACTACACTTTAGATACTTTATTAATGCAACAGCAAACCCAAACACTGGCTTCTCACCAATCAGCAGTAGCAGTC
The DNA here is from genome assembly GCF_035609145.1 of Eleutherodactylus coqui. Taxonomy (NCBI): domain Eukaryota; kingdom Metazoa; phylum Chordata; class Amphibia; order Anura; family Eleutherodactylidae; genus Eleutherodactylus; species Eleutherodactylus coqui. The sequence continues at coordinate 203,204,864 of NC_089839.1, forward strand.
GTCCTGATGACTTCTCACTGGAGGATGACGGCGTGAGGAAGACTAGCTGCAGTAGGACACTCTCAGCTTCACTGGCAATTTTAAGTAGAGGGGATCCTCTTGTCTACTTCTTCTAGTCAACTTGCACATTGGGCCTTTCTCACACCTTGCTCAATTCACAATAGGGGGAGAGCTATAAGTCTTAGCTCTCACCACAGGGAGCACGACTTCCGCAAGATGGCACCGTACCTTTTTTCTACTTCCCATTTTCCGTCTCTCAAAATATTGCCTGATGCTGAGCTCGTCTACAATAACATCAAGCAAGCAATATAATGTTAAACATCATGCTCCACATGTCCTACAGCCATAACTATTTTCGATACCTTAAACTTTTATGAGTCAAATGAAGACCAGTTTGGTCTCTGACCAGTTTTCTGTTCCTTTCTAGTATTTGTACCAGACACAATAGCATAGTCGACTATACTATACTGTCCAGCACAAATGCCGAAAAGGAACAGAAATCTGATCAAAAAGAGACAAAAGCAGTTTGTGTTTGACTAATGAAAGCTTATGATCCCATCCAGGGTTCCACCTGAATGCTGTTATTGACGATCCAGAAGGAACTCCCAGATGGAAAGGCTGGGCACATGCTGAAACAGTGTGAACTCAGCCTTAAAGATATTTCCAGAGTTCAGAAGGAAAAGACATTGGGCTTTGGCCCCCATACCTGTACTTGGGGATTTTCTTGAAATTTCTTACTAGGAAACTTCCAGGTCAAATAAACTTTAAGGAGAAAAGATGAGAAGATGAAATGCTGAAGACTATTTTGTAGTAATCTTGTAACTTTGTTTGCTGCTAGCTTGTGAAACCTACTGGTTTGACCTAGATCTCTTATCCTTTGCCAGGGTCCAGTTGGTATTACTGGTCTACCTGGACCTAGAGGTGTTGATGGAAATCCTGGCCCTCCTGGCTCCGCTGGTCCTCCCGGGACAAAGGGTCCTGAAGGTCTTCAAGGACAGAAGGTAGGAGTATTGATCAGTAGGATAATACATATTATTATCAGGGTAAGGCTGCAGTACTTATCTGCTCAGACAAGGGATGTTTCTCTCCAAATAAAGGAGGACATTGCACTTTCATTTAGTTACGGGGTACTTTGGCCTAGATAGACCCTGCTAATGCCCATCCGTGCTACATCCACAAGAAGTGATAGAGAAAGCCATAACCAAGTCTCACTGCTCCATCTTACTTGAGAATGGCTATTTTCTAAGGACATCTTACCTGACAATCCTGCTTGTTATGCTGTGCGTATCTATTACCCTGACTGTCAGACATGACTGATTATAACAGAGTGGGACTGGCACATTGCTGAAAACAGGGAAAATAGTAGAAAATGGCATCTGTCATTCCTCATGCTATACTGCTATATTAACCAGATTTCTCTAACAACGTATATTCTTGGAGAATGTCATAAAACAATATTGTTCTCAAATGTTTTGTGTGGCACTATTATATTATAGGGTGAGAGGGGCCCTCCTGGAGAGGCTATCACAGGGCAACGTGGAATCCCAGGCATTCCAGGAGAACGAGGTGACCTGGTAAGATTGTACCCCAAGAGAAAGTCGCCAGGAACTTGTGGTACAGAGAAATGTATTTGCCACATAATATATCTAATATCTATTTCCAGGGTCACATTGGGCCAGATGGAGAGAAAGGAGAAAAAGGTTCTCCGGGAATGACTGTAAGATACAAGGGCCTCCCTAATCATCATATGCAATGACATACTTTATCTAAACTATCTGTGTCATAGCTATCTGTCTATCTATCTATTTCATTTGAATAGTAGGGTAATGGCCCTTTAACCCCTTAACGACCGGGCCATAGTGTTTTTATGTCCTGCAGCTGCAGGACGTGTATGGAGGGAGGTAGCGCCGCTATCTCCCTCCATACAGCGTGGGCGTCAGCTGTTTATTACAGCTGACACCCGCGGGCAATAGCCGCGCTCGGCCGTTCGGCCGATCGCGGCTATTAACCCTTTAAATGCCACTGTCAATTCTGACAGCGGCATTTAAATCCCCCGAACGCTGTTTGGGGGTCCCGCACGGCCCCCGCTCGGTGAGATCGGGGGATCCGTGCAGGTGTCATGGCAGCCGGGGGCCTAATGAATGGCCCCAGGGCTGTCTTAGCAGACTGCCTATCAAGCCATCCACACAGGGTGGCTTCATAGACTGCCTGTAAAAAAGCTATAGCATTACGTCATACTGCAGGAGCGATCAAAGCATCGCATGTTAAAGTCCCCCAGGGGGACTTCAAAGTAAAGTAAAAAAAAAGATCAATAACATTTTTTAAATTGTAAAAAAAAAAAGTTATAAAAGTTTAAATCACCCCCCTTTTGCCATATCAATTATTAAAAAATCTAAATCATAAAATAAAAATATGTATTTGATATCGCCGCGTTCGTAAAAGTCCGATCTATCCAAGTAGTGCATTATTTTTTCTGCACAATGAACGTTGTCCGGAAAAAAAAATAAAGAACGCCAGAAATGCATTTTTTTAGTTACCCTGTCTCCCAGAAAAAACGCAATAAAAAGCGATCAAAAAGTCGTATGTATTCCAAATTGATACTATCGGAAACTACAGGACATCCCACAAAAAATGAGCCCTTGCTCAACTACGTTGACGGAAAAATAAAAAAGTTATCGCGCGCACAAAATGACCGCAGAAAATAATTGAAAAAAATTTAATATCTTAAAAAAAAAATACAAGTACTACAGCAAAAACAATACTATATAAGTTTGGTATCGTAGTAATCGTACTGACCCATAGAATAAAAATATCAGGTCATTTTTGTTGCAGTTTGTGCGTCGTAGAAACAGGACGCACCGAAAGATGGTGGAATGTCGTTTCTTTTTCCATTTCTCTCCGCTAGGAATTTTTAAAAAGTTTTTCAGTACATTATATGGTACAATAAATAGTGTCATTGAAAAATACAACTCGTCCCGCAAAAAACAAGCCCTCATACAGCGACTTCGATGGATAAATAAAGCTACGATTTTTTAAAAGGGAGTAGGAAAAAACAAAAATGGAAAAAAGCAAAAAAGCCTGGTCACTAAGGGGTTAACATAACAATTATCTCTCAAAATTCGCTCAAAAGCCATCTTTTGAGTGATAATCGTTGTGTGTAAATGTGTGCCCATCGTGCACTTACTGTGCATGTTTCGTCAATCACTGACTTCAGGTCCGCATGAAATCCTTGTCTCTCAGGACAATAAGATAAGACGGACCGCAAGCTGAGTTCTCTGTGGACAGCACTGATAACAACTGATAACATTCTTTAACAGCTGTTAACAGCCGCTGCCCCACTGGAGAACAATTGTGATGTATTTAGAGAACAGACCACCCGCTGTTCTCTAAATACATGCACATGAAGTACCAAAGCCCATTAGTACCTATGCAAAATGATCGTTCAGAACTGTCAGTTGCTGATGAATTTTGAGCGATCCTCTGTGTGTAAATTCACCTAACCTCTTTCTTTTGTATGTCATGACTCTAAATCATTTGCTATTAGACCTGTGTTTTTCTCATATCCCTTTTTTGTATTAGTGTTCATGGGTGGCTTTACACAGAACAACTATAATACGGACAGTCACCCCAAAGAGCAAATGTATGCAATAGTTATCCTGTGTAAGCACGACCACGAACTGCGTGACGAGTAAGAATTCGTTCACTAGTTGCTTCGTTTCAGCTCACCTAAATATATTCGCTGGTTGATTAATTATTGTCTGGTGTAATTATTGTCTTTCAACAACTAGTCCACAACTTTGCAGGGACGTGTGCGTTTTAATGACCACGGACCTGAACAACAATTGCTGTGTGTAAAAGTACGCGATCAACAGTCTGTACGCTAATAAAATCGCTATAGCAGCTATTTCCAGCAAGTATTCAAATGACAGTTGTTCTGTATAAGGCCACTCTTGTGTATCGGAGGGGCATTTAGGCACTAAGACCTACTGTAGGTTCGACTTTAATCTTTCCACATCCAATGTCTGCTCGACTGAGCAGTACATTTGCTCAGATATTACAGAAATGTATGACCTTTATTAGGAAAAGTGGTTGAAAAGTGACTGTATTTGACAGTTTGTATTAGAATAAACTGCAAGCGCTGTTATTTAAAGGGGTTTTCCAGGCAGAAATACTATTGATGATCTATCCTCAGGATAGGTCATCAATAGTTGATCGGGTGGGGTCTGCCACTCGGGATCCGAGCTGATCAGCACCCGCTGTCAGCGTTTATACACACTGGGGTCAGTGCGGGAGCTTCTGCTCCTACCCTGGTGTAGTGGCTGTCACTTGTAACTACAAACGCAGGTTTAATTGAAATCAGTGGGAGTTGCACCTGCAATTACAAGTGCCAGCCACTATGCAGTATTTCACGGCCGGCCGATATACGCTTCCATCTAAGCAGTTCCCCCCTTCTCTCCCACTCACAGGCTCTCTGTCTCTCTTCACGCCTCCGAGCGGTTTGCAATGGGAGTGGGCGGGGAGGGGGCAGAGCTTAGCTTCGCCCTGTCCCGCCCCCTCCCATTGCAAACGCCGGACTGGAGGAGAGAGGCAGAGAGTCGGTGAAGGGGGAGGGAAAGAGGGGAACTGCTTAGATGGAAGCATATATCGGCCGGGCGTGAAAACCTGACCGATATAGGCCTGTGTAAATAAGCCCTAAGGGTGCGTTCACACATTGTAGAAATGCTACGATTTACAGCGGATCCTCAGCAAAAGCGCAGGTTAAAGTTACACTAAAGTTACAGTAGAAAATCCTCAGTGTTCTTTCCTCTACATGTGAACAGGATTTGCTTTAACCCCATTCACTTGCAGCATTTTTTCTGCAGCATTTCCGCAACGTGTGAACGCACCCTAAGGTTTTTTTAACCAAAAACTACTGTGGTTAACACAGCAGTTTGACAACCACATGGAATTAGCCATATATGTAATAACGATTCTACATTCTACCCACAGGAGGAGGAAGTCCGAAACTTTGTGAAGCAAGAAATGAGCCAGCACTGTGGTGAGTGGCATCAATAAAGTAATGAAATACTTGGAGCTGCTCAGCTGCTCTGTAAATAACAAAACATGAACAGACGCTTGCTGTTTGCAATGACTTTTCAGCATTCAGTATATTACATTGAATGACATTACCAGATATATTTGTTATTTACCCACTAGCATTTTTGTATGCTGCGATATCGCTGCAGTTTTTTTCAATGAGACTTTCTAATGTTAAAATCGCATCACATAAAAATCGCAAGTTTCTGCAATGTGATTTTAACATTAGCAAGACCTATTGATATTTTATTAAAAAAACACTAGTGGGTAAAAGCCCCAATGGTGGACAATAAAACTGAAGCTAGCTACTTCCTCCATCACAATATGACAACTAATACTCACTTCCCGCTTTTCAACTTGTGAAGAAAGGCAAACACAACATTCTTAGTTATATTACCCCTTTTCATAACAGTCCAGTTACCCTCTAAATCTCAGTGAGATTAGCTAGTTTACCTTATTTGAAAACTAATACAATTAACCCTTTGCAATCCAATTTTGGATTCAGGGTTTTCTAGGGGGCTTTCTCTTTCTGCCATTATACAATGGCACCATCTGCTGGCTAGAGCCAGTACTGCGGTATGGGACATGCTGGAGAGGTCCCTTGACAACAGAGCGTCCAATAACCTACAGTAAGAATACCCTGCCGGACGTCTTCCGACATCGGAGCTGTACAGCCTTCAATCAGAATGTCTTTAGACGTCAGACAGTGGATTGGAAAGGGTTAATAGATGATGCATCAAATAAAGAAACATTCATTGAAGAAAATGTGTTTAAAAATCTCTAGTTGCTAGAAACAGAGATTTATTTTTTTTACATTTGTTTTTATTTAGATTTTAAAAATTACAATGAGAAGAGTGAACAATAAAAGAAATACATAGTCAATATGCTGCATATCAGGACAATGTGTAAGGGTGGTTTCACACTACATCCGGGGGGTTTCGCATTCCTGCTCCATTTGGGAAGCAGGAAAGGGGAATCCCCGTGGCCGAATGGCTCTGTCTCAGGATCGAACCGAACAGTGCTGGACAGACCCCATTGACTATAATGGCATCTGTTTGGTTTCTGCTCAGTTGCCCGTTTTTTAGAGGGAAGAGAAAGTGTTGTATGCAGCGCTTTTTCTTCCAACGCAGATGTGGAAGGAGGTTCCGACACAGATGTGAAACCGCCCTTAGACAATAAAGCAAATAACTAGTAGGTAACCCTACAGAAATGAGTTCCTTTGGATTCTGTGCAATTGCTTGCATCGGGAGGGTTACAGAAGAAGTTATGGCCAAATTGTAACAGGTAGCAAAGGGAATAGAAAGAAAGTAAAGGAGGGGGGGGGGGGGATTCTTTCGTTGAGTTGAAAACCAGGGCGTAGAGTACAAGGCGTTGTAGTTGTGTCTCAAGTGGCTTACTGCAAGGAGACTAAGGTTCTGTTATTTTTGGAAGGAAGGACATAGTTCACCCACAGGGTCCAGACTCTCAGACATTCCTCATGTTAATCAAACTATTGAGGTTAACTTCTCTTTGATTAAATATCACTTCATTCAACGCTTTAACTTGGAGAAGTCCAAGAAAGTTTTCTGCCATGAATGGGTGATGGTTTGCTTAGAAGCTAAGAATAAAAAAGAGAGCAATTTCCACGAGTCTGGAGAAATATTTGCAGTACGTTTATTCAATAGGGCTTCATATGGGTTTTTGCATATGTTGCAACCAGTTGCAGAATAGTTTAGTGATTAAACTCTGATCCATAGTCTTCTAACTCAGGGGCAGGATCACAAGATAAGGATCCTATCACCAGGGGATGGACATCCACAAAAGCAATTTGAGGGTATCCTGACACCGAATGAGCTATTTGGGTGGGAACAAAATACCAGCGTAAAAGGTCTTTCAAAGGCGTCTCCAGCATTAATATATTACGGGCGCTTTACAGCCTGACACTGGTTGCTTCGGTTAAGCGTCCCCAAGTCCTTTTCCATGTCAGTTTTGCCAAGTGGTTTCCAATTTAGTGTATAATGGTGACATGTATTTTCCTGTTCATGTGCATAAACTTACATTAATCAGTATTAAATCTCATTTGGCCCTTTTTTTTGCCAAACCCCAAACTTATTCAGATCCATTTGCAACTACATTCTGTTCTCTCTTGTGTAATTTATTCTCTGCAGGACACGTTTTTACGTCCTCAGAGAATAAAGCCCACTTCGGGAGGAAGTAAAAACACTATGGGCTGGTTGTTAAGGGGTTAAAAGAGTAGGGCCCAGTACTGCCTCCTGTGGTACCCCACTAGTAATGGTTACCCAGATTATGTGCCATTAATAACCACCCTCTGTTTTCAATCACTGATCAGTTAATTACCCACTTACACACATTCTAAGTAGTCTCATATATAGCTATCTTTTATGTGGCACAGTATTAAAGGCTTTGCATGAGTTTAGATATGCAAGATCCAATGACTCTCCCTGGGCCATTTTAGAACTTACCTCCTCGTTGAAGCTGATCAGATTAGTTTGACAGGAGCGATCTCTCATTAACCCATGCTGATAGGGAGTTATACAGCTATTTTCCTTGAGGTCCTCCAGGATGGCATCTCTTAGAAACTCCTCAAACATTTTACCCACAATAGAAGTAAGACTTACCGGTCTGTAGTTTCCAGCTTCACTTTTTGACCCCTTTTTGAATATTGGCACCACATTGGCTATGTGCCAATCTGGTGAAACAGACCCCATCACTATAGTCTCTAAATATAAGAAACAATGGACTATATATCCCATTAGTTAGTTTTTTTAGAACCTGGGGCTGTATGGCATCTGGACCTGGCGATTTGTCTGTTTCAATCCTTTTAAGACTGCTCAACACTTCTTCCTGGGTCAAACTGGTGACATTTAATGGAGAGTTTACTTTATCATTCTGCATCTCATTTTACATTACATTTTCCTCTGTGAATACACTGGAGTAAAAACTTTTTAATAGATTTGCTTTCTCCTAACCCCCCCCCCCCCCCCTACAATTTTTCCTACATCATTTATTAAAGAGCCAACACTTTCAGTATTAATCTTTTTACTATTTATATAGTTGAAGAACAGTTTAGGGTTAGTTTTACTCCCTCTGACAATGAGTCTCTTTGTCTCCATCTTTGCTGCTTTTATTGTTAATTTTTTTTTAACACAACTTTCTATACAATAAGCGCTTCCACCAGTGATGGAAATGCTCATTATTATAATTTATTTTTTCCTTATAGGTTGTTAGTGCTTTTTTGCTGCCTTCTTGTTTTAGTAGTTTAAATGCTTTCTTTTTTTGTTTATTGCCCCCTTTACATCTTTATTGAGCTACATTGGTTTTCTCCGAATCCTAACCTTTACGAAAATATAAACTTTAAATAACTGATGAACACGCAGAAAAATTTACGATTTTTACAAAAACGAATGCATTCAAAACAAATGGTAGCCAGAATATTATGAAAAGGGGTATTAATAGAGATGAGCGAATTTACTCGTTTCGAGTAATTACTCGATTGAGCACCACGATTTTCGAGTACTTCCGTACTCGGGTGAAAAGATTCGGGGGGCGCTGGGGGGCGGGGGAGGTGTGGCGCAGCGGGGGTAGCAGTGGGGAACAGGGGTGAGCCCTCTCTCCCTCTCCCCCCCCACTCCTCGCTGCAACCCCCCACTCACCCACGGCGCCCCCCGAATCTTTTCGCCCGAGTACGGAAGTACTCGAAAATCGGGGCGCCTGGGCGAAAAAGGGGCGTGGTCGAGTACGCTCGCTCATCTCTAGGTATTAAATACGGGTAAAGACTCTTCAATTTGAGGGATAGGAACAACGCTCTAGGTGATCCTATGGCGGATAACTATCTGCAAAAAATGGAAAATGGCTGATAGTAATAGTTGGCAGCATAATTTGTCTTCCAGAACAGCATAGTAGTCATAAAGTGTTGATTTTATTTAAGACTGCACTCTTTTATAATCGTTTTTTTTTTTTTTTTCCAGCCTGTGGAGGTCAGTTTACATTTCCTGAAAAGAACGCTGGTAAACCCGATGTGTACATGAAGGAGTATGAATGTGCTCTCTGTTACTCCTCGAATAAGGCCGGATACAGGCACAGAGACAATTCTTATTTAGTTTTCATAGATCCATGTCTAGTAAATAAAGTTGCCCCAGCGTACACAACACAAGCTGAAAAATGACAGGAAGTGTTGGGCTATCGTGAATACTTAGTGTACAGTACGAAAACTACAATATTTCAAAAGAATTTTAAATGGAAAGATGATAGACCCATAGATATGTAGAGGATCAGTTCTCCCAACTAGTCTGCTTTAGTGAATACTTGTATTTCCCATGAAAAACTATTTCTGGTGCATCTTTTCGTAGAACTCTGCTTTATGCTGTTCTTCTATTATTCCTCCTGGAAATGTATGAATAAATTGACAACTGGGTGTTACCTTACATTTCTTTCAATGAGGTATGTCCCTAAGCAGTCTGACACTGTCAGCCATGATTGAACAATGTCACATGGTATAGGGACACACCCCATTGACAGAGAGAATGGTAGCAGGCAGTTGTCAATTTTGTCATACTTTTCTAGGAAGATTAACAAAGGAACTGCAAGAAAAGATGGTTAAGCATTGTTATTTTAGGAGAAATGCAGAATTACTTACTGAATCAGACATGTCAGGAGAGCAGACAGGTACATTTTAAGGGGGTTTTCCAGGACTAACATATTATGACCCGTCCTGAGGGTTGGTCATCAATATCAGATCAGTTGGGGTCTGCCGCCCTAGACCCCCAGCGATCAGCTAATTGAAGAGACCACAGCGCTCGAGTGAACACCAGGCATAGCACTGTACATTCTATAGCAGCTGTGCCTGGAATAGCAGCTCAATCCCATTCACTTGAATGGGACTGAGCTGTGCTTAGTCCATGTGACAAGGGCCAAGATAAGGGATAGGCAAGGGTAGACTACCTCGCAACTGATGATAAAGAAGTGCAATTTTATTGGTAATTTTTTTCTGTTTGCAACACAACTTTCTATACAATAAGTGATGGAGGTGCTCGTTTTTACAAGAGTCCCTTAGAGCAGTGAGTATTTTTTGTATTACTCACCATTCCTCTCTCTCAGTTGATCCTCCTCTGTTCCAGGCATCACTGGTGCACTGAGCTCCAATGTCGCTCATGTCAAGATATAGTGTGCATCGGCATCAAAATGTGGTGTGGCACCCATAGTAAAGAATGACTCAGAGGACTGGAGATGTTTTGGCAGCAAACTCTGCAGTCTTTGGGAGAAATCACTAAAATGGTCTGGGCTAAATGGAGACGTAAAGCGAATTGCCGGATTAAATATTTATTTTGCCTGTATCTGTCTCTTTTGAGATGTGTCTAAATCTCTTTCATTAGAGAGTAGAGATAAGCGAGTATACTCGTTTCGAGTAATTACTCGATCGAGCACCGCGATCTTCGAGTACTTCCGTGCTCGGGTGAAAAGATTCGGGGGGCGCCGGGGGGTGGGGGAGGCGTGGCGGAGCGGGGGGTAGCAGTGGAGAGCAGGGGGGAGCCCTCTCTCTCTCCCTCTCCCCCCCACTCCCCGCTGCAACCCCCCACTCACCCATGGCGCCCCCCCGAATCTTTTCACCCGAGTACGGAAGTACTAGAAAATCGCGGCGCTCAGGCGAAAAAGAGGCGTGGCCGAGTAGGTTCGCTCATCTCTATTAGAGAGTAAAGTGGCATTTAATTGATTATAGGGATTGCAGGTGTGGGGGGATTAATTTCCTAATCTTCTTATGACACCAAAAAACCTTCACCCAACCCAGCATGTGACTGAAGAATGTGGCATCACTGGCCTGAGAAGAGGCCATGGCAAACAGCTGATTGGCTTAAGTCATGATCGGCAGACCTCCACGATCAGATATTGATGACCTATCCTGAGGATAGGGATAGGTGATCAACATCCTAGTCCTGGAAAACTCCTTTAAGCACTAGGTGATTTTCTGCTCATAAATGTCCTTCAGGAAAAAGCATTAAGATACAGCAATGGTCAGATCCCCATACTGTCTTCCATTAACTCTGTCCAAACCTGTGTGTTCTGCCTGAGATTTCCCTGTGTATGTAATGCCCCGTGTATGGCAAATGATTTAATTCTTCATTTAATCACCTACTAACATCCCAGTGCAAAGTGTTTTTCTTTGAACCTTTTATTGACTTTCTGACATGTCAACATAAATCATTCTGGCAATCATATGAATCATTGCTATGAGAACCCATTTGAGTGCTGTGCTTTCTTTAGTGGCAGTAAAGATAACAGTATTTGCCCCACTGTGAATCTGCATGGACCGCTATTTCTTTATATACTGTATTTAAAGGGGCTGTCCAGTTGTAAACTACTGATGGCCTAGCTGCACGATAAGAAGTCAATACCAGATCCGCAGTGGTCTGGCGCCCAGGACCCTCTTTGATCAGCTCTTCACCAGACCGCTGTGCTTGTGCACTGAGATGATTTCTGCAGGAAGCAGACAGTGCTGTTCCCACTGTAGTGGCCAGGCTTGGTATTACAGGCAAAGTTCTCATTGAAGTGAATGACCTGCAATAGCAAGCCTGGCCACTGCAGTGGGAAAGACTCTGTCCACATCCTACAGAAATCAGCTCAGTGCAGAAGCGCACTGGCAGCCGAACATCTAATTGGCAGGAATCCTTAGTGGGGGACCTTCACTGATCTTCTTTTGGCTGCCTTATCCTAAAGCTAGGCCATTAATAAGTTACAACTGGACAGCTCCTTTAAAGGGCAACTGGTGAAAAAATAAAAAGGTTAATATCGACTACAGTTATGCAAACTAAGTTAAAGGAAACCTGTCATCAGTTCTGCAACTATAAAACTGCCTATGGCCAAATAAAGATTGGTTTCAGCGCTCCAGGTTAGGGCAAAAAGGATCAATATAAAAGGCCAGATGAGTGAAGGGCACTTACTTCAATGGAGGGGCCCCGAATTTTCTGGGACCTGCCTTTTTTGCCAGGTCCATTAATCAGTGCTCACAATTCCTTTCTCAGGTCAGACTCCATAATGTGTGGAAAAGTCGATTTATTAAGAATAAATACACAAATAATGGTGCAACGCGAGAACAACACTTATAGCATCCTTTGTCAAGCACATCAACAACTTCAACAAGCATAGATTGAGGCTTATATAGTAAAACGCCTAATGTTTACCTTAAACCCATTGGTGGCAGCGGGAGGAGGGGAGCAAAACGTGTTGGTGCCAGCCGAGTTACGCATGCACCACGCAAGACCAGAAGAACTGGGTCGGCAGACACGTGTGTGCACTCCAAACGCTGGTACAGACCGCTACAATGGAATTGTGGTCCATGCAGCCAGAAGCCACTTGTTGCTATGGTTATTCTGAAAACAAATTTAGACAATTTGCCCGAGGTCTGTCTGAAATTAATTAAATGCAACAACTTTGTTGAGCAAACAGCTGGACGAGTTAATATTACAAAATCCATCAATATCTTACATAATAAACATAGAAAGATGTATTAAAAAGTAGGATAAAACATAAGATCGCACCTGACCCACTAAAATATACAATATGGGATATAAGATAAAAGGAAACAAAATCAGCAAAAAAAATAATAAAGCAATATAATACAGTAATAAAAATGATAAAATCATGCACAGCCTATAGCAGTGGTGGCGAACCTATGGCACGCGTGCCAGAGGCGGCACGCAGAGCCCTCCCTGCTGGCACGCGTCGCCATCGGCCACTTATCACCACCTTAGTGAATGCCTGCAGGGGCCGCGGCTCCCCTGCTGACATTCACTCAGCGCTGCTTTCTGTGCTGATCACGGCGCACACTGTGAGTCAGTGTGCAGCTAGGATCCTTCTCCCCCGTCCCCCGACGTCTCCTACTTTGGTTCCGCAAGAGCAGGGGGAGAAGGCATCCAACAGCAGCACACTGCCTTCAGTGAGCACCTGGGATCAGGCAGGAGAGGAGCGGCGCTCCCGCGAGGAGGAGGGGTACGTATGTGGGGGAGGGGGTGGGCATTCTGACAGCTGGGAGAATCGCTGGGGGGAGGGGAGGGGGGAGGGCATTCTGACAGCTGGGAGAATCGCTGGGGGGGGCATTCTGACAGCTGGGAGAATCGCTGGGGGGGAGGGGGAGCATTCTGACTGCTGGGAAAATCGCTGGGGGGGAGGGGGGGCATTCTGACAGCTGGGAGAATCGCTGGGGGGGAGGGGGAGCATTCTGACTGCTGGGAAAATCGCTGGGGGGGGCATTCTGACTGCTGGGAAAATCGCTGGGGGGGGCATTGTGAATGCTGGGAAAATAGCTGGGGGGGGCATTGTGACTGCTGGGAAAATCGCTGGGGGGGGGGAGGGGGGGCATTGTGACTGCTGGGAAAATCGCTGGGGGGGGGAGGGGGGGCATTGTGACTGCTGGGAAAATCGCTGGGGGGGAGGGGGGGGCATTCTGTCTGCTGGGAAAATCGCTGGGGGTAAGACTTTAGGACTGCTGGGGGAACCGCTGGGGGGAAGGCATTATGACTGCTGAGGGGGGCGCATTATCATTTCTGGGGGAACCGCTTGAGGGGAGGGGGGCATTATTGCTGGCAGACAGCTGGGGGTGGCATTGTGACTGCTGGTGGACCACTGGGGGGGGGGTAATATGACTGCTGTGGGAACCGCTGGGGGGGAAGCGGGCATTATTACTGCTGGGGGACCGCTGGGGTATGTCACTATTACCACTGTGGGGGGGTGGGGGTGGGGGGGGGTGTCACTATTATCGCTAGGAGGGCCACTATTACCACTGGGGTATGTTTACATGTGGCAGAAACTGGCAGGGCTGTTTCAAAATAGACAGGGTGCAGATTTTGACTGCTTTTTGGATGCAGAAATGCAGAAAATATTTTGTATCACTGCATCCGCAAAAGTCTGATCTAAGTAACGCATTATTTATCCCTCACCGTGAACGTTATCAGAAAAAAAAGTACACAACACCAAAATTGCGCTTTTTTTGGTTACTACAGTCCAAAAGTCATGCTAGTGTGCTATAGATGATAAAGTAGAAGACGCGCATGCGCCAGGAGATCCCAGATCGGCACATGCACAGTTGAACATAGTAAATCTGTGTACAAAAGGGCGAGATAAACTGCACAAGCACCAGTTGGAGATCTCCCAGCGCATGCGAGACATTCTCATCGCTGTGTGGATGATGTCTCCTACATCATCCATGGCATACTAGCAGAGAGGGGCAGCGTTAGGTGTTCCAGGTAACCCAGAACAGAGACAGTTAGCATGCGGCATGGGAATTGTTTAAACATTCTTTTTAAAGGTATGATTTCATCAAATAAGTTGGAAAACGTTCACAGCTTCAATGTTTTATCAGAGTAAGCGGTTTTAAAGCCATAGAACTGATGATAGGTTCCCTTTAACTGGGTTGTCTAAGTTTAAAAAAAAGGGGAGTCTGTTTTTTTTTCTTGCAGGAGCAGTGCCACCCCTGTTCATGGCTATACATGGTATTGCATCTCAGCCCCCAAAATATATTTTGCACTAATGTGGCTGCTGTTATTGTTTTCAACTTTTAGTTGCCCTTTAATTTCCTAAATGATGTATTTGCATCCATTCGCCTGACTTGCATGTTATATAGCATGTGATTACCTCTATTCATTACCATATTAATGTGCCAGTCTTGTACCCTGCACATCTGAATCTGTTATGTCCTTGCATCTCCCAGGTTATGCTTCCAACTATCCATCTCCCCCATCGTTCCCATCTAACCCTCGTTTTGTCCCAGTCCCAGCCCTAAAGTTCACTCACATTGATGAAGATGAGGGTGAGTTGGCTTTGCCAGGATGTACACTGCAGCAGTAGACGGTTTAGTCGCAAATTCTATCCACGCCACAAGTTTTTTTCCTGCTTCATAAATGATCTACACAAAAACTAAACCAATCAGGGGTTGCTTTCTTTGTGTTTCCTTGTGGACTGTCAATACTTGCTGGGGTAAGGCATGCTACTAGGGGAGGGCTGGCAAAAGTTTTAGCCTCTGAACAAGTGAAACTGGTCATCAGCTCCAGAAGGCCAGTTATTGAAGATACTACAGAGATAAGGCAATGGACTATTGTTGTTTTGGATGGATGTTCCACCTTACAGCCATTGTCAATCATTATCGGTCAAAGTAAGAGTTGCCTGTTGGGAATTTACCCCCTCATACCACTTGCCAGCCTTCCCCTATCTTATGTCTCTCTAATAGGTCTGAGCAGCATAATGTGTCTCTAAGGAACGAGAATATACTAAAAAATACTTTAATGTCCTCAATGCTCTACATCCTTGGGGGTACTAGTTCTCAGATAGTGTATGGAGATTTACTTACAGGCAGTTCTTCTTGGGAAAAAAAGGGAAAATGGCCGCCCCTCCAGAGGCAAAAAAACTCATATTAGCCAAACCAGAAACTCCTTCAAAAGGAAGAGGCACCCATGTTGACAGCATTGTTTTGGGCTTCTTGCCTCTCCTCAGTACACAGTAGACTACTGGTTGGCTATATAAGATCCTTTTGATCTGGTTAAGAGACCAAGGCCTACAGGATGGGCAACATTCAACTGGAAAATATTCAGTTATGGAACCAAAATTGGGGAACCCATATAAATTATCTATAGAAATTAAGAAAAAGAAGATTTTAAGTCCATGACTGGCCATCAAGGTCTACTGACTGAACTTTCCCATGGATGACACCAGCAGTATGGTAGTCTAAATTAAAGTCAAAGTGCGCAATGTGTATGACTTCACTGTGGGACGTACATGAAGATGGCCATGGTCAACGGTATAAGTCAGGTTAGGCTGTGTTCCTAATATCTGCTCAGGCTTGTCTTATGGTGGTCAGTCACAGGGTGCGTCTTGCGGGTAAAAACATGGTGATTCTTGTTCTCAGCTCTGTGTCTTGCTTTACTGCTTTTATAGTGAGGAGTCCGCTGCAAGAAGACAAATAAGACTATGGCCAAAGTGTTGTCTTCCCGTGTTCAGTCCATTCTGTATGGATGTGCCAATCATTGTTTTAACTAACAGATGTCTCTGATTTGTGGCTCATATTGCCTCCATTATGGGAGATTTACTTATTACATCCATTCTCTTCTGTTTGTGTTAATTCTGCTTAATGGGGCTTTCCCAAACTACCATATGTTCCACTCTTTATGTTACAGTAAGCAAATCTGCAATATATTCACTGCTGCAAAAGGGTCCGATCAGGACTAGTTTCCCCGATCAGGACTAGTTTCCCTGATCAGGACTAGTTTCCCCGATCAGGACTAGTTTCCCGATCAGGACTAGTTTCCCCAATCAGGACATTCTGCTATGAAATCTAAGCAAGTTCCCAGAGAATGGGCTCAGTTGGCTTCTCAATATGTTGGGTTTGTTTAGCATCTCCTCACTCTCTGCTTTTTCTGCCTCAGGTCTACGTTTTACGCTTCCTTCCATTTGAAGTGCGTACTTTGTACTGTTCTAAATATATGCTGCAATGATTTCACATAGGACCTGATCTGAAGGTGGTAGTGAACAGCAATGATCCCGATTATGAGCATGTATACACAGTGGATGATTACAAGGAGGACTTGGATGAAGATGGGACAGAGAGAACTCTACTGTCAGGTGGTCAGTACAATATCAATATCGTATGTTGATGCCTGGATAGTAGTACAGGATTAGCAAAACAGCTGACTAGAGCCAGATATGTCCATAGGTTCTATGTGATGTTGCAACTCCCCTTCATTCACTTGTATGTAGCTCTGCTGCAATACCAGACACTGTTTTAGTAAGAAGGTAGTCATGTTAATCATCTACAATCCCTATAGTCCCTTCCCACCCCATGACGTATATGTGCGCCATGGTAGGGAAAGGGTTTTTGCGAAATGCTGTACATACATGGAATATAAATGGTCCAGGCTCAGGAGCCGACTGTGACTGACAGTCGGGGTCAGTCGGGGTTAGCAAACGCAATCCTAGGCAGACGGCCACGATTTGTCTGCGCAAAATCACGCGCAGAGCCCCGCACAGAAATCTCACTCCCCGGCTGCCGGCTCTGGTCTGCGCATGCGCCGGCTGCCTGGTAGCCGGCACATCAAACAGTCGGAGCCGCGGAAGCAGGTGAGTACGTGCTGGTCCCTGCATGGGCGCAGGTCAGGTCCCGCTGCGAGAATTCTAGCAGCCGAATCGGACCCGGCCGTCTGCAGGCGGCCTTAATGAATCACTTCAAGGTCACAGGTGCGATAGACCAGTCATGGAGAATAGTTGCAAGCCCCTCTAGGTCCACTGGAGAACTAGGGCTCAAATCAGGCAAAGTATAGTAGCAAAGCAATTACTATCTTTGTAGATGCTGCTCCTCGGGCACTAATGTTTATGATGCCAGACTCTTTAATAATAGAAATCCAAACATAAAATACAAAACTACAAGTTCCAACCCTGGAATAGGGTCTTCGTCAGGCAGCCTTGGAAACAAATTTGACATCAAAATCATTGGTGCCCAAGGACTAGTGCCTACAGATGTGGTTTTTGCTTTGCTACAATTTATACCACATAGTAAACACAATAAAAGAAAACTGTGGTAGAATTGATGTGCTCTTTCTCCCTGCGCCCCCCCCCCCTAAAAAAATAAAAAAATAAAAATTAAAGTTCATACATTATATGCACTTTAAAATGGTACAAATAGAAACCACGGCCCGCTTTGCAACAATCAATCCTTTATATGGGTATGTTGACGGGAAAAAAATTGTGGCTTTTGAAAAGTAGAGATGAAAATCCCCCAAATAATCAGACGTTTAAGAGATTAATGTAACAAAACTGAATTGCATCTAACCTCCAAGTATTTTTTGGTATATATTTGTTTTATAGATGGGACGATCCCAACAGCCTCTGTGGACATTCTTCGAACCAAAAGAGATACCGCAAAACATGGTAGCTACGGCTTATTATACTGCTATTGTAGTACATCATATAGAGACGTCCAGTTCTATAGACCCTACTATTTTATGCTGAGTCTCATTTTCCTTTTAGACATATGCAGTCTTCCAATGTTGGAAGGAGAATGCTCCAAATACACACTAAAATGGTATTATAATCCATGGGTAAGAGAATGTCGCCCATTTGTGTACAGCGGCTGTGGCGGAAATCTCAACCGATTTGATGAGAAGGAACTATGTGATCTACAATGTGTGCAGAGAATAGAAGGTTAGTTCAGATGTGTGCACCTTTCATGGGGCTATAACTTCCAAAAGATGCTTTATTAGACTTATTACCCCAGTTGCAACAAAAGCTAAAACCAAAAATCGCGTTCTAACCCATGTAGGGACCTACTATGATTTGGATTGGATTGTTAGGTTTATTCCAATTTCTAATAGCATTCTAAGTGATAATGTAAGGTGTACATACATGGGTCTCCCCAGTGGTGTACATAGAGGAGATGGGGCCTAACAGAGAAAATATAACCCCCTCTAGCTATGCCCTTGTTTTTCAATTGAAATAAGCATGCACGTATCGATAGCTGTTGGGTAATATGTATAGCCAACCCAAGATGGGCAGAAACTGGAGTCCACCTAAGAGTTTTGCTAAACAATGTAGGCAGATAAGTACATAGAAGAGTGGAACTCTCAAGGATATAGTCCTCCTCCTGATGTAGTAAGGAGATACTTTACCCCTCCTTCCAATCTCTTGAGCGCTAGAAGGGCAGTGTGAACCCCAGGCAGATTCCCGCTTCCCAGTTTACTAATGTGGTACATGTTGGAAGAGGAAGCTTCATGTAAGTTCACTTCACCCAAGAGCAAAGTGGACTAATACAAGGAATTCAGAACTAGAACAGGGAACAATGGATTAAACAGGTTATCACAGCTATCAACCGCACTACACTGCAGAAACTATAAATACTTAAAGAGAGGCTAATGGATCAAACACTCCACTCTGTAATAAAGTTGAGCAATATGGTTAGCTGTTCCCCTCCAAAGCATCATAGCAAATGCCCCAATAGCAAACCAAAACAAAGTTTTGTAATGCGCAGGGGCATCTTCTTTCCAGATTTATACCACTATTTGTCTCATTTTAATTTGCAGATAAACATCAAGAAGACGGAAGCTAAGTCATCACGCCGGGCTAGAAAATCCTATGTATATTGTAATATTTTTGTAAGATTCACTAAGTTTGAAAAAAAAAAGAAAACCTTGCAAGTTACAGGATCCAACTTGTGTTCCTCTGCCGTTACATCTGGGAAATATTTGTATTTTTGTATTGCTAATATAATTATGACTCCTGTATCTCATATTATATGGTGCATAGAACTCTTTTCGTAGCAGACAATTGGTGCTATATTTTATACTATTTTTCTACCGAAAGGGACATTTTTAACAAATACATTTTACAGGTTGTAGGTTACATAAGGGAATGACCATGATTTGTCACAGCATAAAGGAAAGTTCTCCAGTATGACCAGCTGGTAGAGATTCTCCACCAAAAATCTGATTAATATGGCAGAAGAAGCTACCGATTAGAATGGCTGAAGGAATGCCAAGCCTCCTAGCCCGTTCTTTACCCTCAGTTCAACTTGGCTTCGAGGTGTAGACTTGAGTAAGCTCAAACAACCCCATATATAACCATCGTTCAGTGAAAATTTGGTCCTGAGATGTAGATCTGAGTAAGCTCATACTACCGGTAGTTGCTTAGGATTTTTGTCCGATAACCCCATATATAACCTAGTTGTAGATCTGAGTAAGCTCAGACTAGTTGCTAAGGATTTTCTGTTTGACATCCCCATGTATTAACCTGAGCTCAGTGCCAATTTGGTCTTGAGTTATAGAACTGAGTAAGCTCAGACTGGTTGCTGAGGACCAGCTGCCTCACACCCCCATATATAACCTTCAATCAGTGACAATTTGACTCCAAGTTATAGATCTGAGTAAGCACAGATAAGTATTTTCTGCCTGTTAAACACATATATAACCTCCACTCAGATACATGCACCTTAGTAAACCCCTCATAGGACTAGTGCCCCAAAATGCCCCCTTCATTAATAATGCCACGACTTAATAATAGCCCCCCCCCCTTTAATGCAGTAAAATAAAATAGCCTTTACTCACCTCTTTCGCCCCCCGCTCTAGTTTGCACCACTTTGGACCCCCATTTCCTTTTGTGTAGAGCTATCACTTGATGTGATCACTGCAGCCAATCCCCAGCCTCAGTGTTGGAATGGCAGAGGCCAGTCATTGACCACAGTGATCACGTGATTGTGCTACCTGGAAGTGAGCGAGGGGTCAAAAGGGATGTGTATATGCTAATTTTTATTTTACTCCATTTCCTGCAAGAAATGCCTCCTGTTTTATGGGAGGCGGGACTTTCCCACTGAATCTAGGATGATTTTCAGAGATGGCTAAGGAGTAGCTGCCTGACAAACCCAAGTAGCTGTCAGGCAGCTTATCCATAGCAACCAGTCTAACTCCAATAGCTGTTCAGGTCATTGTCAACCGATGAGGAGTAAAGCACTTTCGAAGCCCTCGCCATTCCTGCCTGTTTTATTAATCACATTTTACTAAAATCTATTTTAGATAGAGAACCACTTAAAGTACCACTCCGGCTTCAGGACAAAATTGTGTCCCGGACAGGAGGGGGTTAAATTACCTGCAGTTCTTCTGCTCTTATCTGCTTCTTCTCCGATGCGCCAGTTCCAGGCTCTGTTTTCAGCTGTCCAAGATGGCTGCAGCAGTTTTCTAACTTCATAAACAGGCACACTGTTCACCGCTCTCTGCTTGGCCATTGTGGATCACATGAACAGCACTAGCCAATCAGAGAGCGGGTATAATGCATGGGCAGTCTTAGACTACCAATGCACTGTGGGGATTAGATACTCTGAAGATTGAGTCAGCTATCTCGGATGGCTGAAAACGGGACCTGAAACTGGAGGATTGGTGGGATGGTAGAGAATGACTGCAGGTAATATACCCCACCACCTCTAGTCCCCATACAGAATTTAGTCCTGAAGCCAGAAAATCACTTTAATAAAATATGGTGGAATGAGAATTTTTCTTGTAACCGATTGGAAACCAGTGAGACCACCATAGTCATCCACGGCCTTCTAGATATACAGTATGTCCATTAATTTATCAACCGTCATTCATAGGTGCTTCATTCTTCACAAAGGACCCCTACAACCTGCTGGTCATATATCCGTCTGTAAATATACTCTCTACATGTTAACATTGCTTTATATGAGAATATGGTTGACGACCAACAGAATTCAGGGACTGTAATATGGTGCTATAATGAACCATATGGCTTGCACTAGTGTTACGCATTATCACCAATCGCTTAGTGTGTTTATTATCCTTACGTTTTTCTTTATGCACTTTTTCCTCTTATCCACGTGTTATCAGTGCTTGTAACGCTTGTGTCACTTGCTGCTAAACTGTGTATGTTATACCCTAACTCCACTCTAAATGTAAAAATAATCTGATTAATCCCGATATTCCTGAAAGCTGAGATATGAGGAGTTGTTTGATGAGTTCCTCACACTGGCACAGGTTAGAAGGCATGGAATTTTAATTGTGGTCCCCCATAAGGAAAAGTGTATATATATATATTTTTTTTTTGTAGTGATGGGCACTCTGTTCTGCAGAAAACAGCGAAATAGCGAGTTATTAATGATTATAAGATATATTATTGGATTGCTTAAGAAATAAATACAGCCCCAGAATCAAGCTCATAAATACAATACCAGAACCAAGCTCATAACATAAATACAGTAGCAGAACTAAGCAACTGTGCTGTCGGGGTGCCGATGAAGTAACAGTGAACTGTAACATAAGATGGGAGGAAACAGACAGGAGGAGAAAGAGTCACGTAGTTCCACAAGACGCTGTTGCATAGAGGAAGATCATCTGGCCAGGCAGGCCTAAGTCCTCATGTCCACGGGGAAAATCAGGCCCGCCGTAGATTCTTCATGCAGAATCCTGCAGCAGGTCCCTCCTTTCCCACGGACATGAGGCTAAAAAGTAAGCATTACTTACCTGTCCGGACGCTGCGAATCTGCCCTCCGTCACGGCCGGATCTTCTTTCTTTGGCCTGGCTGATGTGCTCGGCACGTCGGCAGCATGCCGCGCACATGCGCCGTGCACTCCATTTTTTTTTAACTCCCGCGCTCCCAGAATTCAGCTGCGGGTGTGCCACGGATCCGGACAGCTTCCATTGGCTCCAATAGGAGCCTGCAAGAGCTGTCCGCGTGGGAGACCCGCACTAAAATGGAGCATGCTGCGGGTGACTTCCCGCACACGCAATCCGCGCCTCAGGGGAAAATGACATCTGCAGGTATTTAATTACCTGCGGGTGTCCAATGCATCCCTATGGGGCGCGGATCACGCGTGCGGGTGACCTGCTGCGGATCTGTCCCCGTGGACATGAGGCCTAAGAGGGGCAATTGCTCCCAGCCTGGTGCCCAGTGCTCTGTCTGACCACAAGGGTCACACATAGCCAAGGGCTGCCATGCATTGGTGCTTATTTAGTGGCCCCCTGTATCGTAGGGGGAGCCATTATATTGTCCACCAGTGACCAATTTCTCCTGTGTAAATGCTGCAGTATCAACCCAACAAACATCTCCCATGTCTCAGCTTCTTCGGTGCCGTGAATATGACACAGTGGAATGAGATACTATGGTTTACTCCTACATTTATAGCCTTTGAGTGGAATTAGCGGGTCTTAAAGGGAACCTGTCATCCATATAAAACCCCTGCCACGATGCTGTAGCACTTGCTAACTGCTTTAGACATAGGTTGCACAGCATAAAAACATACTTGTATTGTACAGCGTGCAGTATACAAAATACTGTTCTGGAATCACTTAACGGTCCCAAGGGCTACTTAAGTCACTGTTGTAATTGCACCTAGTCCCGGCTGATTGGCGAATCCCAGGGTGCGTGACATCAGCACTACCATAGCAGTGCTTGAATCCTGCTCAGTCCACCTCCCTTTGACCACACATTGTGCTCATGCCTGATGTATCTACTGTACTTCGACTTCCCAGGTTCACTATGCATGTACCTACCTGTGAAGCTGAGGTGGATACTATGAATGAGCACAATCAATAGTCAAAGGGAGATGGACTGAGCATGTGTGGGACTAACGCTAACGCTGGCACCACATACCCTGAGAGCGGTCAATCAACCAGGACTGGATGCAGTTACACCCATGATATGGGAAGCCTTCAGGACCACCCAGGTGTCTCCAGAGCGGTGATTTGCAGACTTCACACACTACAATAAAAGTATGTTATTACGCTACACAACACACCAGTGATTCCGAGAAGAACATGTTCTAATATGTCCTAATGCAGTTAGTAAGTGCTAAAGCACCAAGGCATGTGGTGTTGTCCCTTTAAAGGGGCTGTCCAGGGTTTGAAAAACATGGTTGCTTTCTTCAATATCAGCGCCCCTCTTGTCCATAGGGTTGTGTGTGGTATTGCAGCTCCCATTCACTTCTATGGAGCTGAGTTGTAATACCACACAAAATCCTATGGACAAGGGTGGGGTTGTGTTTGGAAGAAAGCAGCCATGTTTTTCTAACCCTGGACAACCCCTTTAAAAATCAATGAAAACTATTTCTAAGTGCAATCACAGCAAATGGCACGGCCCTGGTTGTCCACGACTGCAAATCCACTGTTCCTACCAGCATCATCTTCAATCTTCACATTTTCATAAAGGGGTTATCCCACTTTTAGCTGTTTTGTTGCAGGAAGCAGACAGCTCCGCACCTTGCGCAGTGGACAGTGTTGGTACTGCAGGCTGAATCTTATTGAAGTGAATGGGACTCAACCTGCAGCAAAACAGCTAGAAGTGGGACAACCCTTTTAAGGGTTTTACTGTAGCAAAAGTTTAACAAGTAATGAAACCTCCCATGATTGTTTAATCAATCTTAGCTAATGAGACCACTATAACCATTCCTGTCCCAATTTTCACCATTGATTATGCCCACTGAGTCACATAAAATTCAATGCTAGATTACATTTCATGTTGATATTTAAAGGGCGACTCCAGTTACATAAGAAAATGTAGCTACCTGTTCATATTCTTGTCCATAGGGGGCAGTATTATTGTAGTTCTACTCTGGTCCATAGGGGGCAATATTTAAGTATTCCTATTCTCATTCATAAGGGGCAGTATTATAGTAGTTACATGAGGGCTGGCTTTAAGGATGGCAAACTGGGCAGTTGCCTAGGGTCCCCTGTTAACGAGGTTCCGCAAGGACCCCCCAAGAACAAACTAAGAGTGCTCATTTATAATGACTGCTCTGGCCTAACCATACATAGAACTGTGCAGCTGTAAGATCATAACCCTATTATATGACAGTTTTATGTGGGCACTGTGTAGTGCAATTACAACAGTGACTTAAGTAGCCTTTGGGACCGTTAAGTGATACCATACGGTATCCTAATATGTATTAGGATACCGTATGGCGGTATTATTTATGCACTGTATGATGATATGATTTCATAGATGCTGCTTTTGAAATTATGAGAGAATCTGGTAAATTCCATCTAAAAATATCAACTGTTTAATATCCAACTGATGTGAATAGAAATTGTAGCTGAAGTTGCTCTTTGAGTTGCCTGATTAGTTTATATCATGCAAAGTGCAGGAATACAAGACTTCTGGATACTTGGTTTGCCTTTTGTCTACATTTACACCCTGTGAACTACTGGCTGAAATAAAAAGATTATATTTAACTTAAATGCTAATCAGTGTGGTGGTATTTGTCAGCGGCGAACACTTGTATACAGGCAACAGAGAATCCGCCATTCACAATAGGTGCAACCGTCATAGCGCAGGCTCATTGCACTCTCCTATAGACGTCAATGGGTCTCCTCATATATATCAAACTACTAACGACCACTTGTCCGTGAGTGACTGAGTTACATGCTCCACCCATGATCACATGACGGTGATGTCATCACAGGTCCTTCATCGAATGTATCACATGCTCCGCTTGCACTGTCAAGCTTGATAAAGACCAAATGTGGGTTGAAACGTAGCTTTATTTTTAAAGACATGGAGAAATAAAGGTTTACTGTTTTCATCTTCACCATTTATGCTGCCACATTCTTTATACTATTTTTGAACTTCTGAAGGCATCTATGTTTGAAGTTCCCTGAGTGGCGCTGCATTGTAATCACCTCGCCTGAGTAAGGATTTGCCTGTGTGTGCTGTTGGACTCCATCTTCGTCAACATTTATATCTGCAAAGTCCTTCATCCCAGCCACAATTTCACCTCAGCGAGCAGCTGAATTACCGGAGCTCTGAGCTCCGCCCCTTATCACGACGGTGACATCACAGGTCTTTCAATATTTTGACCAACTGCAACCGTCATCACAGGTCATTCACTACATTATATTATAAGTGGCGCATTGCACCACCAGAAACACTGGTACTATAAATAATACTAATAACTAGTATTCACATACACACTGAATGGCCACAATACTAGAGCCACCAGCCATTTCATGACTGGAGCTTCCCCGTATAAATAGAATTGTGACCCCCAGAGTGCTGCAGTGTAATCACTATCAATAGAGGTAACTGCACTGTAAGCACTATCACTGAAGGCAACTGCACTGTAATCACAATCACTGGAGGTACCTGCACTGTAAGCACTATCACTGAAGGTACCTGCACTGTAAGCACTATCACTAAAGGTATCTGTACTATCAGCACTATCACTGAAGGCAACTGCACTGTAATTACCATCACTTGAGGTACCTGCACTGTAAGTACTATCACTGAAGGCAACTGCACTGTAATCACCATCACTGAAGGCAACTGAACTGTAATCACCATCACTGGAGGTACCTGCACTGTAAACACTATCACTAAAGCTATCTGTACTATCAGCACTATCACTGAAGGCAACTGCACTGTAATTACCATCACTGGAGGTACTTACAATGTAAGTACTATCACTAAAGGTATCTGTACTATCAGCACTATCACTGAAGGCAACTGCACTATAATCACCATCACTGGAGGTACCTGCACTGTAAGCACTATCACTGGAGGTACCTGTACTGTAAGCACTATCACTGGAGGTATCTGTAATGTAAGCACTATCACTGAAGGCAACTGCACTGCAATCACCATCACTGAAGGCAACTGAACTGTAATCACCATCACTGGAGGTACCTGCACTGTAACCACTATCACTAAAGGTATATGTACTATCAGCACTATCACTGAAGGCAACTGCACTGTAATTACCATCACTGGAGGTACCTGCACTGTAAGCACTAACACTGGAGGTATCTGTACTGTAAGTACTATCACTGAAGGCAACTGCACTGTAATCACATTACTGAAGGCAACTGCACTATAATCACCATCACTGGAGGTACCTGCACTGTAAGCACTATTACTGGAGGTATCTGTACTGTAAGTACTATCACTGAAGGCAACTGCACTGTAATCACCATCACTGGAGGTACCTGCACTGTAAGCACTATCACTGGAGGTACCTGCACTGTAAGTACTATCACTGGAGGTATCTGTATTGTAAGCACTATCACTGAAGGCAACTGCGCTGTAATCACCATCACTGGAGGTACCTGCACTGTAAGCACTATCACTGGAGGTACCTGCACTGTAAGCACTATTACTGGAGGTATCTGTACTGTAAGTACTATCACTGAAGGCAACTGCACTGTAATCACAATCACTGAAGGCAACTGCACTATAATCACCATCACTGGAGGTACCTGCACTGTAAGCACTATCACTGGAGGTACCTGCACTGTAAGTACTATCACTGAAGGCAACTGCACTGTAAGCACTATCACTGTAGGTACCTGTACTGTAAGCACTATCACTGAAGGTAACTGCACTGTAATCACCATCACTGGAGATACCTGCACTGTAAGCACTATCACTGGAGGTATCTGTAATGTCAGCTCTATCACTGAAGGCAACTGCACTGTAATCACAATCACTGGAGGTAACTGCACTGTAAACACTATCACTAAAGGTATCTGTACTATCAGCACTATCACTGAAGGCAACTGCACTGTAATTACTATCACTTGAGGTACCTGCACTGTAAGCACTATCACTGGATATATCTGTACTGTAAGCACTATCACTGAAGGCAACTGCATTGTAATCACCATCACTGAAGGCAACTGAACTGTAATCACCATCACTGGAGGTACCTGCACTGTAAACACTATCAATTAAGCTATCTGTACTATCAGCACTATCACTGAAGGCAACTGCACTGTCATTACCATCACTGGAGGTACCTGTACTGTAAGCACTATCACTGGGGGTATCTGTACTGTAAGCACTATCACTAAAGGCAACTGCACTGCAATCACCATCACTGAAGGCAACTGCACTGTAAGCACTATCACTGGAGGTACCTGCACTGTAAACACTATTACTGGAGGTATCTGTACTGTAAGTACTATCACTGAAGGCAACTGCACTGTAATCACAATCACTGAAGGCAACTGCACTATAATCACCATCACTGGAGGTACCTGCACTGTAAGCACTATCACTGGAGGTACCTGCACTGTAAGTACTATCACTGGAGGTATCTGTATTGTAAGCACTATCACTGAAGGCAACTGCACTGTAAGCACTATCACTGTAGGTACCTGTACTGTAAGCACTATCACTGAAGGTAACTGCACTGTAATCACCATCACTGGAGATACCTGCACTGTAAGCACTATCACTGGAGGTATCTGTAATGTCAGCTCTATCACTGAAGGCAACTGCACTGTAATCACTATCACTGAAGGCAACTGCACTGTCATTACCATCACTGGAGGTACCTGTACTGTAAGCACTATCACTGGGGGTATCTGTACTGTAAGCACTATCACTAAAGGCAACTGCACTGCAATCACCATCACTGAAGGCAACTGCACTGTAATCACCATCACTGGAGGTACCTGCACTGTAAGCACTATCACTAAAGGCATATGTACTATCAGCACTATCACTGAAGGCAACTGCACTGTAATTACCATCACTGGAGGTACCTGCACTGTAAGCACTATCACTGGAGGTATCTGTACTGTAAGTACTATCACTGAAGGCAACTGCATTGTAATCACCATCACTGAAGGCAACTGCACTATAATCACTATCACTGAAGGCAACTGCGCTGTAATCACCATCACTGGAGGTATCTGCACTGTAAGCACTATCACTGGAGGTACCTGTACTGCAAGCACTATCACTGAAGGCAACTGCACTGTAATCACCATCACTGGAGATACCTGCACTGTAAGCACTATCACTGGAGGTATCTGTAATGTCAGCTCTATCACTGAAGGCAACTGCACTGCAATCACCATCACTGAAGGCAACTGAACTGTAATCACCATCACTGGAGGTACCTGCACTGTAAGCACTATCACTAAAGGTATCTGTACTATCAGCACTATCACTGAAGGCAACTGCACTGTCATTACCATCACTGGAGGTACCTGTACTGTAAGCACTATCACTGGAGGTATCTGTACTGTAAGCACTATCACTGAAGGTAACTGCACTGCAATCACCATCACTGAAGGCAACTGCACTGTAATCACCATCACTGGAGGTATCTGCACTGTAAGCACTTTCACTGGAGGTATATGTACTGTAAGCACTATCACTGAAGGTAACTGCACTGTAAGCACGATCAGTGATGTTGGCTTCAGTGTAATCACTTAAAGTGCTGCGGAATAAGTTGGCGCTATACAAATAAAGATTATTATTATATTATTATTATTATTATTATTAATCACTATCTCTGAAAGAAACTGCACTGTAATCACTATCACTGGCGTTAGCTCCACAGTAGGCACTATCACTGGAAGTAACTGAACTGTAATCACTGTCAATGGTGTTCGCTTTACTGTATGACTATCAATGGCGGCAGCACCACTGTAATCACTATAACTGGTGTTGGCTGCAACGTAATCACTATCTTTCACCCGGGATGAAGAGTGCAGCTTGGAGGGCTCTCCGTGTCAGTACGACGGACCACGTGATAAGTCAGCGGACCACGTGATAAGTCAGCGGTGTCTGTTATACGATGGATCCAGCACGCCGTTATTTTCGTTTTTCTGCTCCCATGACAGAACATCATCCCATATTTACTATACATACAGGATGTGAATGATTCTGCGGGGAAGCGACTAGAATGGAGCCGCTTCCATCACAACCTCCGAGCAGCCCATCCATTCTGGCGTCTTCAGGATGACCTGGATATAATGTATGGGCTGCTGAGAGGACTGACGCTTCCATCTAGGAGCCCATACACTCTAGTCACTACCCTCTCATGACGCCCTGTCACCTGATTTACTCCTTTACGTCTTGTCATACAGACCACGTGCTACGGATATCATCATCACATGACAGTGACGCGCCCTTCAGCCCTTCAATAGGTTTACGTTAACTTCTTCGTCCCCAGTTGACTTCTCATTGCGCATGCGCCAAGAGCTAATCTTGCTTTGAAATGGCAAATTTCTATGAAGTACGAAACCAAAGAAAGAGAAGTGCGGGCGGAAGTGACGTAAAGTTAGACTTACTCCTGGCGGAAGTTACGTGACTTGACTCTTACTCCTGGCGGAAGTGTGCGGTGATAGGCGGAAGTACCGAGCGGTCTCGTCCTACCTGAGGATGGAAGAGGAGAGTCTGGAATCCCGGATCAGTGAGTGCGGGCCGCGGGGTCCAGACGCAGGGCCGGAACATGGCGCCCCCTGTGTTCTTAGTAACTTTGCAGAGTTATTTCGTCATAAGAACGTCATCATATCCGTTATGACATCACTGAACTACACATGTCGTGATATCATCGTACATATACTGTAGTGTCACAGAGGAACTGATGGCTCTATGTCACGATATCACAGTATAGTGACCAGGAGATAACTGGTCTGTATGCCAGAACAGTGACAGAAGTGACAGGTCTATGTCACAATAGTGCAGTATAGTCTTGGGAGGTGATGGGTTTATGTCGTAATATCACAGTTCAGCCACAGGAGATAATGGGTCTCTATCACAATATTACAGTACAGTGATACGGGAGGTGATTGGTCTATGTCACACTATTGCAGTACAGTCTCAGGAGGGGTGACGGGTTTATGTTACAATATCACAGTGGAGGAAACTGGTCTATATCACAGTACAGTGACAGGGGAGGTGACTAGGCTATGTCACAATATTACAGTACAGTCTCAAGAGGGGTGATGGATTTATGTCACAGTACAGTGATGGGTCTGTGTCATGATATCACAGTACAGTGGCAGGGGAGGTGACTGGTCTATGTCACAATATTGCAGTACAGTCTCTGGAGGGATGATGGGTTTATGTCACAATATCACAGTACAGTGATGGGTCTGTGTCATGATATCACACTATAGCAACAGGTGAGGTGACTGGTCTGTGTCACAATATTACAGTACAGTTACAAGGGAGGGGATGGGTTTATGTCACAATATCACAGTGAAGTTATGGGTCTGTGTCATGATATCACAGTACAGTTATAAGGGAAGTGATGGGCTAATGTCACAATATCAAAGTACAGTGATGGGGAAGGTGACTGGTCTATATCACAGTACAGTTATGAGAGGTAACAGGTCTGTGTCATAGTACAGTGACAGGAGGCAATAGGTCTATGTCACAATATGACAATAGAGTGACAGCAGAGATGACAGGTCTGTGTCATGATATCACAATACAGTGACAGATGAGGTAAAGCAGGTCTGTGTGACAATACCACAGTACAGTGACAGGAGGTGACGTGTCCTATTATCACAGTACTGGTCTACATGGAAGTGATTTCTCCCACTTTGTCTTCCTACAGACCGGGCGACGAACCCCCTGAACAAGGAGCAGGACTGGGAAGATGTTCAAGCCTTTTGTGATCAGCTTAATCAAGATCTGGAAGGGTTAATATCAATATATCATGATCTATCAGTTGTGCTGGATATTAACGTGGTCCCTAATAGATCACAGCAGACCGGCCGTGTGCGGGTGGCTTTCCACGGTGGTGCTGTCATGTCTGGGTGGTGGCCCACAGTCGTTGTGTACGGGTGGCTTCTCCCACTACTCTTAGGGCCAGGATCTGTGTTAGGAGGGGGGCGGCCGGGTCTTCTGTTTGCTGCTTCTGAGAAATAATTTGGGTCTTCTTGTTCCTGACAGGCCTCAGCTTGCAACACGGCTTTTGGCTCATAAGATCCAGTCTCCTCAAGAATGGGAATCGATGCAAGCGCTGACGGTAAATCACCACATATGCCTGCCCTCCGGCGGCTTCCGCTTCCTCTTAGTGGTAGAACAGCTGGAGGTGAAGACAAGAAGTTGCCGCTGACTTAAGCCATTTGTGACCAAGCACTGGAAATCAACGGGACTTGGTCCTGGTTGTTAAACCCCCGCCATCGTTGGGTGCTCGGCTGTCTACTGACCGTAGGGCTCCTGCTCTAACGAGCGGGAGCAAAGAAATCTCTGTTCCTAGCGGTTTAACCCCTTCCATGCTGCAATTAACAGCGATTGTGGCATTTAAGTGGGTGGCAGGGAGGGGGCTCCCGACAATGCGGTTGCGAAGTGCTGATGGGTTTCCTATGGCAACCAGAAGCCTGACAAAGGCTCCGTGTCTACCTTGTCACTCAGCCTATTAGACCCGGCTCTGGCAGAATCTAATAGGCTGCTGTCACATGCTCCTCCCAAGTATGCACCCCAAAGTGGTGCCATTAAAAAACACAACTTGTCCTGCAAAAAATAAGCCCTCATACAGCTTATTTACAAAAAAAAAAAATGTTATGGCTCTTTCATCTGACTTTGAAAAAAACGCACAAAATAGCGCAGTTACTAGAAGGGATTAATAGACAACTGTCCCATCACCTCGTCTGTTGGCATCAGTCAAACTCCAGGGAGGTTGTGCTTCCTTGGATTAGTACAGGAGGGAAGGCACTTGTACGCTGGAGAAGATCGCCCACATGACAGCAGCGATGCCTCCGTAGTGCTGGGCTTCCCATCCTACTCTGTGGAGCAGGAGCGGCCGGACATGCAGGTCCTTCACCATACAGGCTGTTCCATCCAAACCGCCCACGGATTATCAGTCTGCAGAGCAGAAAGTCTGAATGGAGGGAAAGTGAAACTACAGGAAATGGAAGAACAACTTTTTTGGTGCACCCTAATAAAGCTGTCCATGAGCCCCCTATTGGTAGCAGGAACAATATCCGGTCTGTGCTCCACTTTTCTCTCCATTGTTCTCTCCAACCTGTCCGCTTTTACAGTAGTGGTTGTATGATGGATGTGAGCGCACAAATCTGGGAGATCATTCGCTGTCGTCGTGAATACACGGTCCTTCACGTAACCCCAGAGGAAGATCCCAGTCCGGAGTAAGATCTGGTCCGCTGGGTCCAATCCAGCGATCTGGAAAGTTGTTATTGAGGGAACTCCGAACACCCGTATGTGTGGGAGCCGCACTTGCTGGAAGATGATGTTGGGGTGCAGATCAGCTACTTGGGGGGATATAGAAGTGTTCCAACTTGTGGAGGTACATAGGAAGAGTTGCAGTACGCTCATCGGAAATAAATGGTCGGATAATCCTATCCTTCATGGCACCAAATATTCAATCTTGCGCTATCCCAGATAGGTTCCTGTAGACGGGGTGATGTTCGCTTCCCCATATCTGCACATTATGCTGATATGAGAGATGCGGCCTCGTCTGAAAACAAGAATACGATTTTGGTAGTAAATGCCTGTCTAAGCGGCTTGTCGTCTGGCTGCAATTGTTTGACAGTTGCACTTTATAGGATACATATGAAGCCGCGTCACCCAATATACTGTCATGGCGGTATGTTGGATTGTCTTGATCCTTGGCAAATGGATTTCCCCAGACTTCTCTGAAACCCCTTTTTCTCATTGGAAACCCTTCGATGAGCTCCGCCAGACTGTTAGAGCACTGTGAGAAACTTCTGAGACTGTTCCTTGTTTTTCCACCATGTCCATCTCCTCTGTACAGCCGTCGGTAATTTCCTTGCACTGAAATGATTGATTTTGTTTCGGCATACCACACCACTGTTTGTGCGATCTGTTGCGGAGTCGACACCCTGCATCTTGTTACCATCACGCTGCATAGTGAGCGAGAACTTCAACATGAGACAAAAGTCCTCATTTCTGAAAAGGCTATCTAGCAGTAAAAGTGTCTTCATTGCCCATAGCAACCAATCACAGCGCAGCTACGCCTTTCTTAAAATGAAAGCTGCGCTGTGATTGGTTGATATGGGTAACAAAGATATTTTACTATTAGGATTGATAAATGAGGCCAAGAATTCTTTCCCTTTCATCCAGCGCTGATTACAATCCATCATTTTATCACATAGACTGGAACGTGGGAGGTTTGATGAATACATCCTGTATATGAACAGACTGCTCTATGTGCTAAATAAACCGCACAAGCCCTGCAGATGTTTGTTCTCCTTGTCATTCTCCATTAGACTCTTTGTGCTTTCTGCATACTTATGTGATGACTAGAGATGAGCGAGCGTACTCGGAAAAGCACTACTCGCTCGAGTAATTTGCTTTATCCGAGTATCGCTGTGCTCGGGTCTAAAGATTCGGGTGCCGACACAGAGCGGGAGCTGCAGGGGAGAGCGGGGAGGAACGGAGGGGAGATCTTTCTCTCCCTCTCTCCCGCCCGCTCTCCCCTGCTCCCCGCTGCGACTCACCTGTCAGCCGCAGCGGCACCCGAATCTTCAGGGACGAGCACTGCGATACTCGGATAAAGCAAATTACTCGAGCGAGTAGTGCTTTTCCGAGTACGCTCGCTCATCTCTAGTGATGACGTTTTGTCTCTTTCAGGTCCTGGAAGCTTGTATGAAGAATTGCGGCAAAAGATTCCACAGTGAAGTCGGCAAGTTCCGATTCCTTAATGAGCTGATAAAAGTAGTTTCCCCAAAGGTAAGCCTGAAGGTAAAGGGTCATCAGAAAATGAATCGTTGTTTAAACGGGACTTCTCTTCATGAAAATCCCCTGACCTACTATAACTTGTGGGCATCTGGAATGGCTCGTGCGCTGAGAGCTTTGCTTATCGCTAATCAGTTTCGCAGTACATGTCCGGTACCTTTATAATCTGCTTTTGAAGTTTCCCCATGCTATATTAAAATGAGTTGAAGAGAGTCAGATTTTCCCCTCAGCGCCTCTGTTCTTGACTGGCATGCATACTGATTTCTCTTTGCTGTAAACCCACCCACGCCAGCACACCACCGTTCTCCTCTACTAGCTGTAACTCCAGCGGGGTACTGCGCATTCGCCTTAAGGATTGTGACTCCCACTGTGTCTGAGGTCACATGACTGTGGAAGTAATGATCCTCAAGGCGCATGCGCAGTACCCCACTGAAGTCTCAGCAAGTAAGGGAGAGCTGCGGGGCACGGGTGGGGTTTGCTATGGCGCCTGCACGGGATTGTGGTGAAGAAGAGACATCTGTATGCATGCCGATCAAAAATAGGGGTGTGCTGGCGCAGCGCTGAGGGAGAAATCTTACTCTAACTCATTTTAGTACAGCATGAGGAAACTTCAAAAGCAGATTGTAAAAGTACCGGACATGTACTGCAAAACTGATTAGTGATGAGGAAATCTCATTAGCAGCACTGTTAAAGGTTTATCGTGGATTACATTGTAAAAACTGGATGACAGGTTCACTTTAAAGTAAAATTGGAAGACATTTTTTGAATAGTTTTTGGGAACTGAGCCACTCCACAGAGAAAGCTGAAAAAATGTATATGTGTGCCCTATAAATTAAAGTTTCTTACCACAAAATTTCAGTAAGTTCTCTGTAGTTTTTGTATACTGTGTATGTTACCTGTTACATATCAGCCCACAAAGGCCGCAGCAGTCACAGCTATCATCATTGACATGGGTATGCAGAGTTCTTAATCCCAGTCCAGCTACATTGGGTACAGTGTATCAGAGGGTAGGCCGGCCATGCTGGGTACCGTGCGTGGGAGGGTAGGCCGGCCGCGCTGAGCACCGTGCGTGGGAGGGTAGGCCGGCCGGGCTGGGCACCGTGCGTGGGAGGGTAGGCCGGCCGCGCTGGGCACCGTGCGTGGGAGGGTAGGCCGGCCGCGCTGGGCACCGTGCGTGGGAGGGTAGGCCGGCCGCGCTGGGCACCGTGCGTGGGAGGGTAGGCCGGCCGCGCTGGGCACCGTGCGTGGGAGGGTAGGCCGGCCGCGCTGGGCACCGTGCGTGGGAGGGTAGGCCGGCCGCGCTGGGCACCGTGCGTGGGAGGGTAGGCCGGCCGCGCTGGGCACCGTGCGTGGGAGGGTAGGCCGGCCGCGCTGGGCACCGTGCGTGGGAGGGTAGGCCGGCCGCGCTGGGCACCGTGCGTGGGAGGGCAGGCCGGCCGCGCTGGGCACCGTGCGTGGGAGGGCAGGCCGGCCGCGCTGGGCACCGTGCGTGGGAGGGCAGGCCGGCCGCGCTGGGCACCGTGCGTGGGAGGGTAGGCCGGCCGCGCTGGGCACTGTGCGTGGGAGGGTAGGCCGGCCGCGCTGGGCACCGTGCGTGGGAGGGTAGGCCGGCCGCGCTGGGCACCGTGTATTATGCATATTGCGTATGGCTGAGCGCACTTACACAGGTATGGGGATAGGATTTGGACGGCCGATCCTTTACATAGAGATATATTGCTACAGGAAATCTTTGTTACTGTTTCTCGGCAGAATAATTTCTTCTGTTACCCACAGTGGATTTAACCCTTTACATGTTATGTCTGCAGTCTTCATGGGGACTGACAGACCATTATGTGCAGCAAAACTTTCTGGTCGATCAAACAGATTTCATGCAGCTCAGTAGTTTCCTCACACCAATTGGTCAGTCGTGTCCACAGCCTGTAACACTTCTGCCCGTCACCTCCTGATTGTCTCTAGCAGTTGGCCCTGGTTTATACTAGTAGGTTTGTTGTATCTGCTGCAGCGGGACACTTCATGTAATTTATCCTCTCCTTATCG
Organism: Eleutherodactylus coqui; assembly: GCF_035609145.1. Taxonomy (NCBI): domain Eukaryota; kingdom Metazoa; phylum Chordata; class Amphibia; order Anura; family Eleutherodactylidae; genus Eleutherodactylus; species Eleutherodactylus coqui. Next base: position 203,240,907 of record NC_089839.1, read on the forward strand.
TTTAGTACCTCGGCACTCGCTCTCCAGAGAAAGTGAAGTTAAAGATTTTGGAGCTTCTGTACAGCTGGACGCTCGGACTTCCCAGCGAAGTGAAAATAACAGAGGCCTATCAGATGTTGAAGAAGCAGGGTGGGTATCGTGGCTGCTGGAGCGAAGGGTAAAGTAATAATCTGATTAAGAGAAAATATAAGTATATCGTTCCTCTCATTATTTCCAACACTTTTATAGGGATTGTAAAGGAAGATCCAAAACTGCCAGCCGAAGCCATGATGCCCCCTCCCCCACCTCGGCCAAAAAATGCTATATTTGATGATGATGAGAAATCCAAGGTAGTTTTTTACTTTTCACTTCCGCCACTATTTTCCTAGAGAACCTTACCCCTTTTGATGTAGTTCTAGTATACTGGTGTACTTGCTGATGCTATGGGCTAGCTCGATACCATTTGTGGCCTTTGCACATTACATAGGTAACACTGAAAGCAGCTAAAATAGAGCCTCGTGCTCCCTGTGCTCCCAGTCTTGAGCGCAGAGTCCTCGTTGCAGCAGAGCAGTTGCCGCCATCAGCTGTCATAGATTGATTCAGCACACCCATCTAATAGAAGCCTGTATCTGCAGAGTGCTGATTGTCGGAGGCACACAACACTTTGGCATCTAAAGCCAAGTAATATGCAGCAGTTGTGCACAGAGAAACCCCAAAATTTGCACATGGGAATAAGAAATCTCAGCCTTAGGGCTTATTTAGACGACCGTATATCGGCTCAGTTTTCACGCCGATCCGATATACGGTGTCCTTGTCTGAAGGGGGAGGAGGATGGAAGAGCCAGGAGCAGGAACTGAGCTCCTGCCCCCTCTCCACTATTTGCAATAGGAGGGGGTGGGAGCTTAGCTCCGCCCCTGCCTCGCCCCCTCCTATTGCAAATAGTGGAGAGGGGGCGGGAGCTCAGTTCCTGCTCCTGGCTCTTCCATCCTTCTCCCCCCCCCCCCCCCCCTGCAGACAAGGACACCGTATATCAGCTCGGCGTGAAAACTAAGCCGATATACGGTCGTCTAAAATAGCCCTTATATATTGTGTGACCCTGGCGATTCCTGTTTACTGGATGTCCAGATTAAACATGCCCCAGAGTCCTATGAGGGTTTCTTAAAGGAAATCTGTCATGACCTTTGAGCTCCATAAACTACGCTATGGGACTCAAAGGTCAGAGATCGTGGAAGTTCAGACACCTTGTTCGTTCCAGCACAGTGTCTCCGGGAAGTTGCTGTGCACACGTGGTGTGACCTTTCAGCTCGCTCTGTGTGCACCTTCTCCCATCGCTATAGGTTCTTCGAAGTTACAGTCAGATATGCAGATGTGAAGTGACAGGTTCCTTTGTAACCACTTAATGTACAGATTTTTTATTTTTTTTTTTCAAAAACCATAATTTTTTTTTGTCATGAGATGTCGTTTTTATTGGTAATCATTTTAGAGTACATATAATGTATTTGTATAACTTTTATTCAGTTTTTTTTACGGTGTTCATAATTTATTTCTGCCGTTTGGTCCGATTACAATAATACCAAAACTATATTTAATTTTTTAGTATTTTCCACTTGTGCACAATAAAAATCCTTTTTTTTTGGAAAAAAAAGTTTTGGGTATCCCTACATTCAATGGTCCATAATTGCGTTTTTTTTCATGAAGAGAGCTGTGTGAGGGATTATTTTTTGCATGACAAACTGCTTATATTGATACCATTTTGGGACACATATGGCTTTTTTGATCACTTTCATTGTGTTTTTTTTTTTTTTTTTAATTTTTTTGGGGGGGAGGCAAAATGAACACATAGGATTTTTTTTTTAAATATACTTTAATATCCCTGTAGATGACATGGACCTTTTAATCTTATATTCGCTCAGATAATACACTAAATCCTTTCACATTGGAAGCTATGGCAGACCTGGAGTCTATTAACTGAGTCCAGTTGCTGTAGCAGCCCATTGGCCTTACGCAATTGGGCTAATGTCACAGAGGGAGTGATCAACATTGATTGCAGCATGTAAAGGGTTAATAGCGGAGATTGGTCTGCTCTGTGATTTTCACCATTGCAGCGACACCCTGACTGGCAGCTACCACCTGCTTCTGTTGCAGATGGCACAGGCCGAAGACCTGAGCCCGCGTAATCCATATGCCGTATGTGTAGATGATTTTTCGGGCACCCCTTCTCTACAATGATGTACTTGTCCCTTCTTGCCCCATGAAGTACACCACAGTGCCAGTATTAAATGCACCACATTTGGAGGAATCGGTGGGATCAGGTCACACCTTCTGATCAGTTTCTGTGAACGTCTTCCGTAGATCTCTACATCACTGGTTATATCTGGGAGGACCAGCAATCCAGAGAGATATTTAGAGGAAGAGACATAGTCATGTCGGTGAAGAAAACCTTGTGGAAGAGTTTTTTATTTTCATGGTTGATCTTTTACTGTGTGATGCGGGTTCCAAGAGCTCCCTGGGGCTTAGTTAAGTCTTAAAGGAAGTCTTGGTGCTCAGGATCCATATTTGCACATCTGTTCATTTTCCTCTGCAATACATAGCACAAGTGAGATGACCCTGGCACCGGTCATGGTGCCCTCCAATCTTGTCTTTGCGAGGAGACCTCTTCCATGGTTGTCCATGTTCCGCTCTTTTAGGTGTGTCCTTCAGTGGGGAATCATTTCTTTGTTGTTTATTGGGGGACAGAGATCCCACCTAAACTCTGTTCTTCTTTTGGTATATTGAGCTCAGGAGGAGCCGCCATTGTCTGCTTCCCCTCACTATTCTGTACTGCTTTTTATACTTTCTTCTTTCTCTTTGTCTTCAGATGTTGGCCCGTCTGTTGAAGAGCACGCACCCGGAAGACTTACGAGCTGCAAATAAACTTATCAAAGAAATGGTGCAGGAGGTGAGCGGATTCTGGCACTTGTAGTCTTCATGCCGGGTACCGCATTCAGCTTCTTCTAGGTCTGAGCTCTTGTTTTATTATCAGGACCAAAAGCGCATGGAGAAAATTTCCAAAAGAGTAAACGCTATAGAGGAGGTGAATAACAATGTGAAACTCCTGAACGAGATGTTGAGCGCTTTCAGGACGGGGCAGTGTTCTGAGGGCGGCGACGACTTAATGAAGGTCAGTGCATTGTTGTGGGCGCAGGTCAGCCAGCGAGAAGGGATTCTTGTATCAGTGAAGTGTGTCTCTTGGGTGGCAGGAGCTGTACCAGAGCTGTGAGAAGATGAGGCCGACGCTTTTCCGCTTGGCCAGTGATACAGAAGACAACGATGAGGCTTTAGGTAAGGAAGGAAGCATCTTGTCAAAGATTAGAAACCTTTCGGACTTATTTGTGCTTAGAAGGGAATTTATCAAAGCAAGTGTTTTGGGAGTCGGTGGTGTTTTTGTGACCTTTTTGTGCTCTTCGATTAGTTCTGCTCTTTAGATCAGTCTTTAGGGGATTGCAATAAGTGACCATATTTTGTGTCAATGATATATTTTCCAGCGGAAATCCTCCAGGCCAATGATAGTTTAACACAAGTCATCAACACGTACCGACAGCTGGTGAAAGGAGAAGTCGTCAATGGCGAATCCGCTTCTGGTAGCATGCCAGGTGAGGCCAAACGTCTGTGCCTTATATGCTTCTCTCTAGCATTAATCATTTCCCACTCTGTGATTCATGTGTACATCATACAGTTGCCGGTTGGGTATGAAGCCGATTCAGGAGCTGAGCCGCGGCATAGCCGGTGGGTGCTGGCTCTTTAAGACAGCTGATATCCATTGCAAAGAGCAATGATCAGAGCTAGCTCGCTCCAATCATGGCTGACAGCTCACATGCTATCCTGACTGCCGCATGTAAGTTGTTAGCTGGAGAGGGAGTGTCCCCGTCCGACTTACCATCTGCCTTCTGTGAGGCGATCGTAGGGTGCGGATGCTTGCTATGGTAGCCCAAGGCTACTATGTATTTCACCATACTAAGCCTTATCTGGGACAGAGCTAAATATGTGTTTGTTAAAAGTACAATATACTGCAATACTGAAGGATTGCAATATATTGTAGAAGCGATCAAACAATTGCAAGGTCAAGTCCCCTATGGGCACTAAAAAAAATGTGAATTTTTAACCAAGATAAAATAACAAAACCCTTCTCTTATTTTCCTATAAAACAAACAACCCCCCCCCCCCCCAAACATAATTGGTTTTGCAGACTAGTTAAGTATTTTCCATTGATGGAAAAATAAAGTTCTGGGGCTCTGAATATACAATTTGTTTTTGTTTTAGGGTTTTAAAGTAGTAAAATATAAAGTATAAAGCTGTGTTCAAAACCGAGCAGTGAGATTGGAAAAGCAAAGCGCCAAAATATTATAATAACGTCTATTTCCACGCACTGGAGATACTACACATGCAACTACAAAACAAAGCCAGAATAGAATGTAACCAGTGTGTGTTCATCCTTTACAGAAAGTAAAGAAAAAAAACTATCAGTACAGCATTTATTGTATAAAAACTTGAAAATCTATAAACTGAAAAAATGTTTAAGATTTTACTTTACTTGGAATTACTGAACTAGTATTTAGTGGCCTCGCCATTGTCTCTGAGAACCGCTTGACATCTGTGTTGCATGGAATCTCCTAACTTCTGGTCCCTCTGAACTACATTCCACAGTTCTGCACTTTTTGATTTTTGCCTCCATAAATGGGTTTTTTTTTATGAGGTCACCCCACAAATTCTCTATGGGATTAAGGTCCGGGGATTGGGTTGGCCACTTCATTACCTCAATCCTGTTTGTTTGTAACCAAGATGTTGTTGGTTTACTGGTATGTTTTGGGTCCTTGTCGTGCTGGAACACTCATTTCAAGGGCTTTTCTACTTTGGCTTAGGGCAACATGAGTTCTTCTTCAATGGAAGTGTTCAGATAAAGGCTGGACAAATATCTGTCTGCGATGATTTAGTGATCCTGCACTGAGCAGGGGGTTGGACCCGATGACCCTGGAGGTCCTTCCAACTCTACCATCCTATGAGTCTATAATGTGATCCCCTAAAGTATTTCAGTATATTCAAACTGATCCATGATCCCTTGTATGCGATAAATAGGTTCAACACCATGGTAAGAAAAACAGAGAAACATGCTTTACTGTCTTCACATTCCATTGTGGCTCCAATGCAGTGCTTGGGGGTCGTCTGACATACTGTCTGCAGCAACTAGACCCCAAAACAAGAACTTTTTTTGCTCAGTCCACAAAATGTTTCTCCATTTCTCTTTGGGCCAGTCAGTGTGTTGCTTTGGAATTTTAACCTATTCAGGACATGTCTTTTTCAATAAAGGGACTTTGCAGGGAGTTCTTGCTGGTAACTTGGCTTCACTTAATTGTCTTCTGATTGTAGCTATACTCTCTGGAAAGTTCAGATCATCTATGGTCTTTCTGGAGGTGATCATTGGCTGAGTCTTTTAAATTTCGGCTATTCTTCGATCCATTTGAACAGTACTTTTCCGCCTCCTTCGACGTCTTTCAGGTTTGGGTTGTCACTTCAAGGCATTTGAGATCACTTTAGCTGAGCAGCCTATAATTTGCTGCACTTCTCAAACTTTTTTCCTTCTCCAATCAACTTTTTAATCAAAGCTCGTTCCTCATAACTTGTCTGGAATGACCCATTATCACTAGTATTTCAGAAGGAAATGCGCTATGGCCATGTGCAACATTTGCCACCCTCTTATTTTACAGAAGGGCCACAATTACCACCTGTTATTCCCCAGAATTAATGACTTCACCAGTTTAGCTCCTCACTCCTATTATTTTGAACACTCCCCGATCAATGATGCAATTACTCAGAATGAGGGACATACACGTCCTAATTGTTGGGTCTGCTGTACTCTACTACACTTACAAGTAAACTACTTGCTATGTAGAAATATCACTTTTACCAAAACTAGTGATTTATCAGCTTAATGATGGACTAATTTTTTTTCACACAACCGTATTAACATCGTATCGTAATAGTACTGACCCATAGATTTAAGTTAAGATGTTTTTACCGTACCAATAATGCCACCAACCAACCCCCCCTCAAAAAAAAGTTTAAAAATAGTGTATTTTCATTTTTTTTTTTTTACCATTTCACAACTTAATAATAGTTATGTTTTTCTGTACATTAAATGGCACAATAATAAAAAAAAAACTAGCCCTCATATGACTATTTTGGAAGAAAAATAAAAATGTTCTGATACTGTGGGGATGAAAAAATAAAAACTTGAAAAGTGTCTGATGGGTTTAAGGGCTGAGGGTCTTGGTGTAATCTGTCTTGTTATTTCCTCAGCTAGCAGTTCTGCCCTGCTGGATCTGTCAGGATTAGACATGACCCCATCATACCCTCCTGTTCCATCTCAGCCCTGTAACCTGACGCAGTTGTCCTCATCCACATCTCTTCTTGATGATGAGCTCATGTCCTTAGGTAAGAAGCTGCTGGAAACGTAATGTAAAAGTCCGGTTGCTCAATGGTAGCCCTGTTCTCCTGCAGCGCTGGGTCCTTTCTAAGTGTTTGTGAAGTAGAGGGATGAGACGTCTTGGCGTGGCCATAAACCTGCAGAGAAAGTTCTGTCCAGACCTTAGTGAGGTGGTTTTATGCTGGAAATACAACTGTTTGTGCTGCTCATCATTCTGTATTGTCTAATCCTAGGATTAAATGACCCCGTTCCCTCGGCTCCAACTCTGGATTCATCGTCGTGGAATAGCTTTCAGGTAAAGATGAGCCGGCATGTTTACACATGAGGATAATTGTTCTTGGCACCGGCGCAGCTTCTTATCACCCTGCGTGTATCTGCTGAAGGTCAGGGTGGTTTCCCGTGGTGTAATCAGGACACGGAGGCTGCCAATTGGTTTCTCTTCTTATATTAGGTTGGACTTTATCTTTTCCTAGCCCTGCCTGCTGGGCGGAACAAGATGTGACGCATAGATGGTCACTGTGTAGTCTTTTCCTGTGATCATCGCTTTCTAGGGGTCTCCAGTAGAGATGAGCGAGCGTACTCGCTAAGGCAAACTACTCAAGCGAGTAGTGCCTTATGCGAGTACCTGCCCGCTCATCTCAAAAGATTCGGGTGCCGCGGGGAGAGCGGTGAGTTGCGGCAGTGAGCAGGGGGGAGTGGGGGGGAAGAGAGTGAGAGAGAGATCTCCACCCCCTTCCACCCCCCCCCCCCCCTCCTCCCCGCTCTCCCCCACCGACACGCGAATCTTTTGAGACGAGCGGGCAGGTACTCGCATAAGGCACTACTCGCTCGAGTAGTTTCCTTAGCGAGTACGCTCGCTCATCTCTAGTCTCCAGTCTTCAACAAACACCTTCACTAGTCACAAATAACCATTTGGATCTTTTTCAGTCTTCAGAGCCAGACAATGAAGCTGCCCCTACTGAGAAGGCACAGTCTAACAGAGCTTTAGAGGACCTAGACCTACTTGGAAAGACCCTGCTGCAGCAATCCCTGCCACCCAGTGCAATACATATGCCATGGTAAGAAGTGAGAGTGATTCATAGTCACCACAACTGATTAATGGGGAGGATCACATGTTGGCCATGGTTTTCAACAGAATCCATCTGTAAAGCTTGGCCATACACATTAAATAGTTGACTGCTGAATTTCTGTTGAGCCAACGGCTATCTCTTCCAACCCTTCATCCTAACCCCATACGCATGCGCACTTGGCTCCTCTCTAGACCCCTCTATCTGCAGCTGATCTCCCTGAGAGTAAAAGGATTAAGCGTGTTGAAGTCCAACTGCCTTATTTTGTCAACGTCGTATATGCTGCAATCAACATTGATCGTGGCATGTAAGGGGTTATTGGTAGGGATAGTATTTCTCTGCAATCCCCTCCATTGCAGTGGAACCCCGGCTGTCAGCTACAGCTGGCTTCCACTGCAGTTGGTGCCAGCTCAGCTCTTGAGCCCACACCATTCATATGATGTACATGTATGGCATTTCCTGGGAACGCCTATTCTTTTATGACTTACATGTATGGCATAGGACAGCAAGGGGTTTCCCAATAATCCTAAAGTTTCTCATGTGAGACTTATAAATGTAGCTGAGTAAACTCCTCTGCAGCATGGTGCACTCATAGGGAGAGGAGGCAAGTGACTGCACTGTCGGACAACACACAATGCAATGTTATTCATTTAAGGTTTTCCATGCAAATACTGTTGATCAGCCATCTTCAGGATAGGATATCAGTAGTTGATCGTCGGGGGTCTGTCGCCCTGGACCCCAGCTGATTGTGCACCTGCTGTCATTGCGCCGACTCCTGTGTAGTGGCTGGCACTCGTAATTGCAGGTGCAACTGTCATTGATTTTTATGAGACACCGGCCACTACACAGGTCGAAGCTGACTTTTTTCTGCTTTGACCTTCTATATATTGCGGCACTGACAGCAGGCACCCGATTTAGCTGGTGTCTAAAGCTGCCGGAGCTCAGCCGATCAACTGTGGATGTCCTATCCTTATGAAAAGTCATCAATAATTGCGTGGAAAACCCCTCTAACCACACAACATGTAAAACCTTTACCAAAAACTTCTTGGAAAGTGTTTTGTTGTATCTTCCTCCACCTCTACATTACCAGTATCTTCCAGTATGACCTGCACACCTTCCAGCTAGTTTTCTACCAGGTAGCCTCTGATTCCACCATATCAGGAAGAGTGGAGGCACTTCATGCTTTTTGCTTCGGTTCGGATAATAATTGTTCAGGACTGTTGGCCTATTATATTACGTGTTTGATTTCAGGGAGAAGACCCAGCACAAGCCTACACTCCGAGACCTGCAGAGCAAAGCTCCACCGTCTGCACCACTACAGCCGCCTGTACTGGGAGATCTGCCATTCACTACTCCAGGTCATCCGTCTCCTGGGAAAACTGAGATTTCCCTCACTGCTGTCACTGTGCCTCTGGAGTCTATCAAACCGAGTACGGAATAGTAAGCGGTAGAGAAGGGGCATCATCACTTGATTCACCCATTTTGTACCCTTTAAAGTATATGGACATCCTCGCAAAGGGTTTCCCACTCAGGACCCCCCAAGGCAGCTTGTTAGAGGGGAAGGCCTCTAAGGAGCAGCAATTTATGCTTTAGTGGATTCAGGCTGTTCATTTCAATGGTTGCTATGTAATATTATATTCTCCCTGCAGCAGCCGTGGCTTTACCTTACACAATTAGCTGCTTGCTGGGGGTTTCCATTGCTGGGTCCATGGAACAGTATGGCAGCTTTTCATTCCTTCCCAATGTGCACTGTAAATGTCAGATGCCAAGCTTGCTCCATACACGGCGGGTGTCGGAGGTCTTTGACAGCCAATGCCTGCCCACAACAACTGCAGTCAGGGATAACTCCGGTCATGGCTGTCAAAAATTTTAATACCTCTGTCAGTTCTGACCATTTGGGTATCATGCCAGCTTGAGGCCTTCGGAAGGTCCCAGGGCTACCATGAATGTTTGCCTATTAAGATGTCGTCTGTCTTAATAGAATGCCTGTTGGAATATAGTATAATGCAATAATCTTTATTTATATAGCGCCAACATATTCTGCAGCGCTTACAAAGCACGGGGAACAGAAACAAAACCACGGTTACATGTAGTAATCAATTGATGGAAACAGTAGAGGTGAGGGTCCTGCTCCAAAGAGCATACATACTACAGCTAATGGGGTGATACAGAAGGTAAAGGGGCTGGAGATTTGCACGGTATGGCGAGGTGGAGAGTGAGGGATTCTATACACATAGACATTGGAACTGACGGCTTGAGTCACGGGGGGCGTCCCTGCATTCAGGGCATGTTTAAGAGTGGTGTTGTAATGTGCGGCAGCCAGGCTGGGGCAGGAGAGGAGAGAGATGGGGACTGTAGGGACTCAGCAAAGTATTGGGTGTGAACGGCCTGAAGGTTCTTGTATGTATGGTAGGTGGAAGGGTCTGGGGAGATGCTAGGGAGCTTGACAGAGGAGGAAAGGAGGTTATGGTCCAAGAGCGGGAGAGGGGAATTAGCTAAGCGATTGAAGCTGAGGGGGAGATGGGGTCATTGGTGGGGATGTTAAAGTCGCCTAAGATGAGGGTTTGAATTTTGCAGGATAGGAAGTGGGGGAGCCAGGCGGCTAAGTGATCCAGAAAAAAATGGATTAAAATGATATATGTGTCCCAAAATGGTATTAATAAAAACTACAGGTCATCTTGCAAAAATACGAGCCCTCACACGGCTGCATTGACGGGAAAAAAAGTTTATGGGTCAGACGTTGACAACAGAAAGCAAATTTTGTTTTTTAAAGTTGCTTTCTTTTTTTTAAGCAGTACTACATAAAAACTATAGAAATTTGGTATTTCCATAATTACACTGACCGGCAAAAAAACAAACCCTCATGTAGCGATGTGACCAGAAAATTAAAAAAAGTTAAAATTTTGAAAAATGGGAAAGAAAATAATGAAAGGGAAAAAACAGGCTTCAGCAGGAAGGGGTTAAATGGCTGGCTGTGATGAGAGAAAGCCTTTAACCTTGTTACTTGCTGGTCTCTGTTTTTTTTTTGTATTCCCATATTTTAGCCTTTAACCAGTCTCATTGCGCTCTTATTGCCTCTTTTGCTTGTTTTGTCTGCAGGTAGCATCCTTCCCGTCACTGTGTACGACCAGCGCAGTTTTCGTGTGCTCTTCCACTTTGCTCAGGGCGCTCCTGCAGGGAGACCGGATATCCTGGTGGTTGTGATCTCCATGCTTAGTACAGCTCCACTTCCCGTCACTGGAATTAGTTTTCAGGCTGCTGTTCCTAAGGTTAGATGGTTTGGGGGATTTCATAAATGACTGTGCCCGCACACAACACTTGTGTCATCGCTAACAGATCTTCTCTCCTCTCATAGACCATGAGGGTAAAGTTGCAGCCAGCGTCTGGCACCGAACTTCCGGCATTCAACCCAATTCTGCCTCCATCTGCAGTCACTCAGGTGCTGCTGCTGGCCAATCCCGCACAGGTACAATACTGCGCTGTCCTGATAACAGCGGCAAACGCCATTTACAGACACAAACCAGAACAATTTAAAAAGCGCAACAAGACTAATATAACACTTTCTCCAAATTCACCACAAAATAGCACTTTTACTGACTCATGCAGTCTCAGAATTCTTCCATCCTTATGACAAGTGTCTTTAGTACTTAGTGGAGCCTTTTTTGCTGTTGTGACCTCCTGCAGACGTGATCTATCACCAGACGGCAGCTTCTGGCAGCCTGAGGAATCTTGCCCCGTTCTTCATGGACAATGGCCTCCAGGACACTAATACTTTTGGGTTTACATACTGCAGCCGCCTTCTTCACATCCCACCAAAGGTTTTTTAATTGGGTTTGAGTCAGGTGACTGGGAAGATTCTAGAGTGGCCATCAAAGATTTCTGATCCGAGCCTTCATTGCCTGAGTTCTGCTTGAAGGTCCAATGATACCCAAGCTTCAGCTTCCTCAGAGAAGACATGATGTTTTCTCCTAGGATTTCTTGATTATGTGATTGAACCCATCTTGTCCTCCTCAACCTGCATGTATCCAGAGGAAGCAGAGCAGCCGCAGAGCATCACCGAGCCACCTCCATGCTTCATGAAGGCAGGGGGTTATTTTTAGCGTACGCTTCATTCTTCCTCCTCATAGACCCCAAAAATTCCAGTTTTGTCTCATCGCTCCACAGAACAGAATCCCAAAACTCCTGTGGTTATTTATATGGTTTTGAGCATATTGGAGACAACTATTGTGCTTTTGGGTCAGTAGAGGTTTAGTGGCTTGGAGTTCAGGCATGAAGACCTTCAGCACTTAGTATGCCCCTTAGTGTGCTAACGGAAATCTCATTGCCCGCTGCCACCAAATCTTGAGGGTTTTTGACCCCCTTCATCCTCAGGAATCTGGTGGCAGCCGGTGTTGGCTTCCTCTTTCTGCCACATCCAGCTGTATCTCTAGGAACATTCAACACCTTTGCTATCTTTTTGTATCCTTTTCCTTGTTTGTACAAGGCAATGATCTCTTCTCTTAACTCTCTGGACTGCTGCTTAACTTCGCCAAGTTTCCAATATGCAATCAAATGTCAGTCAACAAAGCCTTCGTCTGTCCAGGTATTTGATGTGTTTTATATCAAGCACACCTGATATAACTAATCTAGGGCTTCATTACTTGTACCAGGTGTACTTGAGACAGCGTTTGATTTGCAAATGTGTGCTCTTAAGAGGGATTCTTTTCAGGGGGTAATTCACAGACTACAGTAGTCATTAAAAGTGGTATCTTGTGGTGAATTTGGAGAAACCACTTGTTATATTAGTTCTGTTGGGCTATTTAAATTGTTCTTCTTTGTTTTTTTTTGCAAATTGCTGAAAGTTTGTAAATTTGATAGATAAACCTAATTTTCAGTAGGAAAGTCGAATAATTTTGATTGCAACTGTAACAAGTTGTTGCCTTCTTCCCACACAGGAAAAGGTTCGCTTACGATACAAACTCACCTATACACAAGGAGAGCAAAGCTTTGATGAAATGGGAGATGTGGAAGACTTTCCTCCTGTGGAGAAGTGGGGGAATCTGTAAGGTGAAGTCTGGAAGGAAATGAACGGGAAAAATGTTCCGGCACTTGATAGCTGGAGACCGGACATGAACTGCACTACCCATCAATCTTTCTCTGACTTGTTTGGCTGCTCTTTAGTGTCCCCTTCCTGCTGTTACACTGACCCCAGGGACATTGTGAGATCTCAGTCTTTACCCCCTCCTTTCATTTTTCTTTTGCCTCTTATCTGTTCTGGAGGGGTCCTTCTTGTTATGGGGTAAGTCTCAGCTGTTCTTCAGCTTATAGTATATGAGCTCAGCTGTCACCATCTTCTCACCATCACACTATATGTTATATTGTCTACGTCTAATATACTTTGATTTCTATGATTTTGTGGAATCCTCAGATGAAAAGTCTGTCTCCTTCTTTTATTCTCTAGGCGCGATTAGGGGCAGATTGGGCGGCTGCCTGAGGCTTCTTGGGACCCATGGCTGGCCAAATCACCCCCATCTTATAAGGCCAGTCACTGCAGCCTCATTGCATCTGGTCTGGGTAGATCCCTCCTCTTCCCCTCTCCTGTTTTAGTACAGTACATGCAGAGAGAGGGAGGAGCGGGCTCTACATCGACCACTCTGTAATGAGGCTGCAGTGTCTGGAATAGTTTGTATTAGAGTGGGGGAGGAGTCGCAGAGGGCTAATGGGGGCTGTGTTACTTTGTGGTGGCATACAGGGGTAATATTGCTTTGTGGGGCCATAAAGTGGGCACTAACAAAACACATTGTCTTGTGGGCATTATTGGAGGTATTGTGTGGGGGCAGTGTCACTTAATGGGGTAAAAAGGGGTACTAGTTTTGTTTCGGGGGCACTTACTATAGGGAGACACTAAGAGGGGAATTGTGGGTAGTGGCAGGATGGAGAGAGTATGCAGACATGAGTTTCATGGCTGGGAAAAAAAGTCTTCATGGAGGTCTGGACTCGTAGAGAAGAAAAGGGAAAGAGAATTACTCCAATCAGAGATGACATCACTTGTGATCACTGGAGGTAACTGCACTGTACTTACTTTAGCTATAGAGCTAGTGATTGCTGTATGCTGACTGCATTATCAGGACCATACTATGAGATATAGAGCTGTGTCGCCGTATCAAAGCCTTCTGCTTTGGTAGGTTCTAGTGCCGTACATATGTTATGATCTTGGTTCTGGGGGCTGCTTATATGTTATGAACTTGGCTCTGGTACTGTATATATGCACTGAGGTACATTTTTATACTGTATTTATTACAGATGGTGGCGGTAAATGGGTTAAAGGGGTTGTCCCACTTCTAGTTGTTTTTCTGCAGAAAGCAGGCAGCTCTGGGCTGGTACTGCAGGCCAAATCCGAATGAAATGAAGGGTACTTGGCTTGCAGTACCAACCTGGCACACTGCGCAATGTACGGAGCTGTCTCCTTTTTGCAGCAAAACAGCTAGAAGTGGGACAGTCCCTTAAAGGATGGGCCAGTGCTGTGTACCTGCCTCTCAGCCTTAAAGGAATTTCAGGAATAGGAAGCATATTTAAGTCTTGGTAGGTCCCTCGTCCTGTGCCTTAGCAATCTCAAATAATGCAAGTGACCTCAGTATTGTAAGGAGTGTTATCTTGTGGGATCTACTGGCACTTTTTCTATCTAATGCCCCTTCACCAGCATGGAGCAACACCTCTTGTCTGTGCTGAGCAATGTGTAGCTCGGGACACGGACCACTATGAGACGCAATACCCGAAGCCTTGATGGAAAAGAGTTGGAAGACATCGGCCAAGAACCTTCAGCTGGGATCGCATGGGCCAGCAAAATTGTGCCAGTGGGCACTGTGTGACGGCACGCATTCAGCTGCCCCGTGTGTCCTCAGCCTAACATGGTGTTCACAGTCACCTTAACATAGTGGACACTCTTCTTGGCCCTCTCTGAAGTGAGCTTTGCCTGCGGTACTGCATGTGAGTCTTAGCTGGCCGTAATGCCGAGGGGCTCGCATATTTTGACTGTTCAGATGCAAGTGGAGGTTCCCTTTTTAATTGCGATTTCACCTACACATTTCCTGAGCGCTGTAACTGTCTGCAGCATCCTGTGTTCAGGCGCCTGCCCGGTGTGGGCTTATGAAATGAGTCTTGTGGCTTCTGGGTGCTGCTACATTGTGCTGACCACTTCCCTTCTTCTACTGAGTCACAAGCAGTTCAGTTCCCTTCTCTGAGTTGAAGCTGCTTGCACGTGAATAAAGATTGAGGTCGTGCACGCTCCATATCCACTATATGTTCCTGTCCGCCGGATGCTATGTAGTAAGAGTTGTCTGTGCGCACAGACCTGCAGCATTTTGTACCTTTACCGGGGGCCGATGCTTAACCCAACACTTGCCCTCCTGGCCTGACCTCGTGCTGCAGGGTCAGTCTCGGTATGAACAAGCTCCGTCTTCTGCAACCACAATTGTCCCAGTAGGTGGATGTCTAGGACTAGTGAACCCCAGCCGAGCTCTCAAACTGCATACACAGGCTGCAGAACTGCTGTGTGCATGACTACGATTTATTGACCACTTGCCTCTGTGCTACTTTCAGGCAGCGGCTCTTATATGTAGAATAGGGAAGTCATTGGGATCGCCGGCTGCAGCCCCATTATCTTATGTACTTTTAATACATTTTCATTGCTTGCTTCTAAAAGCAGAAGTGTCTCAGACAAGCGGTGGCTTATGCTGCAGCATCGGGAGGCCTCACTTCTCCATAATCCCTGCACTATGGCTAATATACCACATTCGCTTCTCCTCCTCATCTACATTTAAAGGGCCATTCTAGTGAAAATACATTTTTCCATCACTGCCTCCTCACCTGATCGTCTGGAGGTCTGTATATTGCGGTTACTTGCATGCGGTGCAGCCTCCTGCCCAAACATTTATCATGCACCATCTTAAGGCCCCATGCACACTCGCGTATTTTTGGTTGTGTGATGTCAGTGCTAATCCACGGACAGTACACAGTGCCATTATAGCCTATGAGGACATGCATATTGTTGTTTGTTCACATGCACCAAAGATCCATGTGAGAAAAAAAAACTCATGGCATGTCTCATGGATGGGAAAGAGGCATGTCTGATTCACGCAGAGGCAGCGTATTGACAATACATGGACTTGTCTCCATATGCTGTCTGGTGGGAGTTGCGTCCAAGCCTCTCCGGTGCAACTTGCATTCACAGCTAGTATGCACCTACCTTAGACCTCTGACACACTTCATGTGTGCCCACTGAAGCTTGGGCTCAAATCAGATATCTCACGGACGCCTATCTGTGTGCTGTCCAATATATGGACTGCCCCCACACTGATATGCAGTTGCTTGCCCTATTCCTTATCTGTGATATGGGCAAGAATAGGACATGCAATAAGTTTTTTTGTTTTTTTTTCACGCAGTCCATGTCTGTGTGAAAATACTTGGGAGTGGGTGCTACCTCGCTGCATGATAAGGGTGTATGTGGTGCCTTTTTTGTTCACATGGATAAAAATACTAGTGTGTTAGAGGCCTCATGATGAGATTTCTTTCTGTTTTAACTTTGTGCTCTGCTAATAATCCCATGATGCATCAGCACAGCACTACATCATCTGCTAGAGCTAGTACCATCTCTGCCTGCTGGAAGGACACTGCCATTACCTTCTGTATTCTATATTTGCTTAAATAAACTACAGACCATAAATATAAAGTCAGGGAGATGAACTACCATCTCCTTAATTATACCTGTGTGACAGGAGCATCTAATCATCAGCAGTAACTGATGGGAGTTTCTGTTCTTCCTATGAAGAGCTTGTGTGATACAGTCCATGTAATATCATCACACAGGAATTATGCTAACTGGAAGCTAACTTGAGAGAACATAAAAACAGGTAATTCTCAGGTGGTCCGAATGAGATCACATGACCCATGTGAGGAGGGTGCTTCCAGGCAATTTAAGCTAGAAAGGAATAACTAATCGAGGTAATACTAGTTGACTTTCTATATACTAGAGGACTGGTTGCATAATGAAGGGGAAAAAAATCACTGGATTAGTTATTTAAAGGATTCTAGACATTCATTTGAAGTGACCCGTGCACCGCCGCTTCTACCGCCGGAGTTCATGTATTCATGCCTTAGGGTGAATATGGCAGCCAACTTTGCTTCATTAATAGATGTAATAAAAGTCACTTTTCCCACCTAGGTTTCCTTTTCACCATTAAAAATTTGGTGGCGAGATCTGTTCTCCTTAAAGGTCAGCGCAGTCGTCCGCCTGCATGTATCTACTGGCATGGGGTCACAAAGAGCCACATGTCTGCTGATGGAGCTCATCTAAAGGGAAAGAGAAGAGACAATATTGATGACAAATACAGTCTGATCGCAGTTATATGTGATCCGTCTTACGGGCCAGAAAAATAATTCTTCACCCTCAGGGATTGGGGGTAGAAGACAACCCTAGCTGCTTGGAGGAAGCCAGACCTGATGAGTAGATCACAAGTCTAGCGGTTGCAGGACTCCTTCAGACCTGACTTGTAGATCACGGTTGCAGGAAGACTCGTCCTTCAGACATGACTTGTAGATCACAAGTCTAGCGGTTGCAGGAAGACTCGTCCTTCAGACCTGACCTGTAGATCACATCCAGTGACTGCAGGTTGTTTCAGGCTTGATGGATATCTTTTGTGCGCTGATCATATCCTCCCGGGGCGGATGGAAGTTCGAAGGATGGAATTACATGGCATGAGCGAACGATAAACCTGAGCTTATTGAGTGACACATCGGAGCATAGAAGTACAGAGGGGCCTATCCAGTATGGACTCCAATCTATGGCCGCCAGAGAGTGCTGCATATACAGATTCCAGATGGAAGCAATCGGGCTGTGTGACTAACGGACATGTAAGACAGAGGAGGACAGCTGCATTACCCCATTTTTATTAGAGCATGTAACCCAGCAGCAAAGGAAAGAAGAAAGCTGTACTTCAAAGGGAATTTGTCGTCATGAGGGAGTGTTGTGAGCATGTTCTGTGACCTGTGCAGGGAGGGGAGGAGGTAAGCTGTGATCATCACCTATTGTGAATGGTGGATCCTGTGTCATCTATATATAATTTGAAATTTACATACGTGAAATGTTCTTTGGTGTTCATAGGCAGCACAGCATGGCTTAAGTTCCTTTCCTGGGATATAAGCTGAAGAGACAATTAATTAGCAGAACTTAAAGGGGTTTTCCCACAACTTAAAATTGCCTCACAGCCACTCTGTTACTGGTTGCTGCTGACCAGGACATGTGACTGCTGTAGCCAATCACTGGCTATAGATTGTCTGCAGCAGTCACATGTCCTGGTCAGCAGCACCCAGGAAGGACAGAGTGACTGTGAGGCAATTTTAAGTTGTGGAAAATCCCTTTAAGTTCATTGGATCCCATTCAAAGGTCCCTTTTTACAAGGGACAGTTGTTGGGGGCATACGTGCCCGACAGTCTTCCCAACAACTACTACTCCTTTGTTTTCACAGAAGAGTGATGGTCGTTCAGTGAATGGACGTGGAGATGTCTTCTGGCCACCCGCCTCCATTCACTGTAACCTTCAAGGATTGAATGACTCCTGTTTACACTGAGCGAGAAGTCACTTGGTAGTTGCTTTATTTCAGTGGGTTGAAACAAAGCGACTACTGAGCAGTTTCCTTTAGTTTTACCTTAGAGGTGTGTTCTGCCGTCGTCTAAGTTAGTGCAACACTGAACATGCAATAGAACTAACCTTTCGACATCAAGCAGGTTGGGAGCAGGATCTTCCAGGTTAGCATCAGGAAAGGCAGGTAGGACTATCTCGTGACTAAGGTTAGGGACTGACGCAATCTTGGGCTGGAATCCTGGCATGGCACAAAGAAGTAAGGAAATCTTCTAGGATTGTTAAAGGGATTGTCTGGACTCGTTTCGACTGATGACCTATCCTCTGATGACATGACTTCTGGATGTGTCATCAGTAGTTGATGACTGAGGTCTGCTGCTCAGGACCTCCTGTCCATCAGGTGATTGTGCAGCCCGCTGTCCAGTGCAGTGGGATTGGATGTTGTCATCAGTTGACAGGGGAGGAAATACTGGTTCCCACTTCACTACCATTGAAAATCAGTGGGAGAGCCGCGCTGTGGGTGCACTTCCTACTCCTGTTACGGGACATCCTGTCCTTGACAGGCAGTGCAGCAGTGCGGCGCTTCCACTGATTTCAATGGCAGTGAAGCCGGCGCCTGCACTTCCTCCCCTGTCCGCTGCTGCCAATGTTCAGCCCGCTGCACTGGACATTGGGCCAGATGATCAACTTCATGGACTGGGGTCTCAGGGGTCTGCTGCTCATGTATCAACTACTGCTGACTGTCCTGAGAATAGTCATCAGTTGAAATAAACCCAGACAACCCCTTTAAATGGGGCTTTCTCAGCACAGCGCCTGTACTTCTCTGACTTCTAGCAGAAGAAATTGCCATAAGGAATAAAGTCTTCTGCAGTTACAGTAGACTGTCCAGCAGTAGTAGGCTGATATAGGGCCTTAACCTATTAAGGACCAAGTGCCATAAATAGATGGGGCTTTAATTTAGTCTAGTAGTAAGTATGCGGCGCGGGATTAAAGCTGCAGTCTAGCAGGAGTTCCCGGCTGTTAGACACAGAAGCGGAGGACCTGAAGGAGAAGACAGAAGTGGTTTTTAGCCACTTCTGCCTTCTTTACAAGTTACATCGTGTTCCGTGAATGGTATGTAGAGAATTCAAGAAGGGGCATTGCTGCTTTCTGCACACGGCCCGGCATGTCAGACCCCTGACCAACACTGACTACTGACATTATAGGAGGAGGTTTTACCCTGTGACTGCAGCTCCTGTGGATGCACCTGTTACAGTGGAAGAGGGTCAAATGTAAAAAAAAATACAGTGTGAAAGACCCCTAGAGGTCTAATATGACATCATGAGGGGCAAAAAAAAAGTTTTTAAAAAAATTACAGAAAACTGTATATAATAAAAACAATAATCCTCCACTAACTCCATCGCCATATGCGCCGTTATCCGAGAGTATACAAATTGTATATCAAAATGTCAGACCCATTCCTGTACTTTAATGTAAATATAATCATTTTAAAACTAAAAAGCTTTAAATGAAAAAAAGTATATATTTTTTTAACTTTTTGTACCTAATTAAAAAAAAGGTGTAAATTTCTGTGAAAAAAGGTATTAAAAAATAGTTTATAAAATCGCCACATGGATAAAATCTGGTCCTTTAGCACTAAACCACTCTGGTCTTTAAAAGGTTAATGGGATTCAATTAGCTTAAAGTAACCTTCCCTTTTCAGGACAAACTTCTGTCCTGGGATCAGAGGGGGTATATTAAAGGACTTGTTCTTCGCAGCTGTCTGTCCAATCCATCGTTTCCTGGTTCCGGTTTCAGCCATCCAAGATGGCAAATTCAAACTTAAGACTACCTAATCCCCAGCGTGCATTGGTAGCCTTAGACTCGGTCAGTGCTGCTCATGTGGTCAGTACTCGCCAATTAGAGAGCAGTGCACAGTTTGCATTAGCTAGATAGAAAATGATTAGTGCAGAAGCAGTGGAGGGAATGCTGTGTATAGGCACCGAGGGGAAGCCGTGCAGGGAGTGCTGTGGATAGGGACTGATGGGAAGCAGTAGTGTGAGTGCTGTATATAGGCACCGATGGGAAGCCGTGCAGGGAGTGCTGTGGATAGGGACTGATGGGAAGCAGTAGTGCGAGTGCTGTATATAGGCACCGAGGGGAAGCAGTGGAGGAAGTGCTGTGGATAGGGACTGATGGGAAGCAGTAGTGTGAGTGCTGTATATAGGCACCGACGGGAAGCCGTGCAGGGGGTGCTGTGCATAGGCGCCTGAGCGGAAGCAGTGAAGTAGGTGCTGTATCCACAAAAAGCAGTGGAGGGTGTACTGAGATAGATAGATAAACACACAAGCACACATGCAACTCTGCGCTGTTGAAGCCATAGCCTCCGCCAGACTGCTGTAGGTGTCTCATATCTGGCACCAAGATGTTAGCAGCTGATCCTGTAAGTCCTGAGGTGCGGTCTCCATGAATCAAATGTGTTTGTCCAGCACATTGTACAAATGCTCGATCTGATCAAAATGCCTTGAGATCTGAGAGATTTGAAGGCTACATCAACATCTAGAACTCGATTGTTACTCAAATCAACTGTCATGAAGGGGGTAGTTGTCTGTACAGTGTCAGGCAATGTTGTACATGTCACATCCACAATAACGTCAGGACGTTGAACAAACCACTGCTTAGGTGATAGTTAATATGATAACAAGCAACAGTGCAAAAATAATTAGCTAAAATTATGTTTTTGTGCTGTAACATTTTTCTAAAGTGCTGACCACTAGGGGCCTCCTTTCTAAAACTGGCTATCCACTGCCTGTTGTAATGTGAAGTCTATCTCTAGTAACAGACACCAAGATGGATAAGAGGAAATGGGGAAGGGTATTGTCTCATGCTACCCATAGAAGTCTATAGGAGGGAGAAGCAAAGGGCCTCTCACAAATATGGTGCTGCAGCTAATACTGATTACGGTCTCCCAGCTCTCTGGATCACTTCTCCACAGCTCAGTACTGCTGAATAATGTCCCCCATGCTGTTGTCATTACTCTGTGTGTCCTACAGCGTTAGGCCTCCCTCACACAGGGCGTTTTTGTACAACGTTTAGTGCTGCTTTTTTAGCACAGCGCTAAATGCTGTGCAACGCTGCCATTCACTTCAATGGGGCTGCTCACACAAGGCTGAAAACGTAGCGTCATCAATGCTTCGCTTTGACAGCGTTGCATGTTCTATTTTTGGCCGTTTTCAGCCTTGTGTTGCCCATTGAAATTACGAAAACGCGGCACCACTTGGTACCGCGCTTTTGGTGGCGCTCTTGGGACTTGGCAGCCAGCATGGAAACTTTTTCTCTGGTGACGGGGATTTGAAATCCCCGCCTCCAACGAGAGATTGCGCTGATTGGCTGAGCGCCGCTGAGTGACAGCATACTCAGCCAATCACAGTCCGCGCTGAATGGGTCCAATCACAGCCATTCATTCATTGAATGGCTGTGATTGGACGCATCCAGTGCTGGCTCTCATTCGCTCAGCCAGCTGTCACTCAACAGCACTTAGCCAATCGGCCAGCTTCACAAGGTCCCGACAGCGGCGCCGGGGACAGCGACTTCACCAGCGAGGTGAGTGTTGATTTTCTTTCTTTCATCAGCAGCCTGGGCTGCGCTTTTAGCTCTGCTGAAAACGCTGACATAACGCAGGTCAGCGCTGCTGAAGCCGGGTAGAATCTGTAGTAAACGCAGTGTGGAAAAACGCTGCGTTTCTGCAAACGCCTGTGTGAGGGAGGCCTTAGGGAGAAGAATCTGCAGTTTTCTCCATAGGCAGAGTATAGGAGACCTTACAACAGGTGGTCTACACCAACCAGCTCAGAGAGATATAGAAGAAGAGACCCCGCTCCCTGCAGTGTATCGAGATATCATATCAGCAGTCTACACCCACCAATGACAGATACAGATGAGATCCTGTTCTACTGTGTGCCCAGGGTACACCTAGCAGCTGAGAGATAGGAGAGCAGGGTCTCTTCTCTATGTGTGTAGTGTATGGAGAGGTCATAAAAACAATCTACAACCACCAGTTTGGGGAAGACTGAGAATTAGAGATGCAGCCTGCAGAGAAAAAAAATGTTGATAAATGCAGGATAAGATTCATAATGGCCAGATAGTGTTATTCCTTATGTATATAGTGGGTATGCTTTAAAAAAAAAGGAATCTGGCAGAATTACCACGTGTTATACCTCCGTTCACTCCAGTATCAATGTCTTGTTTACATAGCAGCAGTGATGACGTTTGCTGGAATCATCTTGCTGCCATGTAAACAAAGACTGGCGGGGAATTATGGGAGCATTGGAGTGCTTGAACTCGATCTTCTACAGTCCCGTTGACATGAATGAAGTGGCAGCGCACATACTCAACTATTGCTCTACTCATTCAAAGGTTGGACACCCAATAATTGGACAGTTATTGTCTATACTGTTCAGCTTGCCCAGTCACCAGCGTATCCTGAGAACAGGTAATCAATAAATGATCGGTGGGGACCCCCACCAAACGGCTGATTCCCGTTGCCGCTGTCAGCATGGACAGCACAAGAAGCAAACTGCACTGTCCATAGTGCAGCAGACCGGGCTGGTATTAAATGCACAGCTCCCATTAAATTCAATCCGTGCAGTACCAAATCGGGCTGCTGCAATGTTGTCAGCACCATCTCCTTCCAACACTGGCCATGCTGACCGCGGCATCGGGAATCAGCTGATCGTGGGGATCGCAAGCGGCGTACCCCTGCTGTTCATCAAAGCCAGATCCCAGAACAGGGCAAGGCGATCTAATATCAGGTCTTAGAACCTTCAGTATATCCAAGTGAAAAAAAGCAGTACAGTGAACATTTACTTGGTGCAGAGCTTCCAAGGACCAGACACTTCAGCTCCACAGAAGAGACCAGAAATGGAAAAAAAGAAACCGCATCCCAATGTCTTGTACAGCCCTGATTGCAAGAAAGTTAGGATACTGTGCAAAATCTAAATAAATATTAGGAAAAAAAAGAATGCAATGATATAGAATTCTCATTACCCATATTTTATTAACGGAACACATCATTAAAAAAACTAATTTAGAAATTGATGGCAGCAACACATCTCATAAAAGTTGGGAGAGGGGTAACAAATCTGTACCAAGAAGAAGCTGTATATATCAACACAATCCAGAAACGTTAGCGTCTTCTCTGGGCCAAAGCTCATTTATAAATGGACTGAGGCAAATTAGAAAACTGTTCTGTTGTCAGATGAATCAAAACTGTTTTTGGAAACCATGGATGCTGTTTTCTACGGACTCGAGGAGAGGGACCATCCAGTTTATTAGCGCACAGGGCAAAGGCCTGCATCTCTGATCGCATGGGGTTGCATTAGTGCCTATGGCGTGGGCAGCTTACAGCTCTGAAAGGCTCTATCAGTGCTGAGCAGTATATAGAGGTCTGAGAACAACATATGCTCCCATCCAGACGTCTCTTTCAGGGAGGCCTTGTATATTTCAGCAAGACAATACTAAACCGCATACTGCATCCATCACCATGGCATGGCTTCACAGAAGAAGAGTCCGGGGGCTGAACCGGCCGCCTGCAGTCCAGACCTTTCACCAATAGGAAACATTTGGTGCATTATGAATGAAAAATCCAGCAGAGACGACCCGGGACCGCTGAGCAGCTGGAATCCTACATCAGGCATGAATGGGACATCATTCCTCTCCCAGGACTCCAGCAGTTGGCCTCCTCACTACCCAGACATCTACAGACTGTTGTAAGAAGAGGGATGCCACACAATGGTAGACATGGCGCTGCCCAACTGTTGTGAGATGTGCTGCTGCCATCAATTTCTGAAGGAGTTAATTTGTTACATGAAATGTTCCAATGTCTCCCTCTCACCTTCTAATGTGTTCTGTCCTCTATTGTAAATAAAATATGGTTAGATGAGATCTCCAAATTATTACATTCTTATTTTCTTTACCTTTATTTACATTTTACACAGCAGAATGATTGTTTTTGGAATTATGGTTGTTTGATGTACAAGCTTTATTCACCAAGGGTTTTCACAGCAACATCTCAAGTCCTCACTGAAGCCATGTTCAAGCTTGAGAGGCTGAAGTGTCGCCGTAAACACTATGGGGGAATAAACCTTGCACATCTCATAGAAGATATTGTAGTAGTGTTGCTTCTGTTTTCTCAGATCCTCAATGACTTTAAAGAAG
This sequence comes from Eleutherodactylus coqui, assembly GCF_035609145.1. NCBI lineage: Eukaryota > Metazoa > Chordata > Amphibia > Anura > Eleutherodactylidae > Eleutherodactylus > Eleutherodactylus coqui. The sequence goes on from NC_089839.1 coordinate 203,265,220, forward strand.
CCTCTTATAAGCCGTTTGTTTGAACATTTCGACTTCAGGCAGGCATTTGTAGCATCAAAATGAACACGCGGAGTATTACGCTTGCCAGATTGAAAATCTTCTTGAAAGAAATTCAGCGGCTTTGAATCTCTGTAGGGATAAGATGGAGACTTGCGCACCTGTTAGAGAGTATATGCCAAAACCCTGTTATAGACCGAACACGCATCTCTATAAGATAAGAGTATTAACAACCAGAGGCATAAGAAGCAGCTCTTGGGCCCCAAAGCAAAATCTGCAACAGGGCCACCCCACCTACCTGCCATGTGCCATTTATAATATTAGTGTCCTTGTATGTGACAGACGGCCTTTGGGCCCTCTAAGGCTCCCCCTATAGCTATCCCTCAGGTGATAACATTATAAGGAAGTCATTGACTAAGTGGGCTTAACTTGTCACTATCCATGCTGCCAGGTGCAGCGTCTTCAGCTCTGGGTGCCTAAATCCTCCTTGAAGAATTACATCCATCTTAAAGGGCAGCCAAAGTATATTCCCTTTGAAAGTTTTAACAAGACCTTATTCCATGGCTTCCTGGGCCAAAAAGGGATCATTGTGAAGACCGTGGCTTTGTCCAGACCGATCATCTCCAAATAATTGGGTAAAGAGATACAGGAACCTTCCCTTCCAGAAGAGCAGAAATGGTCCAGAGTAGAGATGAGCGAGTATACTCGCTAAGGCACATTACTCGAGCGAGTAGTGCCTTAGCCGAGTATCTCCCCGCTCGTCTCTAAAGATTCGGGGCCGGTGACAGGCGAGTTGCGGGGGGGGGGGGGGGGGGGAGAGAGAGATCTCCCCTCCGTTCCTCCCCGCTCTCCCCCGAATCTTTAGAGACGAGCAGGGAGATACTCGGCTAAGGCACTCTGTGTGAAAGCACAGGAGCAATAGTCATTGGGATGGTTGTCGGGGCTTAGGCACCTAACAGTTGTCCCATATAATGGTACCTCAAGGCCTCCTTTGCCAGAACGTGTCTACGCAGGTCCGTGATGTGAGGGTGACCTAGAAGGCCGGCTTCACACAGGCGTCAAAATTGTGCAATTTGTGCATTTTGAGATGCACAAGTATGAACCCCAATCTTTTGAATGGGGTCATACACATGAGCGATGTTTTCCTGCATGGCACCGCGATGCTATGTGGTAAACAAATCGCAGCATGTTCTATCTTGCTGCGTGGTCTCGCAGCACCCGTCGTTTTCAGCGCCGGCCCCATTAAAAGCAATGGGATTCACAGCTCCATATCGTGCTCGCCCGTGTAAAGTTAGCCTAAGGGCTCATTCACACAAGCGCGTTTGTCGCGTATTAACCGCAGCGTACAATCGCTCAAATGGGAGTTTTTTAGCGCTGGACTAGAGCTAGTTTACACTTTCTCGCCCATGCACACAGAGCAACGCATGAGCGAAAATACGGCGAAGTGTTAGGGAAAAGCTGCAGTGAAAGTGGGGGAAAGGGTTCATTGTGATGGCCCCGCCCTCAAAGCATAGCTGATAAAAGTGCGTGCTAGCTCAATTTACCTTCTCTTGTCCATGGCGGTCGCTGCCGTATTTCATCCAGAACATAAACCCAGAGCTATTATTTTTTACCTGTGAGCATATATGCGCCACCAGCCTATGTTTGTTTTTTTTTGCATTGCCGGCGTATTTACGCGCCGTACATTTGCCCATGTGAACGCTTGCTTTGAAGGGCTGGGGCTCTAATCTGTACGTGAAATCGCCCGGGCGTAAATACGCAGCATATATGCGCCCGTGTGACTGAGCCCTAAGATTGACAAATCTATGCAGGGGCAAGCAGGTGAACTCTAGAAAGTATCCGTCCCGAATAATGCTCAACACCCAAGAGTCTGAAGCAGAAGTCTGATGCATGTGCCAAAAATGTCCCAGTCTTGCACCCATAGGAAGTGATAGCAACTTCACGTCGGAATCAGACTTTGTAAGAGACAATGCAGGCTTTTTGCCACCTTTCAGCCCTTCACATTCCTTTCTTCCTGTTGCTTCAGGTTTTACAAAGGGACGAAAGGGTCTCTAAGAGGGGAAGACTTCAAGAAACGTGAACTTATGATACAACTTCTTAGTTGAACTTGGGAAAAAATTATATTTCTGCTCATTAAGGGACTTCAATATTTTTGTTAATTGTTCACCAAACAGATGACCTGGTTGAAAGGGTAAAGAACAAAATGTTTCTTAGAAGCAGGTCACCGCTCAAGGGTTTGAGCCAGAGTTTTCAAGGGGTGACCCATATGTTTATAATACAGATGTAAAACCTCCAGAAACACATCGCACAAGAATTCTGATACGAAGGGTGCGTTGGGAACCATCTTTAGAATTTGATCTTGGGGAGTGTCGGCCTCCAATTCATCCTTTAATTAGCTTAGCTAAATTCTAAGGGCTCTGGCCCCCGGAGCAGCAGCCAAGAAGCCTTACAAGGAGTAGCAGCAGAAGTGTCGATCTTCTCCAAGAAGTATTGCTTCTTCCACCCAGAGAATAGTTGTACAGAAGACGTTTCTGCAGGAAACATAGTTATGTTACACAGATCAGCTACCACTAATCCTAAACCCAATCACTGCTCAAGCTTGTAGACAGCCTTCAAACGAGCCCCAAATCTGGGCATCTGTTTTGCAAATTTTAGTTTTTCTCCTAGGAAAACCAGAAGATGGATTTTCTTCCTTCCTTCCTTCCTTCGGGAATTCCTTATCATCAATCTCAACCGTAATCTTAACGGATTTCTGGATTTTGGACATTTGCTTATTTCTGAACATCATCTTCAGCCTGATTCAGAGGATGCGGAGAAAAAGTCTGAGAAAATCGGATAACTAGACCCATCATCAGATACGTATGTGATACAGTTTGCAGCCACGGCCACTGACTTGCCCTTCCTGTCAGCCACGGCTTGCATTGAGTTCCTTTCCACTGAAGATATCCGCCTCCAGTTTGCTCAATCCCTGACAGTGGCCCAGAGGGCACGCACCCATTCCTAGCCCTAGCCTTGCACTTGCCAGCGCGACTCACATACAATGCTCCCCTGCCAACCATCTGTGGGTCCTGGCTATATCAGTAATCCTCCCCGGTGGGGGTGCCGGAGTGCTGTGGGCCGTTAGTCTTGCGCACAGTGCTACTAGCCTGTCCTGATTCTCTGGCTCTGTAGCTACGCGAGACCTCCTTAGAAATTAATTCAGCACCAATGTCCTCCTGATACTTACCTGGAATAGGCCGCTGGCAGTACTGCACTCCTGATGCCTGCACTGTCTCTTCTTATAAGATTCCCTAGGATTTTCTATGGGTTAGTTGGATATTTACGGATGAGAAACCATCAGCAAGGCTGCTTTTATACTTGCGCTGAGAATTCGGCTTTCCTGCGCCCCCCACCACCCCACTCCCAATTAATTCTATGGGGACCTTTGGTGCACAAATGTGCAGAAGGAGAGCATGTTCTTCTTTATGTGGCTGACTCTGCACATGTAAACAAACACTGAAGTCAATGGGCGCTATTCAGTGCGTACTGCATGCACAAACACTGCTGGTGGTTGAAGGGGTTTACTCTCCTGGGGTTAGCACTGCAGACGGCTGGAGGGGTTTGCTCTCCCCAGAGGGTTGCACAGCAGGTGGCTGGGGGGGGGGGGGGGTTTGCTCTCCCCAGAGGGTTGCACGGCAGGTGGCTGGGGGGGGGGGGTTGCTCTCCCCAGAGGGTTGCACGGCAGGTGGGGGGGGGGGGGTGTTTGCTCTCCCCAGAGGGATGCACGGCAGGTGGCTGGGGGGGGGGGGGGGTTTGCTCTCCCCAGAGGGTTGCACGGCAGGTGGCTGGGGGGGTTTGCTCTCCCCAGAGGGTTGCACGGCAGGTGGCTGGGGGGGGGGGTTTGCTCTCCAGGGAAGGGGGGGGGGGGGGGGGACTGCAGGTGGCTATAGGGGTTTGCACTGCATGTTGCTCGAGGGGGTTGCTCTCCCCAGAGGGTTGCACGGCAGGTGGCTGGGGGGGGGGGGGTGTTGCTCAACCCAGAGGGTTGCACGGCACGTTGGGGGGGGGGGGCTGGGGTGTTTGCTCTCCCCAGAGGGATGCACGGCAGGTGGCTGGGGGGGGGGGGGGGTTGCTCTCCCCAGAGGGTTGCACGGCAGGTGGCTGGAGGGGTTTGCTCTCCCCAGAGGGTTGCACGGCAGGTGGCTGGGGGGGTTTGCTCTCCCCAGAGGGTTGCACTGCAGGTGGCTGGAGGGGTTTGCTCTCCTTAAGGGGATGCACTGCAGGTGGCCGGAGGGGGTTGCTCTCCCCGATGCCCCACTGCAGGTAGCTGGAGGGGTGCACTGCAGATGGTTGGAGGAGTTTGCTCTCCGGGGGGGGGGACTGCAGGTGGCTATAGGGGGTTGCCCTGCAGGTAACTGGAGGGGTTTGCACTGCATGTTGCTCGAGGGGGTTGCTCTCCCCAGAGGGTTGCACGGCAGGTGGCTGGGGGGGGGGGGGTTGCTCTCCCCAGAGGGATGCACGGCAGGTGGCTGGGGGGGGGGGGGTTTGCTCTCCCCAGAGGGTTGCACGGCAGGTGGCTGGGGGGGGGGGGGGGTTTGCTCTCCCCAGAGGGTTGCACGGCAGGTGGCTGGAGGGGTTTGCTCTCCCCAGAGGGTTGCACGGCAGGTGGCTGGGGGGGTTTGCTCTCCCAAGAGGGTTGCACGGCAGGTGGCTGGGGGGGGGGGGGGGGTTTGCTCTCCCCAGAGGGTTGCACGGCAGGTGGCTGGGGGGGTTTGCTCTCCCCAGAGGGTTGCACTGCAGGTGGCTGGAGGGGTTTGCTCTCCTTAAGGGGGTGCACTGCAGGTGGCTGGAGGGGGTTGCTCTCCCCGATGCCCCACTGCAGGTAGCTGGAGGGGTGCACGGCAGGTAGTTGGGGGCACTGCAGATGGTTGGAGGACTGCAGGTGGCTATAGGGGGTTGCCCTGCAGGTAACTGGAGGGGTTTGCACTGCATGTTGCTCGAGGGGGTTGCTCTCCCTTAGGGGTTTGCACTGCAGGTAATTATGAGCAGTTTGCCCTCCCAGGGGGTGCACTGCAGGTGGCTGGAAGGGGTTGTTCTCCCCGATGCTGCACTGCAGGTGGCTGGAGGGGGGTTGTTCTCCTGGGGGGTCGCGCTGTTGGGGTTTGCTCTCCCCGATGTTGAACTGCAGGTGGGTGGAGGGGGTTGTTCTCCTGAGGGGTAGCGCTGCAAGGGGGGTTGCTCTACCGATGTTGCACTGCAGGTGGTTGGAGGGGTTTGCTCTCCCCAGAGGGTTGCACGGCAGGTGGCTGGGGGGGTTTGCTCTCCCCAGAGGGTTGCACGTCAGGTGGCTGGGGGGGTTTGCTCTCCCCAGAGGGTTGCACGTCAGGTGGCTGGGGGGGTTTGCTCTCCCCAGAGGGTTGCACGGCAGGTGGCTGGAGGGGTTTGCTCTCCCCGATGCCCCACTGCAGGTAGCTGGAGGGGTGCACGGCAGGTAGTTGGGGGCACTGCAGATGGTTGGAGGACTGCAGGTGGCTATAGGGGGTTGCCCTGCAGGTAACTGGAGGGGTTTGCACTGCATGTTGCTCGAGGGGGTTGCTCTCCCTTAGGGGTTTGCACTGCAGGTAATTATGAGCAGTTTGCCCTCCCAGGGGTGCACTGCAGGTGGCTGGAAGGGGTTGTTCTCCCCGATGCTGCACTGCAGGTGGCTGGAGGGGGGTTGTTCTCCTGGGGGGTCGCGCTGTTGGGGTTTGCTCTCCCCGATGTTGAACTGCAGGTGGGTGGAGGGGGTTGTTCTCCTGAGGGGTAGCGCTGCAAGGGGGGTTGCTCTACCGATGTTGCACTGCAGGTGGTTGGAGGGGGGTCGCGCTGCAGGGGTTTGCTCTCCCCGATGTTGCACTGCACTGTTGCAGCTCCTACAGGTGAACACCCGAGAGACGCCCTGGGAAATGAACTATAAACTTCGAGACTGAACTTCAGCGCAGAGACAGCGCAGCCCTTCCGGAGGAGGAGACATCGGCCTCACCCAGCGCCCGACAGCGAGGAGACCCGCACAAGGACGGGACACCGGCGGCACCATGATCCAGCGACAGATCAACCGCATGCGGCAGCAGCTGACCACCTACCACAGGTGAGTGTCTGTCCGCGCGCGGCGTCCAGCAGGTGACCCCCAGATCCCGGGACCCCCCTGCAGGGACATCAGCTCCTCGTACAGACCCCGGAGGAGGCTGCGGGTCTCCGGTGACCGGGGAGAACTAGTGAGGGGTCAGCGATCCGGCCGCTGCTGGGGGAGGCGGCTCTTTAACCCTCTCTGTGCCGAAGAGCTGATAGATCCCCTCTTCACACTGCAGGACAGATTAGGAGTTTGGGGGTTCTACAATGTAACCTTGCCGTAGGTGTGAGGGGGACTGAGGGATTCCCGACAGACGACAGCGCAGGGGCTTTCACAGTGACAGGAAGAAGGCAGCAGGTTGGCAGGGCTGTCCTTGTTTTCGAAATCACTCCAAGTCATAAATTAAAAAAAAAAAGTGATAAATTGTGATAAGTCTAGAAGAAGCGCCCGGCAGAAAGTCTAAGGCTGGGGTCCACAAGATGGGAATCCCGCGGAAACCTCGCAGTTTGGCTGCACCGAAAAACCGTAAGAATTCTGTGGGAAAAGCGCAGCTTCAAAACCTGCACCCGCGGGATCTGAAGCGGCTTCACCGCCTGCATCCCCGCTGCGGCCGCCTTGCTGCCCCATAGAGAGGAGAAACCGATTTAAATCACGGCATGCAGCGATTCTCTGCAGTGAGCCTACCTGACAGCTCCTCCCCCCTGATATTCCGCCTCGGCCGTGGACAGGGGTCCTTATCCATCGTCGTAGCTGTTTGAGGGCTCGTTTCTTGTGTGACGAGTTGTATTTCTCAATGGTACTATATAATATACTGAGAAACTTTAAAAAATTTGAATGGAGTGAAACAGAAAGAGAATCCTAAAATCCACCATGTTTGGGGGGGGGGGGGGGCTGTCTTGTTTTTATAGCGCTGTCACTGTGGCCAAACTGACATGCTAACTTTATTCTGTGGCTCAGTACAATTCCGACAATACCATATTTATATAGTTTTGCTGTAGTACTTTAATTTTTTTTTTTTCCTGCCGCCATCCTCTGACTACTGTAATTGTCGTTTTTCCTTCCTCATTGTTGGGCTCGTTGTTTGTGGGACATCCTGGAGCTTCTATTGGTACCATTTTGGAATACATATGACTTTTTGATATTTTTTTTACTACATATTTTCTTAAAGATGGTGGTGACCAAAAAAGTGCAATTTTGGCATTGTGTATTTTTTTTTTCCAGATGACATTCACCTTGTGGGACAAGTAATATGTTACTTTGATTTGAAAACGCCGATTCCGGCTGTTAATCCCTTACATGCTGTGATCGATGTTGATCACAGCTTGCACAAGCTTCACAGAAGGAGGGTTTTCCCTTTGCGATGTCGTCGTCCCTCCTACATGAAATCGATGGGTTGCCATGGCAACTGGACGCCAGTCAGTGCCTTCCAGGTCTGCCCTAACTTGTCACAATGCAGAAGTACTGCAGTGTATTATTTGAATGATCTTGAGATTGGAGGTTCAAATTCCCTACAGCGACATAAACATTTTAGTAAAAAACCCATATAAATAGTGAAAACTTTTTTGTGCACTTTTCCTGTGTTTTGTTTTGAAACCCCCACCCCCCCACATATTTGGAATTATTGCATCTGTAACAACTATGCAATCGCGTTGATGACACATCTTATCCCACACAGGAAATCCTATTAAAAAAAAAAATGTTTTTTGGGTCATTTTTGCCTACCAAAAAAAATGTAAGAAAAATTTATCAAAAAGTCATATGTACCCCAAATGGTACCAATAGAAACTACAGCTCCTTACTAGAGATGAGCGAGTATACTCGCTAAAGGCAATTGCTCGAGCGAGCATTGCCTTTAGCGAGTATCTCCCCCGCTCGAGACTGCAGGTTCGGGTGCCGGTAGCGGGCACGGTGCTGCGGGGGAGAGCGGGGCGGAACGGAGGGGAGATCTCTCTCTCCCTCTGCCCCCCCCCCCGCTCCCTCCTGCTGACAGCCGCTACTCACTGCTCCCCCGCGCCGGCACCCGAACCTGCAGTCTCGAGCGGGGGAGATACTCGCTAAAGGCAATGCTCGCTTGAGCAATTGCCTTTAGTGAGTATACTCGCTCATCTCTAGTCCTTACACAAAAACAAGCCTTCACAATGCTTCGTCCACGGAAAAATAAAAAAAGTTCTGGTTTTTGAATACAGTGATGCAAAAAAATAAAATGTTTTTTAAGAAGGGAGTTTTTATTGTAAGAAACTGGGGGGAAAAACCTAAAAAATATATAATTTTGGTATCTTACCATCCAGCAGGAAAAAACATCATGTAATTTACGCAAAATAGTGAACGTCGTAAAAAGAAATGGCAGAACTGATGAGTTTCTCTCCCTAATACAGTTCGCCACACAGTGAACGACCGATCATGCGGTTATGTCAATGGAAAAGTTTTTAAAAGTCGTGGCTTTTTAAAAGTGGAGAAGAAAATCGCATAAAATTTTTGCGTACATCTAGCCGAAATAATCTGTGTCTTTAAGGGGTTAATGGGAGCATTTTAATTGAATACAAAATCTATCAGAAAAACTACAATATGCAACCCCGAATCCCATGTAACCTCGGCTGCCCACTCCCTCTGCTGACACCAGACGCAGAACGTGTTGTGATAGCTAAACTAAAGCGTACAGCGCTACCGGATATCCAGCGACCTGTGACTGGCACTGTGCACAGCATGCTGTACTGGTAATGTGTACAAAACTGGGGGCAGCATTCCTGCTTGGGGGGGGGGGGGTCCCTTTTGGCCATCAACAGGAGTATTAAATGAAGAGCTGGAATTCCCATCACTAGAAGCGAAGTCATCCAATTATTTACATTAATGCTGAGGATGACCTCTCACCGTCCTCCATGTATACAGAAGAGTCCTGCATACAAGAGATATCTGTACTAGTATACACACTGTATAAAGGTCCTCTATGTCTACAGCTGGAGCAGGAGCCTCCTATATATAACATACAGTGTATAGAGGATGCTGCCAGCGCTTCTTTACCCAGTTGATAAGGTAGAGAATAGACAGAGGTCCATCACATCTGACCTGCAATCTTACCGTGTGGGTCTGGAGGAAAGTGTGATTGTTCTCAGTAAGAGAAACCAAGTAATCCTGTAGATATGTTACTTTCTAATGGCTAACAAAAATATGTTTTTGCGAGCTTTCCAACATACGCAGGGTTCTTCCTCAGGCATAATGAAATAGGTCCGAAGAGGCATATAGCTATACACATACATATGACAATTCTGTCCAATTACCTGTGGCGGAACATTTTTCTAGTCAGGGACACAACACAGAAAATATGAAAGCTATTATTTTAAAAGGCAATTTCAAATCCGAACGCCACAGAAGAATTTGGGAGTACAAATCTATAACCACCTTTGACCCTGTCAGGACCGGAGTGAACCTCGTAGGGGACTTCTTGCAGTAGTGGAGAATATGATAAATCTGGAGCAGTGTTAACACGCTGGCCTGGTTACCCCCTAAGACCAATTTAGGGACCATTATACTGTCACATTCCTATCAGTGGACTAATTAAGTATTCACTCCTCTGCTCATTCTGTTCTGGTATTGTTTTAAGCGCAAATTAATCACACCATGTCTGTGCCTTGTCGTGTGTGTGTGTGTGTGTGTGTGTGTGTGTGTGTAATATATATTAGTGTGTGTGTACCTCTTCTTCAGATCTATTCCATTTAAGCCTGAGAAGGAACCCTGCGTAGGTTGGAAAGCTCGCTATAACATCATGTATTTTTGTTAGTCATTAAAAGGTATCATATCTACAAGATTACTTGGTTTCTCTTACTGAGAACAATCACATTTTGCCCTACTGGCTAACACAGTGCTAAACTTTTTTCATTTGATCTAGAGGAAGGCACACCCCTCTCCCCGTGAGGTTGACATCTCCCCCAAATCTGGCAATCAGAAATGACTCCTTGAATCAACCTCCCATCTTCAGTAATCTAGTGATATAACCTGTAATATTATTATACTTTGGGCCCTGCCTGATGTATAATGAATTCCCCTCAAAATAAAGGGGCGTAACTATAGGGGATGCAGAGAATGCGTTGCACCCAGGCCGAGGAGCCTTAGGGGACCTCTCTTCTCCATATAGGGAGTCCAGTACTATGAATAATGCATTTTAGTTGGGGGCCCTGAAACAGATTTTGCATTGGGGCCCAGAAGCTTCAAATTACACCTCTGATCCTCTGATATCACATGTCAGAGAGCAGAGCTGAACTATAAAGACAAGGCTGCCTACCTGACGCTGCCTACCTAACCCTGCCGAGCTGCCCACAGCGTGTTATATGGTGCCAGCACTGATCCTTGATGTCGTTTTTTGGTAAGCTGGAGGTTTGTTTGTAGGTGAAGAAGGAGGAACCTTTTGGTGACCCTGGCCAAGAGGCACCCATTGCTGCAATTGTACAAAGCCATGATTATGTGTAGTGCCAACCGCTGGCCCTCCTGAGCAGGTAGATGACAACACCCGCGCTCCTCGTCTCCGGCCGCCTTCACCTCCTCATCCCGAGGCCTCCCTTCCTGCTGCTTCTTTTTAATTTATATTAAATTGTTTCAGATCCCAAGATGTCACCGACCTCCTTACTGAGGACCTCCTGGCCGTAAGTGAGACCCTCGATACCAACACTTACACCCGATGGACAGGGTGATGGGTGTTATGTACAGTGCTATATCCATGATGATGGGTGTATTATACGGGATAATTCTGTATGGTGCTGTATAGAGATAATGAGAGTTATATACAATATAATGGTGGTATATTAAGGATGATGGGTCTATCATTAACCTTTTATACAGGATGATGAGTGTTGTATACAGGATGATGAGTGTATTATACAGGATATCGAGGGTTATGTACAGCGGGTTCAAGAAGTCTTCAGACCCTTCACTTTTTTACATTTTGTTATGTTGTGGACTTGTGCAAATTTAAAAACAAGTTTCAAGTTGTCCCCCATCATTCTGCACTCAGTACCCCATAATGACAAAGTGACAACAGAATGTTAGAAATCTTAGTTTTCATCTTTAAATAATTTACAAACATTTTGCATTGCCATAAGTATTCACACCCTTTCGTATGACACTTGTATTTAGCTCTTAGGACTCCTACTTCTCTTGATCTTCTTTGAGATGTTCTACATGTTCTGTTTGGAGTCACTTGTGGTAGATTTACATGATTGGACATCATTTTATGAGACACCCCAATGTCTATATAAGGCCTCGCCGCTCACAATGCGTATCGGAGCCAGAACCAAGCCATGGTATGGAAAGAAAAGCCTCTAGAGCTGAGAAACAGGATTGTGTGGAGGCACAGATCTGGAGAAGGCTGTCTGTTTCTGCTGCACTGAAAGTCCCCAAGGACCCAGCAGGCCCCATAATTCTTACAGCGAAGAAGTTTGGAACAACCAGGAGCTGCTGACCCACCAAACAAAGTCATCGGGAGATAAGGGCCTTGGTAATAGAGGTGACCAAGAACCCAATGGTCACTCTGACTGAGCGCCAAAGATCCTACTATGTACAGATGTGAGAAACTTCCAGAAGGTCATCCATCATTCCAGCACTCTACAAATCTGGATTTATGGCACCGTAGCCAGAAAGAAGCCTCTCCTCAGTAAGACACATGAAAGCCTCCTGGAATTAGCCTAAAGGGCTCTCAGACTGCGCGAAACAAGATTCTCTGCTCTAATGACACTAAGATTGAACTTTTAATTCTAAGTGTTGTATCTGGAGGAAACCAGGCGCCGCTCATCACCTGCCCAATACCATCCCTACAGTGAAGTCTAGTGGTGGCAGCATCATGCTGGGGGAGGGGAGACCGGTCAGGGATGATGAAAAGCTGAGTGGAGCGAAGAACAGAGATAATGAGAGCCTGATCCAGAGTGCAAGGAACCTCAGACTGGGCAGAAGATTCATCTTCCAACAAGACAATGACCATAAGTACACAGCCGAGACAACCCAGGGTGGGCTTAGGGACAACCCTGTGAATGTCCTTGAGTGTCCTGGAGAGACCTGAAAATGGCCGTCCACAGACGGCCCTATCCAACCTGCCAGTTTGAGAAGATCTGTAGAGAAAATTATCAGAAAATCCCCAAATCCAGGTGTGTAAACCTTGTGGCATCATACCCAGGAAGACCAGAGGTTGTAATCACTGCCAAAGGGGGTTCAACTAAGTCCTGAGTACAGGGTGTGAATACTTATGTCAGAGCAAGATGTTATAAATCTTTGGTGTATTGGGTGCATTATATTGCATGACATGGATAATGGTGCAGATTCAACAGAAGGGGTGAAGTCGGCTGCAGATCCGCACCAATGGTATAGATTTTGATGCGGTTCTTGATGCAGAAATGATGCAGATTTTAGTGGAGATTTTCTGCTCTGGAAAATCTACAGGATAATGGGTATATTATAAAGTATGATTGTTATGCTACGTACAGGATGGTGAGTGCTATATATAGTATAATGGCGTAATATACAGGTTGATGAGTATTATATATAGTATAATGGCGTGATATACAGGTTGATGAGTGTTATGTGCAGGATGTTAGAAATAGTATAATAGTGTAATATATCTAGGATAATTGTGTAATATACAGGTTGAGGAGGGTTATCTACTAGATAATAATTTTAAATACAGGATGATGAGTGTTATATATAAGATAATGGTGTAATAAACGGGATGATGAGTGTAATATATAGGATAAGTGTTAGATATAGTATAATAGTGTAATATAAAGAATAATGGTGTAATATATAGGATAATGATGTTGTATATAGGATGATAAGTCTTAGATATTGTATAATAGTGTAATATAAAGGATAATGATGTATATAGGATAATTGATAGATATAGTATAATAGTGTAATATACAGGATGATGAGTGTAATATATAGGATAATGATGTTGTATATAGGATAAGTCTTAGATATAGTATAATAGTGTAATATAAAGGATAATGATGTATATAGGATAATTGATAGATATAGTATAATAGTGTAATATACAGGATGATGAGTGTAATATATAGGATAATGATGTTGTATATAGGATGATAAGTGTTAGATATAGTATAATAGTGTAATATACGGGATGACTGTGTTATGTACAGTGAATGGTGGTTGTGGGGTGTGTACGGTTATGGCTGCTGAGTTTCTTCATTCCTTTCTCTTTCACACACTTTCTCCGCAGGCGGATCAGCAGGTTGACATCATGAAGCGAGTGGCTCACCTGGTTGGAAAGCGTCTGACAAGTTGTATGCAAGGTCCGGCAAGTTCTGACATGGATAAGAGGCTGGTGAGCTGAGAAGATAGGGGTGGGGAGCTGTGTACCTGGAACGGCGCTTCTGTTACTTGATAACTGATGGAGTCTTTACCTTTGCAGAAGAAACTCGCCTTGATGTCTCTGTCTTTAGCCATGGCCGACTGCATGAAGGAAATAGAGAGTGAGTCCAGTCTGAGGTGAGAGCAGCAGTCAGACGTGGGTCAGAGGTGACCTGAGGGGGCTGCATGGGGGGTCTGAGGTGATGGGAGGGGGGGCGTACTCTCTATCTGAGTTGGCAATGAGGGGGCCGCACTCTGTATCCGCACTGTGTCTCTGAGGGGGGCCGCACTCTGTATCCGCACTGTGTCTCTGAGGGGGGCCGCACTCTGTATCCGCACTGTGTCTCTGAAGGGGGCCGCACTCTGTATCCGCACTGTGTCTCTGAAGGGGGCCGCACTCTGTATCCGCACTGTGTCTCTGAGGGGGGGCCGCACTCTGTATCCGCACTGTGTCTCTGAGGGGGGGCCGCACTCTGTATCCGCACTGTGTCTCTGAGGGGGGGCCGCACTCTGTATCCGCACTGTGTCTCTGAGGGGGGGCCGCACTCTGTATCCGCACTGTGTCTCTGAGGGGGGGCCGCACTCTGTATCCGCACTGTGTCTCTGAGGGGGGGCCGCACTCTGTATCCGCACTGTGTCTCTGAGGGGGGGCCGCACTCTGTATCCGCACTGTGTCTCTGAGGGGGGGCCGCACTCTGTATCCGCACTGTGTCTCTGAGGGGGGGCCGCACTCTGTATCCGCACTGTGTCTCTGAGGGGGGGCCGCACTCTGTATCCGCACTGTGTCTCTGAGGGGGGGCCGCACTCTGTATCCGCACTGTGTCTCTGAGGGGGGGCCGCACTCTGTATCCGCACTGTGTCTCTGAGGGGGGGCCGCACTCTGTATCCGCACTGTGTCTCTGAGGGGGGGCCGCACTCTGTATCCGCACTGTGTCTCCGAGGGGGGCCGCATTGTGTTTCTGAGGTGGCAGTGTATCTGAGGTGAAGGGGATGACTGTGTCTGAGGTGACCAGGTGGGGAAGGGGGGGGGGGGCATTCTGTATCTGAGCTGGCAGTGAGGGGGCTGCACTCTGTATCTTGGGTGATTCGGAGGGGGCGCTCTGCGTCTTATGTGACAGTGAGGGGACCTCACTCTGTAGCCGCACTGTGTCTTTGAGGGGGGTGGTTGCTCTCTGTATCTGAGGTGATTGGGGGCGCTCTGTATCTGAGGTGACAGGTGAGGGGGGGGGGGGGGGGTGGCTGCCGTCTGTATCTGAGGTGACGGGGGAGGGGGGTGCTGCAGTCTGTATCTGGGGTGATGGGGGGTGCTCTGTATCTGAGGGGAGGGGGGTCTGCAGTCTGTATCTGAGGTGATTGGGGGCGCTCTGTATCTGAGGTGACGAGTGAGGTGAGGGGGTGGCTGCTGTCTGTATCTGAGGTGACGGGGGAGGGGGGTGCTGCACTCTGTATCTGGGTGATGGGGCGCTCTGTATCTGAGGTGACAGGTGAGGGGGGTGGCTGCTGTCTGTATCTGAGGTGACGGGGGAGGGGGGTGCTGCACTCTGTATCTGGGTGATGGGGGCGCTCTGTATCTGAAGTGAGGGGAGGGGGGTGGCTGCCATCTATATCTCAGGTGACGGGGGACAGGGGCTCCACTCTGTATCTGAGGTGACGAGGGAGGCGGGGCTGCAGTCTGTATCTGGTGTTATGGGGGGCGCTCTGTATCTGAGGGGAGGGGTGGTGGCTGCAGTCTGTATCTAGGGTGATGGGGGGCTCTTTGTATCTGAGGGGAGGGAGTCTGCACTCTGTATCTGAGGTGAGGAGGGTGGCTGCACTCTGTATCTGGGATGATGGGGGGTGCTTTGTATCTAAGGTGACGGGAGTGGGGGCTGCAGTCTGTATCTGGGATGATGGGGGGTGCTTTGTATCTAAGGTGACGGGAGTGGGGGCTGCAGTCTGTATCTGGGGTGATGGGGGGGCGCTCTGTATCTAAGGTGACAGGAGAGTGGGGGCTGCAGTCTGTATCTGGGGTGATGGGGGGGCGCTCTATATCTGAGGTAACTTTCTGTTTTGTGGCCCCTCTAGGAGGACGCTGGAGATGGGCTGCTGTGTGGAGGGGTCTCTGGCTCAGGCTCTGGCAGAGTATGAGATGAACATGGAACGAGACGTTCTGCAGCCTCTGAACAAATTAAGTGAGGTAATGGCTGCTGATGGGGGACCCTTTATAGCCCACATGTGTTCTCTGCTTTTCCCCTCCTCAGTGAAGAGCAGTGCCTGGCTGCGGGGCCCGGGGCCCACTAGTAAAGTTAACTCTGGGAGCCACCTGACATCTGTTACCTGCTCATTTCTGGGCCTCATGAACCTGACCATTAAATCTAAAACTTGGCTTTTTCCTTAACTCCCATAGACCTCAGTGACGGGGCTGCACACGGGCATCGCCACCTCTACTGATGTGGCTGGGAGTTAGTGCTCAGGGGATCTCTATTCTTCTGCTAGGTTTTTTTCATCGCAGGACTCCAAGAACGATAACTATTTTATTCTCCAAGTGCTATAGTCATGTGGGGGCTGGGCTCTATCAGTGGCGCCATTTCTACACTTTTTAAAAATTACTTTATTTTTTTTATTATTATTAGAGATAGCAAATGGGGGGGGGGGGGGATAGAAAACTTACTATTATTTCATGACTTTTCTTGAATGCTACCCTCCGTGTGATATAAATAACACGATAATGTTATCCTACAGATCATTCTGATTGTGGTGCCGGCCAATAACTTGTGTGCAGATATAACGATCGTTAACGTGACAGACTGAGTGCTAATCAGATAGCGTGCCGTATAATAGCAGAGCGCAGGGTCTGTCCCGTTAATGATCGCTGCAGCTGCCTTGTTATTTCTATTTCACAACGTTTCTGTCACCACATTCAGAGTTGTATCTCCTTTATATTTTCGTCAATATAAGCAATTGAGAGGTTTTTGTTTTTTGCGGAAGGAGTACTTTTCATTAGCCTCATTTTGTGGGGGTACATCTAATTTTTTTACTGCATTTTGTGGGGGGGCAATGGGAAAAAAGAAAGTAAGCCCGCAATCTTTTATTTATTTTTTTTTCCTATTCAGGTCGCCTGCACATGGCCGGGTCGGATTTGGCATTACGGGATACGACCCTGTGCCCGGCTAGTGGCCCTCATGTACCTGTCAGCCGTCTTCATAATCTGTGCTGCGGATGTGCTGGCTGGTGCATATGCGCTGTACAGATTATGCCGCGCCGTCAGTTTCAATGGAAGCTGTCCGCACGGAATCCGGCTCAAAATGGCACATGCTGTGATTTGTTTTTAATTTTTTTTTCTCCACTGAGAGTGGAAAATCGCAATTGATTTCCACTCATAGGCGGGAAAAATCATTTTTCCATAGCATGTTATGGGCGGTGTTTGGTGCGGAACCTGCCCATGTGCAGGCGGCCTAATGCTATCCTAATGCTATGTAAATCCTATAGGGTAAATTTATTAACACTGGCATTTCATACACCGGTCTTAATATTATCCCTGTTGGCGCACCCCTCTTCATATATTAGGCGCATCTCAGCTGCTACACAGATATCTAGATTTTTGGGATAATTTACTCCAGTCTCTGGCATGAATTATACATAAATGTGTCAGTCCAGGGCAACCGCAGATCTTCCCAACAAGCCACAAGCCTCCTTTTTTGGAAAGTGGCATAGCGTACCTGTCAAATCTCACAATTTTTGCGCAAGCTGTAATTTTGAGGCTGCTTTACACCAAAAAAGCTTCATAAATCTCCCCCTATACTCATTCTATTATCTTTGATGTACTGCTGCATCTGACGGCGGGGTCAAACGGCCGGGATCACAGCTGGCGCCAGCAAGTGATGCTGCGGTATAGCTGCTGCGACGTACAAGTACAGCAATTGGCAGAAAGCATGAGCTGATTGGAAAAACTACAACAGGTTGCACCTATGTTTCAAAATGCCACATCCAAAATATTCTGCGCATTGTTAACATGGATGACGAAAACACAAAACATGTGAAATAAAACACTACAGAAAAAAACGCACTGGGTGTAGAGAAGGTATGGTGAAACACAACGGGCCTCGTTTATCAAAATTGTCTAAAAGGAAAACTGTCATTGTTGCCCATAGCAACCAATCAGAGCGCAGCTTTCATTTTTGAAAGCTGTAATTGGTTACTATGGGCAACGGACTGTTTTCCTTTTAGACAGTTTTGATAAATGAGATCCAGTTGTTTTTCCTAAAAACCCTGTGTGGGACGCCCCCAAATAAACCCTTAAGAAAACAGCATGTAGTCGGAGGCGTGACCTAATTAAGGGTTATCCAGCCAGAGGCAGAAGGATGTACGTGTTATAGGGTCACATGCCCTGGCCGGCTGCTGACGTGTGTGAGAGGTAAGTGGCTGTCCCCGGGTACTGACCCAAACATGTCTAATGTGTAACCCTAACGCTGTATCCTCAGCGCTGGTCCAATGTTCTGCAGATCCATGCTGTGACACATTGGGCCTACTGCTGCCATCCTGCCCTGTGACCCGGGCTGGCTGCTTTCCTCTGACGTCACTTGACTACAGGGCATACAGAACTGTCCCTTCCTAAGTTGCTTTCTCTGTAAGGCTGGTGATTCCCCACTGTTTTTCAGATACTTCCGTATTATGGAAGAAAAATGTATGTCCCAGCTTGTTCACCGGTCTCTTAACCCAAACTTGGAGTATCATAGGAGCCTATGATGCTTGGAGTTCAGGTCAGGAGACCCACGGTCAGGCTGGGACGCACGTTTGGATGCAGAAGCATGGCTGAAATACCATGGTGTATCACCGGCCTAAATATCAGACCCTTATCTTTGGAAATCCTAAGTAGCCCCACCAGTGGTATTGTTAGCGCCCTAGAAACCTCCCAGGGGTTCTCTCTATGGAGAATCTTCTAAAGCTGGGGGTTTCTTGCTGTATAGGGTGTTGGATGTGCATATTACTTACACTAAATGAATTATGGAAACCACCGTGTTTTGCAATGTAGTTTGCAGACGGCAGCTTCTGCAGGCATGCTTGGCTGAAAACCACACTGCAAAACTATGATTCACAGTAAAATGCATTCTTGAGTGCAATTTATATGCACAACCGAAACACTATGGAAAAACACCCCGTGAAATACCGGCCTAATCATAACTTTTTGGGGATCCTGAGGACTGGAGTTGTAAGTTCCTGTGTAGGCGGTTCAGGCTGGAGATGTGATTGCAGGGAATGGCATAGCCTGGATGCTACCGACTATCGAAATGTGATTGTTCTCAGCAAGAGAAACCATGTAATCTTGTAGATATGATACCTTTTAATGGCTAACAAAAATACATGATGTAATAATAGCGAGCTTTCGTACCAACGCAGGGTACTTCTTCCGGCTTAAATGGATTGGATCTGAAGAGGCATGCATATTTATACACACTTATAACATGCATACTTATGACAAGGCACAGATATGGATGTGATTGGTTCGCACTTAAAAGGAATTCTGCAAACCAGAAAACAAACTTTTTTTGTCTAGGCACTGATAGTGGAGTGAAAGTTTTATGGTCCCTAAATTACTGTTGGAGGGGGGGGGGAAAGGTCAACAGGCTTGAATTGTTATAAGAGATACACAAACATTTTTAGCTAAATACTGATAAGGGAGTGAAAGTTTATGGTCCCTGAATTACTGTTGACGGGGGTCTTATCTGTGCAATCAAGTCTCACACTTCCCATTCACGCATAAATCCTGGGGAATAATTTAACCCAGTATTCAGCGTGTCAAAGGTTGTTATCAATTTATACTCCCAAATTCTTCTGTGGTTTTGGGAGTTTGGGAGTATAAATTGATAACAACCTTTGACACGCTGCATACTGGGTTAAATTATTCCCCAGGATTTATGCGTGAAGGGGAAGTGTGAGACTTGATTGCACAGATAAGACCCCCATCAACAGTAATTCAGGGACCATAAACTTTCACTCCCTTATCAGTATTTAGCTAAAAATGTTTGTGTATCTCTTATAACAATTCAAGCCTGTTGACCTTTTCCCCCACCTCCAACAGTAATTTAGAGACCATAAAACTTTCACTCCGCTATCAGTGCCTAGACAAAAAAAGTTTGTTTTCTGGTTTGCAGAATTCCTTTTAAGTGCGAACCAATCACATCCATATCTGTGCCTTGTCATAAGTATGTATGTTATAAGTGTGTATAAATATGCATGCCTCTTCAGATCCAATCCATTTAAGCCGGAAGAAGTACCCTGCGTTGGTACGAAAGCTCGCTACTATTACATCATGTATTTTTGTTAGCCATTAAAAGGTATCATATCTACAAGATTACGTCGTTTCTCTTGCTGAGAACAATCACATTTTGCTCTACTGGCTAACACGGTACCAGATCTTTGTTTTCATTTTACCGACTATCGGAGAATTGCCGCTGGCTACAGGCTTCCATTTTTGAGCACAGTCCTGGGTTTCCTCTGGGATGTGAACGCCACAGGAGTGACTACAGCAGAAGTCATGCCATGGAGAAGTCAGGCTGTTGCGAGGGCATAGGCGGGTCCTACCCAATACTACTGAGGCTATTGGGCGTAGATTGGCATAGAATGAGCTGTAGTGATGATGATTTAGTCATCCATCCGTTGTGGTTTTATATAATGTCATTATTCCTAATAAGTACTGAAGTAACTTCCACCGCCACCCTGCTAAATGTGCCCACATGACGATACATATTACTCCCCCGTGTACAAGGCAAACTCTGCCCCCTACTGCTCTGAAGATGACTAGTCCCTGACTATGGCCACATTCAAATAGCCATAACGATGTTGTAATTTTAGTGCCCATATCATGGCCTCCAGCCCTGGCCCACCTGCAGGCTGAATGACCTGAACTGTGATGTTATTTACTGTACCTCTCCACCTCTAAAGCTTCATCTCTCCCCTCAGGAAGACCTGCCCACAATCCTAAAACACCGGAAGCAGCTACAAAAACTCCTGACTGACTGGAACAACGCGAGAACCAGGTGAGCACGGGGAATGCCTGTGTGTTCTGCGCGGGTGAGCGTGAATGATACGTGTGTGTCCTTGCGCGGGGGATGCCTCTGTGTCCTTGCGCGGGTGAGTGCAAATGATGCCTGTGTGGTGAGCGATGGTGATGTCCAGTTAGGGTTTCCATATTTTATAATCGCACAAGTGATGTATGTGTGTCGTATGCAGGAGAGCGCGGGTGATGTCAGTGTATGGTGTGTCCGTGTTGGATCACCTGTCTATATGTCTGGTGTTTCCAGGCTCTGGACAGGTGAGTGGGGATAAGCTTTGTGTAATGCGGAATATGTTGGCGCTATACAAATAAAGTTTATTATTATTATTAATGTGTTTGGTCTGCACATTTTGGGTTCTGGCCCTCCATGCTGTTTGGCTGTTCCCTGTGTGCTCATTTACTTAGACTGGGTTGGTGAGAAGTTCTGTGCTGGCAGGATATAGCGGGTGGACTTGTCTTACCTGGGCTGCAGATTACGTCTGATCATTTAATTTAGACTGCTTCAAGCCCAGAAGAACATGTCTGCCAGCCCTGGAGGTGGCAGCGCAGTTACTCCACCCAAGCTGGAGGGTCTGAAAGAGGAAGAAGAGGAGCTGCGGAGGAGACTGGATCAGAGCAAGGTGTGTGCCCAGTCTTATGCAATCTACGAGGAGGAAAGTGGTTGAGGAGCTTCTAACTGTTCCATTTCTCATGAGCCCTTGTCCGGTTCACCGGCTGCCGGCGTGCCGTTATGACCTGCAACAATTTGTCAGCTTCTCCTTTCATTTCTGCCATCTGTTCACTTTCTCCGCACTTTATCTTGGTAAGGGTTCTTGTTGCCCAGCTCTGCCGTTTCCATGCAGTCTCTGTTCTGTCTGTAACATGAAGTGATAATATATGACCACTAGTTGGCAACACAGTACCGCTCTCACCTGTGTTAGTGGATGCTTTACCATGTCACTTGTATAACTCTCTATTTGCAGGATGATTATTTATCTGATCTCTATCAGTTCAGTTCCAAGGAGCCAGAGTACGAAAACTACTTCATTCGGGTAAGCATCCTGACGTTATAGGAGGAGGCTCGCATTTTAATATACTATGCTTTACACCATTTTCAGGAACAGTTTTGTTAATCCTCAGCCCCCCATATAGTTGGGGCATACCAACAAAATCACACACTGCCATCATTGAAAGTTGGAATCTCAGTGACTGAGAACAACTCGACAATATTCAAGGTGTACAAATAACCCCAATAGGTCATACAGAGTGCAAGTAATAGGACTATATAATACAGAATAGGGCAATACAGCGTGCAAGTAACAGGACAGTGTAATGTATAGTAGGGCCATACAGAGTGCAAGTGACAGGATCATGTAAAGCATAGTAGGACCACACAGTGTCAGTAATAGGACTATAGAGCGTGCAACTAACCGGACCACATAATCCATAATAGGACTATAGAGTGCAAGTAATAGGACCAGTCATCACCTCAGATTTGGAGAGATGGCGAGCAGCATTGGTCTGGGTTCACAAAATGCATGTTTGGTGCAATATTTTTTTTTTCCTTCCTTCCCCAAAAGTTCTTGCATAAAATAGTGATCCTGAAGGGGCGTGATGGCAGCAGAGCTGTATGCATGCATCTTCCAGCAGTTCCGCCTGCAGGACTTCACCCCCAGCCCATGCTGGCCTCTCCAGGAACTGCCAAACTAACATCTATAAGGCCTACCCTCTGGGCTTGAAGCTGGGGCTCTTGGGATAGACTGTGGTGACCGGAAGCTTGGCCTGGGACTTTCATTGCGTCACAACTCTTCCAGAGACTCCTTCCCTGGCCATCTGTAGACTGACTTGCCGGCTTCCCTTGCACATGATTGCAGCCTTCCATAACCCCTACAGCAGCTCTCTATCCTTCTCTGGAGCACAGTGTTAGGCTTCCAGCTGTCTCTGGCCAAAGAAAGGGTCTTATTTTCTGAGGGCTGTGAGCC
Organism: Eleutherodactylus coqui; assembly: GCF_035609145.1. Taxonomy (NCBI): domain Eukaryota; kingdom Metazoa; phylum Chordata; class Amphibia; order Anura; family Eleutherodactylidae; genus Eleutherodactylus; species Eleutherodactylus coqui. The sequence continues at coordinate 203,287,646 of NC_089839.1, forward strand.
TTAGTAGTCTATGTTTCTGCATCTGAGACACAGCGGGGAGCAGGAGCTGCGTGCGGGAACCTGGGTGGTGTTGGGCCCACTGCATATACCACAATAGAAACCACTTCTGCCATGATTTCTATGGCATGGGGGGCTGGTGAGTGACAGAGAGGGGCCCTGAAGTGTTGTTACTGCAGCTGTTTTTTACGAATGGAAGGCGTACAAGTGGAAACCCCCTCCTCAACACTTTCTCTGTAGGGGTATGCCCTCAACAAGTTAATTTTCTCCCATGTAACACCTGAGGTCCTGGGACCACTGAAGTGAAATTGGGGGTACAACAGATATTAATTTTATATCCCATCGCCCCTAAAGCTACCACAGTTTATTGAAGGACTAGATCAATATAAGAGGGGGACTAGTGCCCTAACTTTTCTCATGCAAGAAAGATCTTTTTTCTGGGTTGTTTGTTCAAAGCTGATTCTACAATCTGCTGTGGAAAAACAAGCTTTTTACACCTAGTGGCCAATACAAATACTGCTGACCTGTTGCATATTTGACATGCATTCAATTGAACTTTGTCGGTTACTATTAGCATATCCCTCCCGAGTACAGGCTCGGCTTGACCTCAGTTGGGGGAGCTTCATTCTGCCAAGTAACACTAATTCGCTGATATAGTGAGAAAACAGAGCGGAACACTAATTTCCTGGACTTTCTCCCACAAGTGAAATTATCAGCTAAACTACTGAAAAATTGTGGAAAGCTTCTGGGGACAAGGCATCTAGGATGGCTGCGTTGTATCGGATTTCCTGTAACCTCTGTGGCGATTCACCGTGTGGAAGGCCAGATCCATGACCTCGGACATTGTGTGGGGAGTGGCACTGTTGTCCTACGGCTGTGGACCAGGGGCTCAGCCTCTCAAAGCACAGAGGTTAAACCACAGTGGGGTTGGCCCCTTTTTGGAGACACGCAGATCTCGCTCCTCACCTCAGGCCTCCCTCCATCAGGGGAGGACCTGCAGTATGTAGCCTGAACACCTCGGTGGCAACCTCCAGAAACCGTCCTATAATACGGTAGAAGAGCAAGGCTTTGCATACCTACACCATCTATAGTTTACCGCACAATAGTCTGTGACTTTGGTTTAGTGTGAGTTTACTCTGACTATACCCTTATTTCCAATTTTCATGTTTTGGCAAATCTATGACCTCCTAGCACAGAACTAACAATGTAACCGAATCTGTGCTATCTCCCCAGGGACATAACACTCTTATGTAATTAGGACGACACAGAAGTGCCTGCTTGCCCTACACCCTACTTTGGGATATGAACAAATTTCACCAATCGTTCTGTTGACGACAAGAGGCAGAAGGCCAATACCACAGAAATGGAATCCACACCCATGGGAAAATCAGCCAAATCAAATGAAACAACAACCCCAAGATTCAATCTACATTGCAACAGCTTCCTTCTTCTCAATCCGCCACGTTAAATATAGAGCATGTATACTGATTGCCATCTCAATGGATGACTGTCCCTCTGCCGCCACTATGGACCAGGAGGTCCCTAGACAGATAATGCCTTTATTAGACAAACTCCATCAATGTGTATTCCCCCCCCCCCCCCCCCAGATTCTGCATGATGGTCGGTATAGGCTCTATGGACAAGAATAGCTGCTACTCTACATTTCAATGTGTATGAGGCTTCTAGGAACTAGTCTATCCTATTAGCCCACAATAGCAGGTGGTTGCCACTTTTCCAGTGGGTTTATTGGAGAAAAGCAAGTTCAGACGTTAAGATGATTCAGGATATTTTTTTTTTATTTTTATGTGGATGTTTAGGCCTGCCATATTGTATGGGTAAGAAGCAAAGGTGTTTGCTCCAGAGAAAATGGTAGTATTGTGTCTTCCTTCATCTGAGGATGTGGCAGAAGTTGGATGAGAAGTCCAAATGATGGTTGCTCTCTGTCCCAGCAAGCAGAGAAAACCATCTATTTCTTGGAGTAATCCACTGTCTTGGACCCATGAGCACAGGGAAAAGGAAGAACACAGAGAGGAGAAACAAAGAACAGCAAAGTCAAGTGTATCTCTACGCCACGCTGGTTAAAATTTTGGCACACCTTTTTTTTTTTTAATCTCCTTAAGGCCAAATGCACACAGCCAGGTCGAATTCCGCAGTGGAATCTGACCCTGTGCCCGCTCGGTGACCCCCGCGTACCTGTATGGATTCTTCATAATCTGTATTGCGGATGTGTTAGCCAGCGGACATGCACTGTACAGATTATGCCGCCCCGTTGCTAAGCATTGACTTCAATGGAAGCCATCCGCACAGAATCCATGCTGAAATAGAACATGCTGCGATTTTCCTCCCCGCGAGCGGAAACTTGCAGTTGATTACTGCTTGTGGACAGGGAAAAGCGATTTTTCAATAGCATGCTATGGGCAATATTTGCATTGCGGAATCCAGAGGCAGACGTCCACTCCGGATTCCGCAATGCAAATACGCCCGTGTGCATTCGGCCGAAATGCGACATTTAAATGAACAAGCACACGCTGCTCTGACTACTAATGGAAAAAATACCTTGCCCTTAGGACTACTTTACAGGAACACGACAGGGCTGCCCACTTTCCCCCTTTCTTTTAAATATTGTGATTGACCCACGATTGAGGTACATTGAACATACTAAAGGTATCCACATTTGCGGATGATAGAATGCTCTCTAATCCCAGACAAAAACCTTCATGGCGCCTCAGATGCCCTTCCAGAGATAGGGAAACTTTCGGGTTACACACGAAATCTATAGAAATGCGAAGCGTTAATGCTGAAGGGTCCAAATAGACCATTGTGGTCCACAGAAATCCTGATAAGATGGAATAGTGATTTAATAAATTACTTGTAGCGTTCGGCGAACCAAAACAGGTGAACCCCTGGTGCAGTGTGGCTTGGTGGTTAGCACTGTTGCCTTGCAGTGCTGGGTACAAATCTGACAGAGGACAACATCGTGTGTGTGTGTGTGTGTGTGTGTGTTCGTGTTCATGTGTGTGTGTTCGTGTGTGTGTGTTCGTTCTACATTCATATGGGGAGAGAAAATATTTAACCTATCCTTCCAAAGCACATGACAGCCTAAATGTTCCCAACATGTGCACACTAACACTAGCCATCCAAAGGAGTGATTAAAGATTGGGCACAAGGCACCTCTTATTACACAGACTTATAGTTAGACCAGTATCTATCCCCCACCTTGTCACTCAGTCCATTCATAGCACTTAATCAGGCGGTTAAAGACCATCCTCTTTTTAATTATGATGTGGAAGATGTGATAAAAAGACTTTTACGCAAACTTTTACACCCTTCTAAATCCTTTTATATCTCTCTCTTTTGGAAACCTGTATATCCAGGAGGGACATACCGCCCCTATCTTTCACAAGTGGTTCAGATAACCCTACACACGGTTTACAACCATTGTGCCTAAATATCCAAACGTAGACATCCCATTTTTTGCTACTTTACAGGCAAGGAGCTACATCGCCACATATAGTCGTACATTACCAGCTATTTAATGTAACCTTCCATGCTATTCTCTGAAGTCACACAAACATCAAAACCTCTTCAAAGGTTAATTTGGGCTTGCGGATTTTGCTGCCGAAAAATCCGCAGCGCTTTTTTACTTTTTGTCGCGTATTTGGCACGGTTTTGGCTGTGTCCATAGAGGTCTATGGACAAAAAAGCGCTGCGGTAAAGACCAAAGAATGAACATGCTGCATCTTTTAAAACCTCGCCGCAGTTGCATTTCCGCATTGTGGCTGTGCGGAAAAAATCCGTCCTGTGAGAACAGCTTTTTGGCAAATCTCATTTGTGCTGCATTGCACTGCGAACGCAATGGTTTTGCCGCAGTGCGGATATGCAACGGCAATCCGCGGCAAAACCGCAGCAAATCTGCCCTGTGTGAACCCAGCCTTAGACAGGACCCTCAGCATGACTACATCATTTTTTGGACGTTGATATTCCTGACATGTTAAAAATATTTCATTTAACAGCAGTTGTTTAGAAAATAAAGAGTTAAAAAAAGTGATCCTTGGGGGTGGGGAGGTTCATGCACCTCCTGTCATTTAACGCTATAGTCTATCCACCATCATTATAAAATGGCTAAGCAATACTACACATTAAATAGATGTGAAAAACCGAGGTTAAGGTTAGGCCACTGTCGTAACTATAGGGATGCAGAGGATCCGGTTGCACCCGGGCCCAGGAGCTTTAGGGGGCCCATAAGGTCTCTCTTCTCCATATAGGGAGCCCAGTACTATGAATAAAGCATTATGGTTGGGGGCCCTCTTACAGGTTTTGCATTGGGGCCCAGGAGCTTCAAGTCACGCCTTTGGGTTAGGCTATTCCTCTAAAAACTGCATCAAATGGCCATGTGTGAGGAGTCAAGGATGGTTCTTGTGTTTCCTTGCTTAACAGTATAGCAGGGCTGTGCATGCAGAACGCTTCTTACTTTTCTTTCTCTATCACCAGTTCCTGGAACTTCAGGCGGATTATCACAAGAAGTCCTTGGGTCATCTGACTGAGGCACTTGGGGAGCTGAGAGACACCTTGAAGGACAGCGGTAAGTATCAGCTCTGAGGGCCCAAGCAGCTCTATTACTGTAGCCACCCATAATTCAATACTTGTTTTACCTATAGGTCAAGTGACGGTAAAACAATCACCTGCAGATGTGTATGGAGTCCCTCTGACAACTCACCTTTCTCGGTTTGGATGTGAAATTGCAGTACCCATATCTGCCTGTGTAAAAATACTACTCATGTATGGAATGCATGAAGAGGTGAGGAGCAATGTTAATGCTGGAGGGGAGGAGGAGGAAGAGCAGGGCGATTGCAGGAGGGGAGGAGGAGGAAGAGCGGGGCGATTGCGGGAGGGGAGAAGGAAGGAAGAGCGGGGCGATTTGCGGGAGGGGAGGAGGAAGGAAGAGCGGGGCGATTTGCGGGAGGGGAGGAGGAAGGAAGAGCGGGGCGATTTGCGGGAGGGGAGGAGGAAGGAAGAGCGGGGCGATTTGCGGGAGGGGAGGAGGAAGGAAGAGCGGGGCGATTTGCGGGAGGGGAGGAGGAAGGAAGAGCGGGGCGATTTGCGGGAGGGGAGGAGGAAGGAAGAGCGGGGCGATTTGCGGGAGGGGAGGGGGAAGGAAGAGCGGGGCGATTTGCGGGAGGGGAGGGGGAAGGAAGAGCGGGGCGATTTGCGGGAGGGGAGGGGGAAGGAAGAGCGGGGCGATTTGCGGGAGGGGAGGGGGAAGGAAGAGCGGGGCGATTTGCGGGAGGGGAGGGGGAAGGAAGAGCGGGGCGATTTGCGGGAGGGGAGGGGGAAGGAAGAGCGGGGCGATTTGCGGGAGGGGAGGGGGAAGGAAGAGCGGGGCGATTTGCGGGAGGGGAGGGGGAAGGAAGAGCGGGGCGATTTGCGGGAGGGGAGGGGGAAGGAAGAGCTGGGGCGATTTGCGGGAGGGGAGGGGGAAGGAAGAGCGGGGCGATTTGCGGGAGGGGAGGGGGAAGGAAGAGCGGGGCGATTTGCGGGAGGGGAGGGGGAAGGAAGAGCGGGGCGATTTGCGGGAGGGGAGGGGGAAGGAAGAGCGGGGCGATTTGCGGGAGGGGAGGGGGAAGGAAGAGCGGGGCGATTTGCGGGAGGGGAGGGGGAAGGAAGAGCGGGGCGATTTGCGGGAGGGGAGGGGGAAGGAAGAGCGGGGCGATTTGCGGGAGGGGAGGGGGAAGGAAGAGCGGGGCGATTTGCGGGAGGGGAGGGGGAAGGAAGAGCGGGGCGATTTGCGGGAGGGGAGGGGGAAGGAAGAGCGGGGCGATTTGCGGGAGGGGAGGGGGAAGGAAGAGCGGGGCGATTTGCGGGAGGGGAGGGGGAAGGAAGAGCGGGGCGATTTGCGGGAGGGGAGGGGGAAGGAAGAGCGGGGCGATTTGCGGGAGGGGAGGGGGAAGGAAGAGCGGGGCGATTTGCGGGAGGGGAGGGGGAAGGAAGAGCGGGGCGATTTGCGGGAGGGGAGGGGGAAGGAAGAGCGGGGCGATTTGCGGGAGGGGAGGGGGAAGGAAGAGCGGGGCGATTTGCGGGAGGGGAGGGGGAAGGAAGAGCGGGGCGATTTGCGGGAGGGGAGGGGGAAGGAAGAGCGGGGCGATTAGCGGGAGGGGAGGGGGAAGGAAGAGCGGGGCGATTAGCGGGAGGGGAGGGGGAAGGAAGAGCGGGGCGATTAGCGGGAGGGGAGGGGGAAGGAAGAGCGGGGCGATTAGCGGGAGGGGAGGGGGAAGGAAGAGCGGGGCGATTTGCGGGAGGGGAGGGGGAAGGAAGAGCGGGGCGATTTGCGGGAGGGGAGGGGGAAGGAAGAGCGGGGCGATTTGCGGGAGGGGAGGGGGAAGGAAGAGCGGGGCGATTAGCGGGAGGGGAGGGGGAAGGAAGAGCGGGGCGATTAGCGGGAGGGGAGGGGGAAGGAAGAGCGGGGCGATTAGCGGGAGGGGAGGGGGAAGGAAGAGCGGGGCGATTAGCGGGAGGGGAGGGGGAAGGAAGAGCGGGGCGATTAGCGGGAGGGGAGGGGGAAGGAAGAGCGGGGCGATTAGCGGGAGGGGAGGGGGAAGGAAGAGCGGGGCGATTAGCGGGAGGGGAGGGGGAAGGAAGAGCGGGGCGATTAGCGGGAGGGGAGGGGGAAGGAAGAGCGGGGCGATTAGCGGGAGGGGAGGGGGAAGGAAGAGCGGGGCGATTAGCGGGAGGGGAGGGGGAAGGAAGAGCGGGGCGATTAGCGGGAGGGGAGGGGGAAGGAAGAGCGGGGCGATTAGCGGGAGGGGAGGGGGAAGGAAGAGCGGGGCGATTAGCGGGAGGGGAGGGGGAAGGAAGAGCGGGGCGATTAGCGGGAGGGGAGGGGGAAGGAAGAGCGGGGCGATTAGCGGGAGGGGAGGGGGAAGGAAGAGCGGGGCGATTAGCGGGAGGGGAGGGGGAAGGAAGAGCGGGGCGATTAGCGGGAGGGGAGGGGGAAGGAAGAGCGGGGCGATTAGCGGGAGGGGAGGGGGAAGGAAGAGCGGGGCGATTAGCGGGAGGGGAGGGGGAAGGAAGAGCGGGGCGATTAGCGGGAGGGGAGGGGGAGGGAGCAAGAGCGGGGCGATTCGCGGGAGGGGAGGGGGAGGGAGCAAGAGCGGGGCGAATCGCGGGAGGGGAGGAGGAGGGAGCAAGAGCTGGGCGAATCGCGGGAGGAGGAGGGAGCAAGAGCTGGGCGATTCGCGGGAGGGGAGGAGGAGGGAGCAAGAGCTGGGCGATTCGCGGGAGGGGAGGAGGAGGGAGCAAGAGCTGGGCGATTCGCGGGAGGGGAGGAGGAGGGAGCAAGAGCTGGGCGACTGCGGGAGGGGGAGGAGCAGGAGGAGGAGCAGCAAGAGCGGGGGCGATTGCGGGAGGAGGAGCAGGAGGAAGAGCAAGAACGGGGGCGATTGCGGGAGGGGAGGGAGGACAGTATTAGTGTGAGTGGGAAGAGCAGGGGAAAATCCTGCATAAATGCAGAAAAAACAGTAGCAGTATAAATGTGGGAGGAGCAAGGTGAATGTGGGAGAAGAATAAGCAGAGTCCATAGGAAAAGAGCAATATAAACGCCGGAGGAGCAGGGAGTAGAGAGTTTTAGCAGATACAAGGCCTCAATGTTTCGAGGGATTCTTCTACACCAGGGTCTCTTCCGATTGGCTGCAGGAGCATCCGTCCTGAAGAAACTGAAGGCTCGTCTTGCTGCAGGTGCCAGCGATCTGAGTGAATTCATGTCCGAACTTCATGCAGTTGCAGGTGAGTAATTTCCTACTCCTCAAAAGTTCCTTTTTAGTATTTGCTTCTAGTTTGGAGCAAAGGGCTTCTGTCCTGATGTTTAATGTCCACATATTCTTCCCATGGTTTATTTGAGATTGTTGTAGTCAGAGGGTCAGATTACAGATCTCCTCTTGAAATCGCAACAGATCTGATAACAGACTTTGACCCCACAGATATCACAGTGACGATTACCCAATGCAAGAAAAAAAGTTGTGGAAATTCTTCTTCTAATCCCTCTATTGCTAATATTCCAAGAACGTTATTCTAGTCGGTTTCCTCTCTTGACCACACATCAAACTTGCTATCACCATGTGCATCACCATTCTTCCCATAACCCTTTGCTACAAATCTTCCTGTAGGTGCATTAAAATCATATCTTCGGGAGCTTCCAGAGCCGTTGATGACATCGGAACTCTACAGTGACTGGATGAAAGCTGCCAGGTAGCAGAAACCATAACACAGCTGACTGTATGTGAGATTCCCCTGGAAGAACTCTATTGTATCATCTCTGCATTGTCTTCCAGCATTAAAGAGGCAGAAAAACGCCAGGAGAGTTATAGGGAGGTTCTCCAGAAACTTCCCGCTGAAAACTACAACAACCTCAGGTACGGTACAAGTTGTATTGGCTGTGAGGAGGCGACAGTGATAACCCTGATGATACACACCACAACATCAGCCTGCAACCTGAACACAAGCAGATATTGTGGGGAGCATATATCATGTCCACAGCACTTAATAGGAGTATTGGCTGTAAGCTGGCCAGGACCTATAAACTACTCTTCCTTCTTCCCTGTGATGGATCCCATGGACCCCTCCAGTCTCTCTGACGGTCACTTTAATATATTTTTTCTTTCATTACAGATATTTAATTAAGTTTCTGGCAAAGTTGGCAGAACAACAGGAGGTGAACAAAATGACGCCTAGTAACATAGCAATTGTGCTGGGTCCCAACCTGTTGTGGGCCCAGAGTGAGGGGTAAGAGTAATATCTGCATCTGTCTAGAAGTCACGTGGAGCCACGAGATGACCTTCTGCCTTGCATCATCTGCTCCTTCCTTCTTTGCAGGGACACATCCGTTATCGACATTGCGTCTGCCTCCCCTATCCTTGTAGTGAATGTGGTTGAAGGACTGATAAGTTGTGCCACTGATGTTTTTCCTGGAGGTAAGATGGATTTAATAGCTGTTTGCATGCATGCAGTAGCTTTGTTGCTGGTCCACTATGTCTGAGAGTGCATGTCTGCTGCTTGAGGGACAAGGTGGTAAGTGGCTGCCAGACACGTGGAAATATAACATTGTTGGGTTCTTGGCTAACTTATATTAGGGTTGGCAGATCCTGAAAATGGTCTACTGGTTATAGCCAACTTTAAAGTTTTCCAGGAGTTGCAGTGGTCACTGTATTAAGAATGTTGTCTAGGATTTCCAAATCCTTTTTATTAAAGTAGGGAGCAGCATTTTAAAAAAAAATCACCCTGCCCCTCCAACACACCTTGGGTGGTCTTTGTTTAATTTGCTGCAGCGATGACCTCACTCACATCCATGCGACGTCTGTAGCTAGTCACCTGCCTCAGCGGTCTCCTGCTCTACATGCCAGCATCACCCAAGGCCAGAGATTGGCCACAGCGTTTATGTGGATATATAGTGCGTATAACTGCAGCTAAGGAAACAAAGACTGTCGGGCACGCCAGGAGCAGCAGATGTAACCAAACATCTATGGTTATTCTTATTTTTATTTTTTTTAATCACGTTCTCTGGTCTTCTAGATTGATGACCCTTAAAGGGGTCTTCCAGAATTAGAACGAAATGCAGACATCTTCCTTTATAGAAGTATACAGAATCCTTTGCGTCATGATGGAGAGATGATAGTTTTGATATAATTTGCAGTTGTTCTTTTCTGACGTCCTTCTGATCTGCCACTTCTGGGCTCTGTTTTTGACTTTTTGAGATGACTGCAGCAGTTTTCTAGCTAGTTAATGCAAACTGTGCACTCTTCCCCGATTTGGCCAGCACTGATCACAGGAGCAGCTCTGGCCAATCAGAGAGCAGCTATAATGCATTCATAGTCTAACATTACCAATGCACTGTGGGGATTAGGTAATCTGAAGATCGCATTGGCCATCTTCTTAATGTGGATTACGTGTTGAATCTGCTTCAGATTTTCCACACGTGGATTAGCCGCACTGAATAAGGGTAATCTGTATGCAGAACTTCAGCTGCAGTAATGCGAATCCAGGCTTTAATTTGCTGCTGTTTTCATTGAAATTTATAGCAGATTTTTATGATGCAGATTTCCGATATGTGTGTGCCTAAAACTCTAGTTTATCTCATCTGTTTACTCTAGCAGTGGATTTCAGGCGATGGGCCAGTAGCCACAAGCATTAAATTGGATGTCATCAGATTTCATCAACGTTAATCTAATAGTGTTCTAGTCGGGCGGCTCCATAGAGAAACGGAGAGAGGCTTCAGTTCATGTCTTCCAGGATAAAGTCAGTAGAGTGCAAAAAACTGATAATCTGGATCAAATAAAAGCTGACAATAAGTAGAAAAATGCGGAATGTCCAATAAATGAAAATAAATGAATAGGTGGTTACATAACCCTTTTATCCCCCGTGAGTCCGATGACACAGGTTGCTAATATCACGCTTACCCCGATATGGTGAAGCACTCGTCCTGTAGCTATCTCTGGTGTGTTGGATCTTTAAGTGGTTGCTTTTATGACCACTTCAGATGAGCGTATTGTAACACATCCGTAATACAGATGAAATTGCAACTGTACATCATTAGTATTTGCCTCCATATTTCCATTCATTGGATATATTTTTCTACCGCCTTAATCCGAGCCATTTAATGCCAATGAAAGCAAACGCTGACACATCCGTATGTTAATAGATTATAATGGGAGTATTGTTTATCAAAAACGATCAAAAGTAGCACATGCAGAGTTATAAAGGCACAGCTGTGACAAATACACGCGTGTAAATGGATACGTAGATTTTCATGTGTTCCATATTATGGTTTTGTAAAATGCAAACCAAATATGGATTAAAAGTAGGCTTGTCTGCAGCAGCCTATATCGGTATATCTGGAGTGCCGATACTGGTGCAGGATATAGAAGTCCAGAACTGAGAACCATTTGTTGTTTTCCCAGAAGCCTTTTATCATTCTGATCACATTTTGTAGATGTAGATTTCGGGGTTCCAGAAGACTCTGTGACGGCTCCAGTACTGAGTGATGTGACTGCAAAACCTGAATCTGTCCCTGCACCGAGCTCCCCACCTCCAACCATATCTGGCAGGTGAGTTCCTAAATGTCCTATGCTGTGTGCCTGCACTGACCAAGCGGTACTAGGGGCTGGTGACCTAGCAGGAGATGTATGGGGTTATTATACTCCCCGTTACACATGGTATGACACTGGACCTTGGTCTTTGTGGTGCTTTCGGGTTTCTCCATGACAGAAAAGTCTTCGCCTAAACTCCTCACTACCATGGAATTAGGCAGGGGTCTGGCGCCTTGGATGAGCCGCAGAGTGTTAAGGTAGCAGAAATGCAGTCCTAAGCTCTCGCTCACGACCTGAAGGTTGCGCGTTGAATCGCCAAGTGGTTCAGGTGTTTGACTCAGCCTTCCATCCTTCCGAGGTTGGTAAAATGAGTACCAAGCTTGCTGGGTGGGAAGTAACACCTAACTGGGGAAGGCAATGGCAAACCACCCTGCAAAAACAGTCTGCCAAGAAAATGTCATGATGTGATGTCCCCCTAGGAGTCAGTCATGACTTGGTGCTTACACCAGGGGACTTTACCTTTGGCACTGGGTACATACCCTTCATTACCAGCCCTGCACAGGCTATAAATCTGGAGATGGTCCTGACTGGCACGTACCACCCCACTGTGGTGTTTCACAATGCTGCGTGCACCCTCTCATCCCTGACGGCTCACTATTGACAGGTACATAGTATGTTAGGCCGAAAAAAGACATATATCCAACCAGTTCAGCCTATTACCCCCCCCCATGTTGATCCAGAGGAAGGGGGGGGGGAAGCAATGAGGTAGAAGCCAATTTAAGGAAAGAAAATTCCTTCCTTACTCTAATCTAGCAATCGGAATAACCTCCTGGATGACGACCCTTCTGAAGTCATTCGTGATTTATAATATTGTATCACTCAAGAAAGACGTTCAGGCCGCTCTTATACTCTTTTTAGTGAGGTCACCATCACCACATCCGCAGGCAGAGAGTTCCATAGCCTCACTGCTCTTACAGTAAAGAATCCCCTTCTATGTCAGTGTAGAAACCTTCTTTCCTCTAGACGTAAAAAAGCGACCCAATGTTACCCTCACAGTCCTGGGTATAAACAGATGATGGAAGAGATCTCTGTATTGTCCCCTGATATATTCATACATAGTTATTAGGTCGCCCCTCAGCCGTGTTTTTGCTAAACTAAATAACCCCAACTTTTATAACCTCTCTGGGTATTGTAGTCCGCACATTCCGTTTATTATTTTAGTTGCCCGCCTTTGTACCCGCTCAAGCTCTGATATGTCGTCCTTGAGTACCGGTGCCCCAAACTGTCCACAATATTCCATGTGTGGTCTGACCAGTGACTTGTAAAGGGGAAGAACAATGCTCTCATTATGTGCCCAGAGACCTCTTTTGATGCACCCCATTATTCTATTTGCCTTGACAGCAGCTGCCTGACACTGGTTGCTCCACTTAAACTTACAGGTAACTAAAATCCCCAAGTCCTTTTCCATGTCACTTTTCTGCCCAAGCCCCCAACTTATCCAGATCCTCTTACAACCGCATTGTGTCCTCTCTTGTGTTAATTTCTTTACATAGCTTTTGTATCCTGCAAATATTGATATGTTACTGTGCCATCCTTCTACCAGGTCATTAATTCATTAAAAAGAATGGGGTACAAAACAGACCCCTGTGGTACACTACTAGTAACGGTAATCCCTCCAATATTGCCACCTATGGTACCCCACTAGTAACAGTGACTGCTCCAACACTGCCCCCTGTGGTTCCCGACTAGTACCGGTGACCCAATCAGAGTATGTACCATTTATAACCATCCTCTGCTTTATATCGATGAGCCAGTTACTTGCCTACTTACACACATTCTCGCCCAGACCAAGTATTTTTATTTTATATACCAAGCCTTTATGCGGCACGGTACCAAATGCTTTGGAAAAGTCCAGATAAACAAGATCCGATGACTCTCCCCGCTCCAGTCTAGTACTTCCTCACAGAAGCTGATCAGGTTGGTTTGACAGGAGCGATTTCTCATTAACCCATGCTGATACGGAGTTATACAGCTATTTTCCTTGAGGTCCTCCAGGATAGCATCTCTTAGAAACCCTTGAAACATTTTACCCACAAAAGACTTACTGGCCTGTAGTTCCCAGGTTCACTTTTCATTCCCTTTTTAAATATTGGCAGTACATTGGCTACACGCCAAACCAGTGGAACAGAGCCTGTCACTATAGAGTCCTTAAATATAAGAAACAAGGGTCTATCTATTACATTATTTAATTGCCTTACAACCCAAGGCTGTATGTGATTGGGACCTGGCGATTTGTCTATTTTAATTTTTTTTAAGTTGTTCACTGTATTCCAGAGATCCTGATTTGGTTCCTGTGAAGGCATCGCCTCTTATTGAGGGGGTCAGCAATTCCAGTCAAGCAGATTACAGTCCAACCACGGCTCGTAAAGGTGAGAGCACAATTTCCTTCTTGCAGCTTGTCTTCATAGCCCGCTGCCTCAGTAGTTAGCCCTTTTTTCCTGAAATGCTGAAGTCCTGGCTTTAGAGGGGTTGTCCTGCAGTCCTATTGAAGTCAATGGAGCTGTGGTGCTCATACATGGCCACCCACTGCCATTCACTTCAGAACTGATCCGCAGCTGGTGTGTCTCCAAGATGGGTAAAACCTATTGTACGACAATCCCTTTTAATCCGACCAAGAACAACATCTGCATGCAGTTTATATGTTCCCTCAGTGTGTGTGGTTTTTTGTGTTTCCTTGCAAAATCCAAATAAAAACATACTAATAAGTGAATTTAGACTGTGAGCCCCCACAGAGACTGATGGAAGATATCTTGAAAATGAGAACAGTGCTAATAGTCCATTAACAGTAGAAATGGCGACACAGCAGCCAATCCCACCAAGTCTGTTCACCTCAGTGCCACGATCCATATCCAAAAAGAAGCAAAGATGTCAACATCCAGTATTCACTTTTATTAGATCCATATGGCACAAATGAAGTGCAATGTACTTTATTTGTACCATGTGGATCTAATAAAAGTGGAAACTGGAGTTGCTGACATCAACTTGCTTCTATTTGGACAGGGACTGATGTAAGAGATGACAATCTGTCTATGCCTTATATAAGAGAGTACAATAAATCAATAAAAGATCTGATGGCCTTCTGTCCAGTACCTGCACTCTGTATACACGCACACTCTTCTGTGTGTGTGTGTGTAAAAAAAAATAAAAAAATATATATATATATATATATATATATATAATATTATTGTGTGTGTATGTATGTGTTTAGTTTTTCTTTTATATGTCCAGATCCATTTTTTTTCTCATGAAAACATATTTTCTCTTGCAGTGAAGCGGCAGGCTCCTCAGCGTCCAAGTGTCCCTCCGCCTGTGCAGCCTCGAGGATCCACCGGTAATGAGGCCTCTGATGAAGTCCCAAGCCCCCGACCCTTTCCTAGGAGGACTACTGGTGGCAGCCTTAGAGTACCAAACATGCCCCCGCCTCATCCCCCACAGCCCCCCAAGAGCCCTAATATGAAACCGGAGGCTGGAGACACTGATCCCTCTAAGAGAAGCGCTCCGAAGCCGGTGCCCCGCAACCGCATTCAGTCTACAGAAGACTAAAGGGGAGTTCTCCAACTACAATGTATATATTACCCAGGCTGAGCCGAGCTGCGTGTAAAGGGCCCTTTTACACGGGCCAATAAATCATTCAGATTCCCTCATCCAGCAGGAATCTGAACAATTATCATTCAGTGTAAATGCTCTGACTGGATGACAAACGAGAATCCATTCGCTTCTTGTTTATCGTTCAGTTTCTGCATTTTCTGGATTGGCTCGTGTAAACAAGCAGTCGTTTACTTCTGAATAACTGCCTGTTTACTGTGAATGGAGGTGGATGGGCTGCAACAATCCCCGACCCGCTCACACTCCATTCACTAGAGATGATCTTCCCGTGTAACAGCATAAGAAAGATTATCATTGGGACGACCAGTCGATTGTTCCATGATTGTTCCATGTAACAGGGCCCTAAGAGACTTGCAATGGAAATGCAGAATGTTAGGCACATAATACAGAATGTGATATATGATCCAGGGAACTTCCTGGACAGATAAGATGTTTCTATATAAAACATGGGACTGGTTCCTATGGCTATTAAATGGTTAATTGATTCTGGCTATTCTAAGAGTTTATTCCCTCTAGAGTATTGATATGAGAACTTGAAAGGAAATTTCCACAGCGGGCAACATAAGTTAGGTAGAAGTCTGATGGATTCAGATAGAGAAGACATAATTGGCCACTTGCCGTATTGCTTTCTATCGGCTGATATGATTAGTGCACTGGTGGCCATCTATACCCCAAATATCGCAAACGTGCCACAAATAAAAAAACTGCGCTCTCATCACCTCCATAGCTCAACATATGATACACTTTAAAAAAAAAATTCTAGCTGCACTTGATTTTTAGGGATAGACTGAATGTTAAAGCGGTTGTAAATTATTGTTGGCCTAGCCTCAAGATAAATCATCAATGGTAGATTGGCAAGGGTCTGTTGCCTGGGCCCCCTGCTGGTTAGCTGTTCACCGGGCTGGTGCACTCGTGTGTTATACTGAATTCTGCAGGAAGCAAAAACCTCTGTTTTTATTGTAGAGGTCAGGTTTGGTATTGCAGGTCAACTTCCCTTTCAAATGAATAGGAACTTGACCTGCAATACCAACCCTGGCCACAACAGTAAAAACGGAGCTGTCTGCCAGGCAAGCATGCTTGTGCACTGAACGGACGACTTCTAGAAGCAAACAGCTGATTGTCAGTGGACCTGGGCAGCGGAGCCCGTACTAATCTACTACTGATAACTTGTCCTGAGGATATGCCACCAATAGTTTACAACTGAACAACCCCTTTAATGATTAAAATATGACCTAAAATATCTTCCTCAAGATGAGCAGACGTTAAGAGACTAATAAATGTCCACCTTGGGGGTCCTCAGTTAAAGGAGTAATATAAACCTTCAAGGTATCTTCACACAGGTGATAAATGCTGCCGAATTTTGACATTACAAGACGTCATCATTGAAGAACCACTGAAAGTAAAGGCCAATATTGCCTGCAAGGTCAGCTTAGGGGATCTTAGGGGGGGTTTCAAAAGACCTATCCGATTCCCACCTCTCGGTAATGGGGCTACCCAGTCGATAACCAGCATGACGATGTTCACTGAAGTGTTTCGGTATAGGTAGGTCTACTTTGTTCGTGCGGATTATGCTTTTGTGGTTCGTTATACGGGTACGGAACTCCATGGTCGTTTCACCCACATAGCAAGTAATTAAATAGATGGCGAAAGAGGTGGAGCAAGTAAACCTTTCTCTAAGGAAGTATCTCTTGCCAGCTGTTGGATGGTTAAACTGATCCCTTTTCAACATGTTACTGCAACAAGAGCAGGATAAGCCGGGGAAGTTACCCCTCTTGCTTAAAGACAATGTACGTGGTATCCATCCACCACTAGGGACTACTAATGGTCTAACAAGCCTATCGCGCTTATTACGGCCCCTTTTTTATAAGCCAACAGAGGGGGTTGAGCAAGTTCTGGAATATCACTGCAGCAGCTACCAATCAATGACCAGTGTTTATGGATAATATTCTTATTTCTGCTGCCTGTTCCACTCCAGTGTGGCAGACAAGAGAGAATGAACGAAGATATCTTACGGTGCTGGAGTGGAGCAGACAGAAGAGATCAAATGACGATACAAGACAGTGACTAGTGTACGGTACAGTGCGCTCTGCGGAGGCTTTAAGGATTCAGAAAGCTGTTTGCCTTCCTGCACACACACAGAGTGTTACTACCACCCCCATCAACCCCCACATCAGGCACAGCTTCAGAAGTAGTACTAAAAACGTATTTAATAGCAACTTTGCCGAATCAGTAAAGTTGCTATTGATTAAATTGATAGTGCAGCACTCCTTCTGAAGCTGTGCCTGAGTGTGGGGGCTGATGGGGGAGGAGGTAGTATAAGGGCTTGTTCACACTAGCATCAGTGATTTTTGTTCCTTTGTTCCGTTTTTAGAACAGGGAAATGAAAATAAAATGGGATTAAACGTTTGATTTCCATGGCTTTTTAAAAAAAAAAAAAACAATGGGCAAAAAACGGAAACCTTAAATCCCATTTTATTTCCATTTCTCTGTTCCAAAAATGGAACAGAGAAATGGAAATCACTAACGCTAGTTCTATCTAGTGTGAACAAGCCCTCAGTTTGTGTGTACAGGGAAGAAACAAATGACCTTTTATTAATTTCTGTAAAGAAAGGGCGCCTTCACACTGGTGATAAAACCACGATATTTTCGTGCAATGCGAGAGTGTGAAAACGCAGAATTATGAAACCAATGGTTTCCTTGAAATTCGCAATGTTTTCACTCATGTGATGTTGCAAGAAAAAATCCCGGCATGTTCTATTGTCTTGCATTTTTTTTTTTTTTAATCTCCCATGTTTCCCTATGGAGCCTCCTTTTTATTGCATCGCAAAGCACGATGCGTTTCTCACAATAGAAAGTCCTATTGACGTTTGTGTTAAAGAAATTGCGGCAAAATCGCAAGTAGCAGTGATGTTTCTGTGAGAAAAAGCAGTGCTGACGCTCAAAAATTGCGTCAGAAAGGTCGCAATTTTGCTGGGATTTTCTCATGGTGATCTCACGATCGCCAGTGTGAAGGAGTACTAAGAGGGACACTATGAGGGCATAAAAAGGCAGTAAGGGGGCACTATTTGTGGGGGCACAAAGGGCATTATTTTTTTAAGACTGAAAGGGTGCACTGTCGCCTTGTAAACGGCACGATGGAGGTACCTTTACTTTATTGGAGACATAGAGAGAGTGATGTTACCTTGAGGGGGGGGGCACAACGGAGGCACTTGGGCACTATTACCTTCAAGGGGTTACAAAGGATGCACTACTACTTTGTGGAGGACACAAAGTGGCCAATATACCTGTGGCGCATTAAGGAGGCTGGATCACTTTGTGGGCACAAAGGTTGATTATCACACTGCAGGGTCACTAAGAAGGACACTATAGTTGTGAGGCATAAAGAGGCAATATTCTGTGGTGGGAACAATGGAGAAATTATTACCAGGTGGGGCACAATTACTTTATGGAGCACGGTACTGTGTATGGGGCACTGAGAAGGCTGATGGGAGTAGAAGGATAGGGAGAGTATACAGAGACTAGTTGTTGCTGGAAAACATTTTCTTGGCCCAAGAAAATGGACATCAATCAGAGGAAACCTCACTTGTGATCACTGGAGGTAACTGCACTGTAATCACTATTAGGGTGTATTCACACTGGCGAGTTTCACGTGTGAGTTCCGTCTGATAACAATATGGATGGAATTTGTGCGTGTCAACATTGATTTAAATGTGTTTATTCAGATGAGCGATTTTCCGCTTGCAAAGTGTGATTGTTCTCAGTAAGAAAAAACAAGTAACCTTGTAGATATGATACATTTTCTTTCAAAATATGTTTATTGGTTTTCAAGTCAGCATTACAACATTAAATTGAATGGTAAATATGTTTGAACATGCGGGGCAACGATCCCTATGCTTAAAGCGCGGTGCCAGCCCCAGGCAGGTGCGGGCGAGGGCCCCCCTATCCATTCAGGTTGGAAAAATTCAAGGATAGTTTGGAAGATGGGGTATTACCATCCCGACCATGGGGTCAATATGTAAGCCCCAGGGCCCATAGGGCCCCATATCTACAAATACCTCGATCATGAGGTTCCGCTAATGGTTGGCTACTAATATCAGCTCATAGGCTATGAAGGAGGGCGCCCGCACCACCCGTCCTCCGACAAACACCGCGGCAGGGATTTCCATTGCACCCGTGAAACCGGATGATGTGCATTGCAAACAGTTTTGTGGATAACATTAAAGGACAAGGTTTAAAAAAAACAGCAGTAGATAGAAAAGGGGAGGAGAGAGAAAATGGAGGAAAGAGGGGAAAGGAAAGGGGGTGGGGGAGAGAGGGGAAAGGAAAGGGGGTGGGGAGGTTGGCTATTTCCTAACTCCGCAAGACATATATATTTGGTGGAAAAGGAAGGACTGGGAGAACGACCAGGGAAAAGGCCAGGCACCTACACATGTAATTCTTCGCCTACAATGAACCGTCGGCAAGCCATTAAAGAAATTATGGGGAACCTCTAAAGTCAACCCAGGTCACCCAGATATCTTGGGGATCGGCTACTAGTAGGTTTGACACAGCTTCGAGTCTTCGGAGGTCCTCCATGTACTTGATGTAGTCGACTGTTCTACCCAGGTCATCCTCGGGATCGCTCCCCTCCGTCTCCAGTGTTGAGAGATGATGTGGCACATAGCCATGATGAAGTGGCTTAGGCGACTTTTTTGGTCGATATGATACATTTTAAAGGCTAACAAAAATACATGATGTTATAGCGAGCTTTCAGATCTTCTATGGACCCTTCATCAGGCTTTCCCATAGAAGATCCAAAAGCTTGCTGTAACATCATGTATTTTTGTTGGCCATTAAAATGTATCAGAACTACACGATTACTCTAAGGGCTCATGCCCTCGACCGTGGCGGGATAGCCCAAGCATTTACGCCGCAAGAGTACCTCTGTGGTAAACAAAACGCGCCCGCTGTTGATCACGGAAAAACGCACGTTTTTTTCTGCGGTCTCCATTAATACTATATTAATGGAGACCTACCATGGCGTAAATCCATGGAAAATAGAATATGCTGCGTTTTTTTACCGCTCACGTAAATCTGCGGTAAAATTCCGCATGTCAGCATTGGCTGGAAGAAAAGCTATTGGGTTCAATAGAACCTAATAACTGCGGGAACCGCGGTACAAATCCGTTCGTAGGCATTTGGCCTTACTGAGAAAAATCACACTTTGCTCTACTGGCTAACATCGTACCAAACATTTCTTTTTGTTTTCGCTGGTAGTGATGCTACGAGAGAGAGAGCGATTTTTCAACGGCCTATTTTTGGGCAATTCCTCGTAAGGAATCGCCCATTATTTCCTATGGGATCTTTAAAAATAAATAAAATTGCACTCACATGCCATGCGATTTGTACGTGAGTGTGCTTCGAATTTTACCACTGAAATCTAGTGGAAGCACTTGCAATTTTCATGCGTGAGAAAAGGTCACAAGTACATAGATATGAGGCATTTTTTAAAGCAAAAATGCATCGTGCTTGTATCCAGAATTGCAATTTTACAAGCATGATATTGGCCTAGGTTTCTCGAACCGATATCACACACACCCATGTGAATACATCCTTGGGGTTTATTCACACAAGCGTATATCGGTCACCGTTTTCACGACCGCCCGATATACACTACGATCTGATGCATTGGATTCCAATGCATCAGATCACACAGGTGTATTCCCATGGCGTAAAAGCGCCCGGCCGGCAAATATAGCGCCGGGCAGGAAAGATAGTCCTGGAACTATCTTTCCAGGCCGCAATACGGATGCTGCCATAGACTCCTATGGGAGCAAATGACAGCAGCCGGAGAAGGGAGGTGGCAGGGCGTTTAGAAGCATGACTGCTAAACTCCCTCCCCCTCTCTCTTTCCCTTGAAGCTAAGCCCCGCCCCTCCCATTGCTAGCTGCGGACAAGCCTAGTCCTGTTGGGCCATGTGTCTTTTACATTAAGCCCTGCTCTTAGTGTCCCCTCACTGGACTCCATCCACCTTCGTGCCCAGGTGGAGCAGGTGGGGACACAGCTGATTCTAAGCACACCCTTTTCCCCGGGCCGTGCCCGTCATGGTCCTGCTTGCAGCAGTGTCCGATAGTCAGAAGCTGAGACAAGGTACATGCTGGGCCAGCAACCACCTCTCCATCCTGTTCCGGCAGTTATGGGTCTCTCGCTGATGTAAGCATGGGCACGTAGACAATGCAGATGGTAGGGGGGCACAACAGGATAGTACATAGAACTCATGGACATGGAGACTTGGAGCATGACTCAGAATTGCTCCCCTTCCTTAG
The DNA here is from genome assembly GCF_035609145.1 of Eleutherodactylus coqui. Lineage (NCBI taxonomy): Eukaryota > Metazoa > Chordata > Amphibia > Anura > Eleutherodactylidae > Eleutherodactylus > Eleutherodactylus coqui. The sequence goes on from NC_089839.1 coordinate 203,308,689, forward strand.
GGTCTTGCTCCCTCCCCTACCAGTGCCAAATTACCAATTAGGCAAATAAGGCACGTGCCTTAGGGCTAGCCAAAAAATCCAGGCCACAAAAAAAAATAAAGTAAAAACAATTGATCATTACCGCGGGCTGAGAAGACTTTCCAAGCCTCACTCTCTCTCAGTGTAATGTTTCAAATGCTGCACACTGCTGCACTTCCTCATACATTTCCAAACAGAAAGTAGCACTCCGAATTTACTTATCTCTTAATTTCTACGAACTGCTATAGGGAACCCTCTTTTTCACAACTAAAGAGAATTAAAGATGTTAAATGAACAACAATGGGCCAACAACGTCTTGGTATACTGGCACTTCTCTGCATTGAAAGTGATTTAAGGCCCATTTACATGGGATGAAGGTCGGGCAAACGCTGCCCGATACACGTCCTCGCATGTACTTACTCCTGTGGTGTACAGTAGCAAATATCGCTGGCTCTCTGTCAGAGCGGCCAGCAGGGGGCCTGGGAGACTGCAGGAGAATTTTACTTCTATGCCCCTCTCCATTCACTTAACACAGTACTGAACGGCTGCTGTTTACACTGAACAATCATTATTCAGCTCATCATCCATCGTTTATGCAGCCTTAACCCCTTAGTGACGGAGCTTTTTTGCTTTTTTCCATTTTTGTTTTTTCCTACTCCCTTTTAAAAAATCGTAGCTCCTTTATTTATCCATCGACGTCGCTGTATGAGGGCTTGTTTTTTGCGGGATGAGTTGTATTTTTCAATGGCACTATTTATTGTACCATATAATTTACTGAAAAATTTTTAAAAAATTCTTAGCGGAGAGAAATGGAAAAAAAACGACATTCCACCATCTTTCGGTGCGTCCTGTTTCTACAGCACACAAATTGCAACAAAAACGACCTGATATTTTTATTCTATGGGTCAGTACGATTGCTACGATACCAAACTTGTATAGTATTTTTTTCGCTGTAGTACTTTTATTTTTTAAAGATATTTAATTTTTTTCAATTATTTTCTGCGGTCGTTTTGTGCGCGCAATACCTTTTTTATTTTTTTGTCGACGTAGTTGAGCAAGGGCTCATTTTTTGCGGGATGTCCTGAAGTTTCTATAGTATCAATTTGGAATACATACGACTTTTTGATCGCTTTTTATTGTGTTTTTTCTGAGAGACAGGGTAACTAAAAAAGTGTATTTCTGGCGTTCTTTATTTATTTTTTCAGACGACGTTCACCGTGCAGGAAAAATAATGCACTACTTTGATAGATCGGACTTTTACGGACGCGGCGATATCAAATACATATTTTTTATTTTATGATTTAGATTTTTTAATAATAGATATGGCAAAAGGGGGGTGATTTAAACTTTTATAACTTTTTTTTTTTTTTAACAATTAAAAAAACTTTATTGATTATTTTTTTTACATTACTTTGAAGTCCCCCTGGGGGACTTTAACATGCGATGCTTTGATCGCTCCTGCAGTATGACGTAATGCTATAGCATTACGTCATACTGCTTTTTTACAGGCAGTCTTTCAAGCCACCCTGTGTGGATGGCTTGATAGGCAGTCTGCTAAGGCAGCCCTGGGGCCATTCATTAGGCCCCCGGCTGCCATGACACCTGCACGGCTCCCCCGATCAGCGTTCGGGGCATTTAAAGGGTTAATAGCCGCGATCGGCCGAGTGCAGCTATTGCCCGCGGGTGTCAGCTGTAATAAACAGCTGATGCCCGCGCTGTATGGAGGGAGATAGCGGCGCTACCTCCCTCCATACATGTCCTGCAACAGCAGGACTTAGTTTTACGATAGGGCTGTCACTAAGGGGTTAATGATGAAAGATGAGCTGAACGCTGATCGTCCAGTGTAAACAGGGGCCGTTCAGTATTGAACGGCTGCTATTTAAGTGAATGGAGAGGGGCGGGGTAGAGCAAGGAAAGAAATCTTCTGCAGCTGCCCCACTGTGAGCCAACAATACTCGCTCCTGTGCAGCCTGCATGGGATCGAGTACATGCGAGGACGAGTATCAGGCATCGCTTGCCCGACATTTGTCCCGTTTAAATGGGACTTTAATCTGTCTCTGTCCCCCACCAGCCAAAAAAACCCCAGCTTTTATAGCACAGTGGGTTTAGATACAGCGACTTCTCTCTAGTATACCCCTATACAATGAAGCCACCATTTAATAGCTCTAAGCAATGATAATGCAGTTAAAGAGACTGTCACCATCTCTGAGGGTAGCACTAGGTAGTCACACTGATTGAAGCGATATGTCTGCTTTGGGGATCTGTTCAGTAGGTTTGGAAATACTTACACTTTATCAATAGCAGCACCCACATAGAAGACAACTTAAAGAGCTGCCGCTAGACCAACCCACCCATCCTCCAGTCACTAATGGACAGCTATCTGCCTATTATTATGCATAGTGAGAGAGTAGCCAATCATTGGCTGGAAGGCAGGCTGGGTGTAGCTAGTGTGCAGCTCATGCGTATGCAGAACTAGATCTGTTTGTGGATGCTACTAACAAAATGCACGTTTTTCTAAAATCACTGCAAGATACACACAGCAGACATATCACTGCACCCAGTGTTACAGGCACTACCTTATGCTGGTCTCAGTGAAGACTGCAAGAAGATGATGACTGATTTCTTTTAAGTCCAGTGATTACAGGTGACATCTAGTTGGCATCATCTGTTTTTCTTCTCTATCTGGCGCAGAGCGCCTTGATGGCTTCTTCCAAACATGACTCATCTCTGCACACTCACCCCATCCTGCCCCTTCCCTAATGCCCCCTCTCAGTACCTCCACAATAGTGCCCCTTCTGTGGCTCCACAAAGTAATAATTTGCCCGCAGTGCCCTTTTGTTGCCTCACTTGCTCCCACTATTTCCCCATGTAATAGACTTAATAGTGCTCTTTATCACTAACACACTAACCTGTGCTCCGTACAGAGCATAACTTGACTTCTCTCCCATCTTGGACACACTGTACTCAGAGCAAGAGTGTCAAGCAAGTCCTGTGTGAGTGGTGAATATGGTTATTGCCACTGCTGGGCACTGTTACTGGAGGCAGGGGGAATCCTGACATATAGCATGCCTCTACTGATGGCAGGACAGTCCATAGGACTTTGCTGTGGAATTTAGATGGGTGGGAGGCATGAGACTGTTGCAGAGTAACACACATTTTTGAAGGTGCACATCAAATGTAAGTCTCAAATGCTGTGTGAACAGAGACTTTAAATACAAACTGTACAGTGAAATGTCATGTGCATTAGTGGTGGACGGTCTGGAAGAAGCAAAAGCCTGAGGCCATGCAAGTCCGCATCTGTGTAGCCCCCAGAAGGTTTGCTGGAAAGGAGATGATGCAGGCAGCTTATCCCTCTCAAACCCCTAGCTTCCTGGTGGCGTCAAGGTACAATAATACCACTTATCAATACTGTAATATGGAGTGTAATACGCCAAACACAAGCTCCACTCTTCTCTGATCAGTCCTATATAAGTTCCACTGCTGGAGGAGAAAATACTCTCCCAAGTCATTGATGATGTGATGCTTGACGCTCACTGGTAGATATAATGTCCACCACCGAGACAGTTTTGTATAATAAAGAAAAAAAAATCTGATCTCTGCTTCTACTCTACATATATAAAGCGGCCCATACACTGGAGCTTCCAGATTATCGTCTCAAGACATTGGCAATTCCTGGAAAATTGTTCAGGTCAAATGACAGATATGCACCCTATTGATAAAAGCCCAAGTCACAGATTTAAAAAAAAGAGACACCATCCAGGCACAGATGAAGACAGAATACCCACCTAGGTCACAGATCAAGACAGAAGTCCCACCCAGTTCACAGATCAAAACCAGCCCCTCCTAGGCTACAGATCAACACAGAAGACCCATCCAAATCATAGATCAAAGCAGAAGGCCCTCCCAGATCACCAATCAAAACAAAGACCATAGCAGGTAATAGATCAAGACAGAAGCCCCTCCCAGGTCATGGATCAAGGTAGAAGCTATATGGGCTGGTATTGGTAGTGCGCTACTTGGCAGTGGCCAGAGATGATGCAGATTTAGATGAGCAATGAGGGCAATGAGTCACTACAGCCTCTGTGTGACATCAAAGCAGGAGGCTCTAATGGTAGTTAGTCATTGGTTTAGATGAGACTACAAAAAAAGACAATTTGTAAGTAAGTGTACACAGTGAATTTGGTCACAAGAAGGGTTGCATGACCGAAGGTCGCAGCGTAGCCCAACAGTGTTCTAATGTAATAGAAGTGAATGCGAGTCACGTTGCAACTGACAAGTAGCCATGACTGCGACCAGCAGATTGCAAGAAATCCAGCTTCACTGAACTTCTTGCGTTTTGCGGCTTCTGCTTCTATTAGATTAGGAGATCACAGGGCTACACTGCCATCTTTGGCAGCCCAAGTTGGTGTATAGCCCTAGCCTAGGGACTGAATACGAGTCTTGGGCACAACTCACAGTGGACAGCACATGGATTCATGTCCTTGTGTTGCCTGATTCCCGCAAGCAGAGGACATTGCATGTCTGATTCTGGTCCGTAATAAAACATGCTGAGGTTTTTTTCACACAGACCACCAGTCCTTCTGAAAAAACACCCATCCTGATAGCTTAATTGCCTATAATGGGTCCATGTGCTGTCCATGAAATAGATGGACAGCACGCGGACAGCATATACACTATGTTGACAAAAGTATTGAGACCCCCAGCAATCCTGTGTTGTCAGGTGAAGAGGATATGCAAATTGGATGTGTGAGCATTAGGTATAAGGAGAGAATCACACATCATATCCCAATACAGAAACCATCAGATGCCCCCAGGTGTAGAGCCGACAACGGGGTCTGGTGGTGAGATGTCACCAACCAATCAGTACAGGACATCGTAGTGCTTTTGGACCTTCCAAAGTCCACTGTTGGCCATGTTATTGGGAGATGAAAGCCATGTGGTGTGTGCGGTGCAGCCACGTTCAGGTAGACCTCATAGACTCACAGAACGTGGACAACAAAGCCTTGTACCAGCTGTGAGGGCATCACACACATCATTTGCCCTTGTCAGGAGGTCTCACAGGCCGCTGGAACATCTATTAGCACCAGAACCATCCGTAGGGAACTGCATGTGAAGGGTTACCATGGATGAGCGGCTGCACACAACATCACAGCAGTGAATGCACAACGACGCCTGCGATGGTGCTCGGAGTATCGGACTGTAAGTGGAAGTAGTTGTTGTGGACGGCTGAATCACAGTACACCATCTTCCGATCAAATAGCCACACTTGGGTGTGCCGGTCGCTTGTAGAGCGGTTTCTATGTGACTGCATCGTCCCAACAGTGAAGTTTGGAGGAGGTTCTGTTATGGTGTGGTGGTGTTTCTGCTGGGAAGGACTAGTCCCATTGGTTATATTGAAGTCCACCCCAAACCCAGCGGGTAAGGAGACATTCCTAACAATGGGGCATCACCTACCCTGTAGCAATATTTTGGTGCAGCTCCCTGTCTCTACCAACATGACGAGCACCATGTCATAGAGCACACCGTTGCAGCGTCCGAGGAACGGGCCCTCAGCCTAGGAGACAGCGGAGTAGAGTTTGGGCCTTGTTATGGGGCTCTACCATCTCCCACCCTGTGGGCTCTTTCACACAAGCGTATATTGGCTGCCGTTTTCACGGTCGGCTGATAAACGCTACAATCTGATGCATTGGATTCCAATGCATCAGATCACATGGCTGTATTCCCGCGGCGTAAAAGCGCTCAGCTGGGCCAATATAGCACCGGGCGCTTTTAGGCCGGGCCGCAAAGATAGTCCTGGAACTATCTTTCCGGCTAGAATACGTCGGCTGCTGCATAGGCTCCTATGGGAGCCTATGATAATAGGCGGAGAAGGGAGGTGGAAGAAAGTTTAGCAGCGTGACTGCTAAACTCCCTTCCCCTTCTCTCCTCCCCTCCGGCTGTTTGCAATGGAAGGGGTCTAATTGGGGTGGAGCTTAGTGCAGCCCCTCCCATTGCTGGCTGCAGACAAGGGGGAAGGTGCTTAGTTCCGCCCCCATCCTGCCCACTCCCATTGCAAGCAGCCGGAGGGAAGGAGAGAGGAGGTGAGCCGGCGAGGGGGAGGGAAGGGGAGGCAATGGCATTGTGGCCTTGGCGTATATGTGCCGGGCCCGTACCGTCTGAACGGGCGCACAAACATTAGATTTGTGTGCCCGATCACGTGTATTTACGGTGCTGGTGCACGCATGTAAAAACGCCTACGCTCATGGGAAAGAGCCCTGAGGTTAGCACGGGACCAGTCCCAGTAACTGTGGGTAGGCCTTTACGAGGGTAACCCACTATGCGGTTTACATTGGCGATCTGTTGTCATGGGTGACGCCACCGTTCCTTCCTCTGTGGCGAATCCGGATGATGCAATAAATGGTCCACACACACAGGGAACGTTAAATAGCAAAGCCGAGAACGGTCAGCAGTGGTTGTTTACTTGTAGAAACTTACAGTTCAATCAAAGTATAAGGCCGCCTGCAGACGAGTGGGTCGGATCCGGCGGCGAGAATTCTCGCCGCGGGACCCGACCCGAGCGTCTGCAGAGACAAGCGCGTACTCACCCGCGCCCGGCTCTTTCATGTGCCGGCTGCCGGGCAGCCGGCGCATGCGCAGACCGGAGCCGGCGGCCGGGTGAGTGACGTTTCTGTGCGTGGCTCTGCGAGCCCCACACAAAAATAAAACACGCCGCGGTTTGTTTGCCGTGCGAGATTTCGCGCGGCCAAACCGCGGCCGTCTGCATAGGAGTGCGTATTGTAATGCACTCCTATGCAGGCTTTTAGTGGCGGAAATCCCACGGGACATCCCGCCGCGGGATTTCCGCCCATGTGCAAACGGCCTTAGGCTCCCTGTTCACGGCCGTGACGGAATATCGCTAGCGATATTCCGCCACGGGGGACGAGGGTGAGCACTGACAGGTCTCAGCGGTGAGCCTATCTAACAGATAGGCTCACCGCTGAGAATTGCAGCAAATCATGGCATGCCGCAATTTAGATCCCGTGAGCGGAGAATTGCTATGATTCTCCGCGCATGGATGCCGACGCTGTGCTTTCTATGGCAACGCTATGGAAAGCTTTAGACAGCGTGATATCGCCAGCGAATCATCACCCATGGACATGCAGCCGAACTCACGCCAGCAAGACATTTGGAGGAAACAACAGGTTCACAGAGAAATCTACAGTCCCAGTTATCTGCAGGGCTCCGTGACTTATACGAATGCCTATTTCTCTCTCCAGTTCTCTAGCGGTCAGCACTCATGTTTGGCATACACTCCACACTTCCAATGGCTGGGTCACTTTCTCTCTCTCAGTTCCTCAGTGGGTTAATAACACCACTGGCATTTCCTGGGTTAAATGGGCCCAGGGAGGGTTGGGGGTGTTTTTTAGCCTCCTCCATTCTGGCCCACACAAAACTGAAGGTGTCTGTGTTAGTTCCTTGCCAGGCTAGGACTAGAACCAGAGGACCCCGAACTAAGGCTGGATTCACACGAACGTATGTCGGCTCTGTTTTCACGCCGAGCCGATATACGTCATCTCTCTCTGCAGGGGGGGAGGCTGGAAGAGCCAGGAGCAGTGCTCTGAGCTCCCGCCCCCTCTCTGCCTTCTCTCCGCCCCTCTGCACTATTTGCAATAGGAAAAGGCAGGGCGGGGGTGGGGCTAATTTGTGTAACTTAGCCCCACACCTGTCCCGCCTCCTTTCATTGCAAATAGTGCAGAGGGGCGGAGAGGGGGTGGAGAGGAGGCGGAGAGGGGGCGGGAGCTCAGTTGCTGCTCCTGGCTCTTCCATCCTCCCCCCCTCTGCAGATGAGGACTACGTATATCGGCTCGGCGTGAAAACCGGGCCGATATACGTTCATGTGAATCCAGCCTAAGGCCTTGCATCCACATATATATCACATGCTCACGCAGACAACAAGATACATTTCCCAGACATTCTCACATACCAGACAGTTAACCCATTCAGTGCTGCAGAACTGCAATACATATCATCTTCATGCAACATGAAAGACTCTGACAACATGAAGCACGAGACAAATGCACTCATACACTATAGAGGGGCCCCATGATTCCAGGCCACTACACAGTGTTGAGGCTTGGTTTGAGGCGCAGAACATTTGCAAACTTCATTGACCAGCCCAAAGTCCAGATCTCACTGCCATTGATCATCCTTGAGAGTAACTACCGCTTCTAAACATGGCCATCATCCACCCCACATCACTATCTGAAGCTCTCATTGAGGAATGGAGACAAATTCCTCTGCACATCTATGGGAATTTGGTGGAAAGCAGCCTAAGGGCTTATTCAGATGACCGTATATCGGCCAGGTATTCACGCCGACCGGTATACGGCGTCTCTCTCTGCAGGGGAAGGAGGCTGGAAGAGCCAAGAGCAGTGCTCTGAGCTCCCGCCCCCTCTCTGCCTCTTCTCCACTCCCTCTCCGCCCCTCTGCACTATTTACAATGAGAGGAGGTGGGATGGGGGCGGGGCTAAGTTCAGAGCATTAGCTCCACCTCCCCTCATTGCAAATAGTGCAGGGGGGGAGTTGGCGGATAGGGGGTGGAAGCTCTGAGCACTGCTCCTAGCTCTTCCAGCCTCCTCCCCCTGCAGAGAGGGACACCGTATATCGGCCAGTGTGAATACGCGTCCGATATACGGTCGTCTGAATAAGCCCAAAGTGTGACTACTCACTAGCATTTTTTTTTCGCTGCGAATTGGCTGCATTTTTTTTCCAATTGTCAACGGGACTTTCTAATGTTAAAAACGCAACATTGCAATGCGTCGCGTTGCGTTTTTAACCTTTTCCAATCCACTGTCTGACGACTTCCTACATTCTGATTGAAGCCTGTGCAGCTCTGATGTCGGAAGACGTCCGGCAGGGTATTCTTACTGTATATTACTGGCTGTTCTGTTGTCGGGGGCCTCTTCAGCATGTCACATACTGCTGTACTGCCTCTAGCCAGCAGATGGCGCCATTGTATAATGGCAGAAAGAAAAAGCCCCCTAGGAAACCCTGAATCCGAAATTGGACTGGAAAGGGTTAACATTAGGAAATCCCATTGACAATTGGAAAAAACAATCGCGGCCAATTCGCAGCGGAAAAAAACCCACTAGTGGGTAATCAAGGTTACTGCAGTCATTGAGGCCAAAAGTGGCTCAACACCAGATTGAAAATGTGAATAAAATCGAATTTCATCACATTCTATGTCCCAATACTTTTGTCAACATAGTGTATATTTGAGCAGCTGGGTTTTTGGTACAGGCCTGCTTCAATATTTTAAGTTTCAGGCGTGGCAGTACATCCCTTATCCTTCTCTGACTGAGTTTAGGTGTGGCAGGGCACTCCCCTCCTCCTCTGATTGGCTGAGGCCCACTATATATAAAGGCTGAGCAACAGCTGCTGCTGTACAGTCTGACTCTGTAGCAGAAGCACCATGGCAGCTGACGTGAGTGTGTGGCTCTGGGCTTTGTTCGGGGTGGGGGTAGTGGGTAAAATAATTGTGGCTGCAGCTCCTGTTTTCTTCATCTACCTTCTCCTTTCCATCTGGTTATATTATGTTTTGGAGAGTTTCTAAGTGGTGGGTGGCTGTTATAACGGTTCTCCTCTGGTGCGCCCCAGCGATGGAGTTGCAGCTGATTAACTCCTTATTGTCTTTTACTGTAAAACTGCAAAGACTGATCAGCTTGTAGTGTTTTAACTCCTTGCAGAACTTTTTTTTTTTTCTTTCTTCTCTGCCTGTATAATGAAAGTTCCGTAAAACTTTCTGCAGTTTTTCACTGGAGGCTTTTGTCTGACTTCATTGTCACAATACTGTTGGGTCATCTGTGATTTGTCGTGGCTTTTTTTTTTTTTTTTTCTCCCCCTTTCCCCCTCCGGAGGGAGATCTGCTGTGGTTTCTACTGCATGTGAGTCAGTTGTGCGTTGTCGCTCTATATTTAGACTCCTCATATGATTGTGTTAACTCTTTGCTCTGTTCATCTCTTGTGTCTGCTGCCTCCATGTATAGGGTGTGGTCCTGACCAACCTCAACCTGAAACCAGGCCACTGCGTGGAAGTCAAGGGCTTCATTCCCCCGGACTGTAAAGGGTAATATTATATGTTCTACTACTGCCAAAAAATGTCCAGTGTCTCCAAATGGAAATTGTGATCTCACTGTGCGGTGGGTGTGATTGTGCTGCCAATGGTAGTGGGCTAGAGAAAAGCTTTTCCTAAGACCTCCTAACTTGGGGAAAACTTGGAGAAAGAGTGCTTGGCTAGATTAACCCTGAACTGTTGCAGATGGAGGGAAGACAAGCTAGGCAGCAGTGCTATAACCATACGAGGTGACGAAATCCTCGTACAGATAAGCAGCGACAGTCTGCAAAGGCGGCAAAGTGCACTGAAGTCAGTCAAGAAGACGCATCTTGTCATAGTAAAATAGCGATGAATTGCTCCTTGACACCACTTGTTCCAATTACTCCCCACTCTGCAAACAAAACATCAGATATGTTAACATTGCCTTTTTTTTTTCTGTAAACCCACAACCAGAGCCCTCATAGGAGTTGTCGGGCTGCGATAATGCACTTCGGGTTGTTGGCAGATCCAAGAACGTTGTGTCCGGCTAGCTTAACAATTAGTATCCTTGTAGAGAGAGAATCGCTCACTGCACTTGGCAAATATCCCAGAAATGCTCCTTTTTGGGCAGTCTTCAACATATTGTCACTATTATGGGGGGAAAAAGGCATCTTAACCCTTTAATGACCAATTTCTCAAATTTTCCTTTTCATGCCTGGTTTTCAAAAATTATAACTTGCTTTTTCTTGGTCGACAACTACATTGTGACTTGTCACGGGACAAGCTGTTCAGTAGTTCTACTTAGGGCTAACGTCCATGGGCAGTGAAAGTTGATGGCCTTTCATTCTACCGTGTGCACTAGAGTGTGGACACTGTTTAAAAAATAAATCATATATATATGACTCACTGACTCCCTGACCTCCAACTTCCCGATGTCGTAGAAACATGAAATTTGGCACACGTATAGATTATCTCCAAAATAGGAAAAGTAATTGGGTCCCAACTCGATTATTTAATTCTATGCACAAAAGAATTAGTGTCCAAATTTTATGTGCGGAATGTAATTTTTTTCACTTTCCGGTGTCATAGAAACGAGAAATTTGGCACGAGCATTGATTATGTCATAAATAGGAAAGGTTCATGGGTCCCAACTCTATTATTCAATTCTAGCGCAAAAGAATTGTGTGACTTTTTTTTACTTTCACATTCATATAGAAACGTGGTTACATAAGCAACCATTGCTGCACAAAAAAAACATGCACTCAGAAGTAGTGAATACGCAGCATTTTACGTATTTACCTGTGCACGAGCCCTCAAAGGGAATGTGTCATCAGAAAATGATCGTGTGTGTTGTACATGCAATAGGCTGCACTTGTCTAAATAAACCCTTAAGCCCCATTTAGATAGGACGAATGTTGAGCTAACTATGCCCAACACTCGTCACACGGGAGCTACAATCACTGGCTCACTCACAAAGCGGCTGGAAGGGGGGGGGGGGGCTGCTGCAAGAGATTTCTCTCCTCTTGCTCCTCCACCCCTCTATTGACTTTACATAGCAGCCATTCAGTACCCCCCTTCCCCACCGCTGGTCGCTTTGTGAGTGAGCCAGCGATGGTAGCTCCTGTGTGACGAGAGTTGGGCATCGTTTGCTCGACATTTGTCCTATCTAAATGAGGCCTAAGGGCTTATTCAGACAAATGCACTTGTGCAGCAAGATTTGCATGCACAATATGCAATGAATAGAACCCACTGATTAAGAAAAAAAAATTGCAGTGTTCTATTTTCCTGTGTACTGTGCACTAACATGGCACATATGAAACTAACTTCACTTTATTGTAATAAACAAGGGCGTGGTGGTGGTGGTGGTGGTGGTGGTGGTGGTGGGTTTGCAGGTGAAAACACACATGATGTGCGCATATAGAATACAGTAAAACGCACAAGTGCGTGAAAAAACATAATGCACAAACTCGTACATAAATGCACTTAGTTGGAAGCGGAACTAAGGCCAGTGTCACATGGCATAAGTGGATTTGTGTGATTGGTGTTGCATGTTTGCACGTACCTATATGTGTTTTACTGTATTTGTACACAAAATAAACCCGCGAGCATGCTCCTTGAGTGTGATGGACAACTAAGTTAGTGCAATATGTGCGTTTTTGTTTTGTTTTTTTTCTCGCACAAATGCACTGGTAAATGGAGAATGCAGTCTTGTTAGTTTCGCACAAATGCAATCCATGCACAAAATACGCTTGTGTGGCCAAACCCACTAGAATCAATGGGTTTTATCCCCTGCTGACTGCGCACACAATACTGCGCAAATACACCCGCGTGACACAGGCCTTGGGGGGACTTTACAGAGTGAGAAGCTGTCTGCTGAGTAAACTGAGTTTGCTCATTCGCTCAGTTGGTCAGGTTAAACACAGAAATAAATTATATAACTTTATTTATTGTAACAGGATGGCTTGGCTCACTATACCGGTGAATGTGAACTGGTGTTTAAAGCAAATGAGCCAAGAAATCTTATGCGCAGATAAAATTAACAGTAAGCAAACATTATTATTCATCCTTCAATCGTTGGCAGTGTTCAAATTTTTTTTCTTGGCCTATTAAGCCCTGCCACAGGTAGAGCTTAATCAGCCGCAATACTTGGGTGCCTTTACTAGGCTCCAGGCTGACTTGCGACTCCATCGGTACCCCAGTTATGTTGCAGGGAGTCAAATGGTGAGCTGCCCCTCCGTCTGGCTGCTTAGATGCTCAGTCAACTTGTGGCATCTAGACAGTTAATGTCAGCAATTGGAGATGGCACCCATTGCTGCTACAGGTGGGTGTTAGGTGTCAAATGGCTGACTCCTGCCAGTTATGAAGCAGACTTGGCTCTTGAGCCTGCTCCATATATGACCCACCATGCATTTTTCAGTGGGTTGTCATTGAGGTTAAATGGGGAGTCAGTTGGTGACACATGGAAAGGTTGGAATGATGGGGTCTCAGCTGGGTAGTATATGGTCTTCGTGATTAGAGATCTGGAGTGCTGATCATACACATCCAGTCACAAGTTGCAAATTTGTTTTTTCAGCTTTGCTGTAAATTTGGGAGAGAACGCCAACAGCTACATCCTCCACTTAAATGCTCGTTTTGACCTTCATGGAGATATCCAAAAGATAGTCTGCAATTCCAAGGATGCTGATGGCTGGGGAGCAGAACAGAGAGAGAATGCCTTTCCCTTCCAGCAGGGAGCAGAAACCATGGTAAGGGCAAGTTCTTCTTGGGGAGATTTCATGGGCATCCTATGAGGTGGCTGCTGGTTTAGGGGCAGGTAGAGCTCATATTGGTTGATGACTCTATTGCAAAGGGGACTTGAGGCTGTATCTCATGGCTGACTTATCTTACTGTCTTCACAGATGTGCTTTGAGTACCAGCCGGACAACATTACAGTAAAGCTGTCATCAGGAGAACAGTTTTCATTCCCTGTCCGTAAGCCTCTGTCCTCAATCTCCTTCATGTCCCTGGAGGGTATTCAGTTCAAGTCCATCTCAACGGAGTAGCTGCTTTGTCCACCCGGATGTACCAAGCTTTCCGTCGGCCACATACATGCATGATCCAGTCACAGCACTTTCTCACAAGGCAGCATTATGTTGGTAATATCCCAGTTACTCCTTCCCCCAGCGGCTCAGTACCACCAATTATTACTCTGAAGCACTTGGTTGAGTTCCAGTATGAACAACTGCTGCATTCCCTTCCCTCCAAACCCAAGGAAATTGGCTTTAAGGCTCCATTCACACCACCTTCAAAGTATCCTGTGATGTATACCACTATAGCCATGCAGTAACTCTGCTATAGGCTACAATGCAGTCTAATGCTCTTTGCTATACAGTAAAAATAGCATTGGCACATAGTATCTTGAGGGAGGCTAAAAGGACATTCTTCTAGCCTCTGTCAAGTGAATGGGGGGGCTCTGGCTACTCAGCGTATGTGCTGAACACTATGTAAATGTAGCCTTGCTTACACAGCCGATATTCTTGGGTGAGTTTTGTGTATTTACATGGCCACTTATCTATCTCGCAGTAAGAGAAAAATCTCAGCAGGTCTTATTTTCATGCCAGAATAGAACTTGCATTGTGCGGTCTCCCATGGAGCACATCGTGAGGTGTGCTGTGAGTTACGCCTGAAAACGCTTTGCTGTTGGCCATGTAAATTAGGCCACAGAGGGAGACTAGCCCCTGTCCCAAGTGGGTTCATGACCTACTGTGAGTCAGATGTTCTGTGTATGTTGCATGTGACTTGGATAATAAAGGCCTCCAATCATGTATCTCAGCAGATGCTGCTTTCTTGTCTCATTTTATGTGTCTTGACAAAAGCCAAGAATGATTAACTTGTGCTGCTTGAACCTCTGGGTGCCAGGGCAGTAAGCTGGCAATGCCACTGCTTGGATCTTGGACTTTTACCTCTCAGCTCAGAATAACTGTTGGTTAAAAGGGCTCTTTAAACAGGACGGAATTGACAGCAGAATCTGCCACTGCGCAGAAAATTCCACACCGGAACCTGCATTTCATGTGATGTGGAATTGTAAATTTCACTTAATTCTGTATTTAGACACACGGGTCAGGCCTTAGTCAGGTGGGCGTTTTTTCGCACGATTTGCGCATGCGATTCGCGCATATATAGAACCAATGGTTTGCTATGGTATCGGTCACATGTCTACTTTTTATGCGGATATGCGATAAATTATAGGGCACGACGATTCGCAAATCGCACCTATCGGCGTTTTATGTGCGCACCAAAATCTTTTTTTTTTTTTTTTTCCGCCGGTCAGTCTAAGTTTCATGCGCATTTTGATGCGTACGGCGATTTTTCTCCGGTCAGACGGGCGTTTTGGTGCGACGATTAACGCGGCTAGGTGCAGATTTTTCCCGCGATTTTTCACCGCCGGTCACGTGATTTGCGCTTGCGTCTGACTAAGGCCTCATAGTGCAGATTTCCACAGCGACAAATTCTGCTGCAAGTTGCAAAACCACTCCGACTTGTGTGAAGTGGCTCTAAGTGACCTTTTCATACAGGCAGAGTTGTATTGCTGATCTTGATACTCATTTTTATTCTGCATCAAAACTTACACTAAGCCATGCAGAATTTACTGTGGCTTGTGGTGCTGAAGGCAGAAAAATGCCACCCATGTTGAACATCCCTTTGGGGACCTTGCACATGGGACACAATTTGAACATGCAGACAATTCTGCAGCCTCATGTTGTCCTATGGGACTTGACATCCATAATTAACTTTTTATTTTTTTGTTAGAGTGCTGCTGTGGAAGTAGAAATCTGCAAGATGTCATTAACATACAGCAGATGTAGTTCTGCAGTTAAATGCTGTGGAGAGAAAAAATGCAAATTGTGACACACTATGCAGATTCCATTCAGCATTTTAAAACTCTAATAAAACCACAAGTGTGCTGCATGTTGCAGAACAATTCTGCCTATGTGAAAGGCTCCTAAGGGACACTTTCACACAGGATGGATTTCCACAGCTCTTAGGCCTCCTGAACACAGACAATTCAGATTCCACATGCAGGATCCAACCCTGTGCCTGGCTGGTGAACCCATGTACCTGTCTGGATTTTTCATCTGTACTGGGCAAGTGCCGGCTGGCGCGCCTCACTAGGTGATGATGCAGATCCCATGACCTTTCCACAATGATTGCGGAAGGGCCGTGTGACTGACTGCTTCCATTATCACTCTGAAGCACTTGGAACAGAACTGCTGCAAATGGGGGGGAAAAAAATCACTTTCCCCTGAAGTGTAGTACCTCAGTGCAGATGGTGGGAAGGGACTCCAGGAGGCAGTATTAACAGTGAAAACATGCAACAGTTTATTTTCTTACAATGAGAACAGACCAGCTCTTCAGTGCGGTTCTAGTTTACTTTAAAGTGCATTTCAGAGTTACATTTACTTAGAGGTAGATTATTTCTTGAGCAATTAGTAGTACCGTTAGAAAATTTGCACTGCATGCCTGCACACTTATTCTAACTGAACAACAAACTGGCTCTCTGACAGTAACTAAGCACGGGATCCTTTCTTTCCTCCTATGCTGCTGCTCTCAGTGACTCCTGGGTAGATGGTGCAGCAGAAGTCAGGTGTCTGCTGTGGCCTTAACATGTACAGTGTTACGGCTTCTAACTGGCCACAGTGGACACCTGGCTTCTGCTGGGTGATGTACCTGGAGGTCACTGCTGATAATGGTGGGGGGTCTCACCTGCATCCTGGTGCTCCAGGTTGATGGGTGGGGCTTTGTTGTAATGACAACCCTTTTTAAGGTTCAGTACAGGGCAATGCTTTACCTCATTGTAGAATTCCCTTGGAAGCAGGACCCAGCAAGATTGCTGAGGTAAGCTTGTGAAGTCAGACCTGTTAAGCATAACTCAACTTGGGCCAATCCAGCCGAAATGTGTATAACGGGCAACAGGGCCTTCGTTTCAGGTGCAATAATGGAACAAAGTAGTTTCTGACCATAGATCACAAAGTCCATAGGACAGCAATTAATAGTATCTCTCAGCGTAGCCGTACCACTTACGGTTCGTAATGTTCAGGAAAAGTAGTGTCTCGCTCCCCGTTTCAGTATAGGCTGTACTCCATCTCGTTCCAACAAATCCCACAGCACAGATTCCTTTAGGGGTGGCTGCTGACAGTTTTTGTGTGTCTGCAGAAATGGCCTCCAGACAGCCCTTAGGGCAGAAACTCCACTCATGTGCCCCAGGGAGTAGCAACACACACCAGCTCACTTCAGCTACACAACAGCCCGCCAACTATGCCTTCCTCTTGGTTGGAAATGGGAGAGAAGAGCCACACCACGTAATCCTATCCTGCTCTGGAAGCGGGCTTTGCTTCAGCCTGAAAACTTTCGCTCAGACAAGGAATGGGGTGCCCTACATAATTTAAAAAAAAAAATGGACCAATAACTCTGCTGCACAATCTATTCGATGGTAGCATTCCTTCAAATTAATGTTTGGCCCTTTAGACAGGTCTTTTAAAGCTATGATTGGGAATTGAAAGCCAAGCCAGAATCCATACAGACAGCAGTTTCGGGGTGTTTGTCCCTCATCAGTGTGCAGTAGGTTTCTGGCTTGGCTAGTGAGAGGCCTATGATATGAGTCAGGAGGGGTAACATCACTCCTTAAGGAGAAAACCAAGAAGGCGTGTGAGGAGACTTGTAAGGCCATCCTCCTCACTCACCTTCTTGGTGCTCTGCTTAGGGCCGCCTGCAGCCGTCCGGGTCAGATCCTGCTGTGAGAATTCTCGCAGCGGGACCCAACCCGAGCCCCTGCAGAGAGCAGCGTGTCACTCACCTGCTCCCGCGGCCCCCGGATCTTTCATGCGCTGGCTGCACAGCAGCCGGTGCATGTGCTGGCCGGGGAGTGACATTTCTGTGCGGGGCTCTGCGAGAAATAGCGCATGCCGTGATTTGTTTTCTGCATGGGATTTCGAGCAGACAAATCGCGGCCGTCTGCATAGGATTGCGTATTATAATGCAATCCTATGCAGGCGTGTATTCTGCGAGGAATCCCGCCATGGAATTTCCGCCTGTGTGCAGGAGGCCTAAGAGTGATGTTACTCCTCCTGAATCTCCTCCGCCCCCTAAAAAAAGAAAAAAAATGTAGCAGACCTTCAGCTTTCCAGAGCAGGTGCTGCAGATCCAGCCTCCATTTTACTTTCTAGCAATCACAGAAATGCAGTATAAGTTCCCTCATGTCCCACAGCAGCACAAATGGTGGGGTGTTTGGCCCCTGTGGACTGGCATGGCAGATGAAATTTTGTTGAAATCATGTACGGATCCAATGGATCAGGGCTTAAAGTACGTAGCGTTTCAGTCCTAATGTCAGTACAAGTTCAGAGACTCTGATTAATCACATGCACATATTAAAAATATAAAGACTTTATAAGTGATAATCATAAACTTAATTTGTATAGCGCCAACCTATTCCGCAGCGCTTACATAGACGGGGTATACAGAACCACGGTTACATAGTAATCAGTTGATGAAAACAGTAGGGCCCTGCTCCACAGAGCTTACATACTACAAGTAATTGGGTAATACAGAAGGTAAAGTGGGTGGAGAGAGAAGGACGTTATACACATAGACAATTGTCAGACATTTGGCCGTGTGACGGCAGAAACAGTGTGACTGCAGGAGCGGTTTATGATGGCTAGCAGCGATTGCAGTCAATATGTCAGGCAGCATGTTATCAGGAGGAGTACAGAGGGGTTTGTTTAGGGAATGCGGTATGCCTCCCGGAAGAGGTGTGTTTTTAGAGCATGCCTGAAGTTCTGCAAGTCCTGGATTGCTCCGCTAGCCATTGGTAGTGCGTTCCAGAGGACCGGTGCTGCTCTGGAGAAGCCTTGCTGGCAGGAATGAGAAGTTCGAATTAAAGGGGCGCTCAGTCCGGTTTCGTTAGCAGAGTGGAGAGCCTGGGCTGGTTGATGGATTGATATGAGGGAGGCAAAATAGGGGGGCGCTGCGCTGTGGAGGGCTTTGTGGATGAAGGTAGTAAGTTTAAATTGAATTTTGTATTTAACGGGCAGCCAGTGCAGTGACCGCCACAGGGCAGAGGCGTCCAAGTAGCGGCTGGACAGGAAGATGAGCCTGGCTGCTGCATTCAGGATGGATTGGAGAGGGGAGAGTCTGGTGCAGGAGAGGCCGATCAGCAACGAGTTGCAATAATCAAGCCGGGAGTGGATGAGGGCAACAGTAAGCGTTCTTAGCGTGTCCACAGTGAGAAAAGAGCGGATTCTTGCGATGTTCTTGAGGTGCAGCTGACATGTTCGGGCAAGAGATTGGATGTAGGGGGTAAGTGATAGATCAGAGTCGAATATGACCCCTAGGCAGTGGGCATGTTGTCTAGGAGTTATGGTGGCGCCACACACTGAGATGGAGATATCAGGATGAGGTCGGTTAGTGGAGGGTGGAAACACCAGTAGGTCAGATTTAGAGAGGTTTAGTTTCAGGTAGAGAGAGGACATAGTGTTAGAGACAGTGGACAGACAGTCGGTGATGTTTTGTAGGAAAGGTGCAGAGATGTCACGGGAAGAGGTGTATAGCTGGGTGTCATCAGCATAGAGGTGGTATTGGAGGCCAAATCTCCTGATGGTTTGTCCAATAGGGGCTGTGTAGATAGAGAAAAGAAGGGGGCCAAGGACCGAGCCCTGGGGGACCCCAACAGCAAGGGGAAGAGGAGGGGAGGTAGAGCCAGCAAAGGAGACACTAAAAGAGCAGTCAGATAGGTAGGAGGAGAACCAGGAGAGAGCAGTGTCTTTTAGGCCAATGGAGCGAAGCATACTGAGGAGGAGTTTGTGGTCAACAGTGTCAAATGCTGCGGAAAGGTCGAGGAGGATCAGTAGGGCGTAATCGCCCCTCGATTTGGCTGTCAGTAGGTAATTGGATACCCTTGTTAGGGCAGTTTCTGTCGAGTGTTGAGGTCAGAAGCCAGACTGTAGGGGGTCTAGGAGAGAGTGCTCTGATAGCTTACAAGGCGGGAGTAAACCAGGCGTTCTAGTAGTTTGGAGATGAAGGGGAGATTAAAGATGGGTCGGTAGTTGACAGCATCAGTTGCGTCCAGAGTTGGCTTCTTTAGCAGTGGAGATATAATGGCATGCTTGAGAGAAGAGGGAAAGATGCCAGAGGTCAGAGAGAAGTTGAATATAGTAGTGAGATGGGAGATGACCACTGGGGAGAGGGATCGGAGGAGGTGTGAGGGGAGGGGGTCGCTAGCGCAGGTGGTGGGGCGAGCAGAGAAGAGCAATTTGGAGACTTCTTCCTCTGTCGCTGGTCTGAGTACAGACAGTGAGCAGGAGCTAGATGCAGTGCTGACAAGACTAGGGTCAGGGCTAGTCTGGGATTGGGAAGTTATTTCCTGACGGATGTCATCAATTTTCTTTTTGAAGTAAGCAGCCAACTCTACAGCACTGAGATCTGTCACAGGGGGCTGCGGTTTAGGGCTGAGAAGGGAGTGAAAAGTATCAAAGAGCCGTTTAGGGTTGTGCAATAGTAAGGAGAATAGAGAGGTGAAATAGACTTGTTTGGCATGGTACAGGGCGAGGTTGTAGGTTCTGAGCATGAATTTGTAGTGGAGGAAGTCTGCAGACATTTGCGACTTCCTCCACAGCCGTTCAGCACTTCTAGAGCACCACCGGATGAAGCGTGTTTGAGGTGTGAGGCAGGGTTGCCGCGTTCTACATGGGATGGCTCGGGTCATGGGGGGTGCCGCTTCATCCAGGGCATGTTTGAGAGCGGTGTTGTAGTGAGCGGCAGCCAGGTTGGGGCAGGAGAGGAGATAGGGGACAGAGAGGACTGTAGAGATTCAGCAAAGTCCTGGGTGTGAACGGCCCTAAGGTTCCTGTAGGTATGGTAGATAGGTGGGTCTAGAGAGATGTTAGGGAGCGTGACAGAGAAAGAGAGAAGGTTATGATCTGAGAGCGGGAGAGATAGCTGCATCTAATCAAACAGCATTAAAGGAGATGTCCCGCGCCGAAACGGGTTGTTTTTTTTTTAAACCCCCCCCCCGTTCGGCGCGAGACAACCCCGATGCAGGGGTTAAAAAAACCACCCGCACAGCGCTTACCTGAATCCCGGCGCTCCGGTGACTTCTCTACTCACCGCTGAAGATGGCCTCTTCCTCCGTGGACCGCAGCTCTTCTGTGCGGTCCACTGCCGATTCCAGCCTCCTGATTGGCTGGAATCGGCACGTGACGGGGCGGAGCTACACGGAGCTACACGGAGCCCCATAGAGAACAGCAGAAGACCCGGACTGCGCAAGCGCGGCTAATTTGGCCATCGGAGGCCAAAAATTAGTCGGCACCATGGAGACCAGGACGCTAGCAACGGAGCAGGTAAGTAAAAAACTTTTTATAACTTCTGTATGGCTCATAATTAATGCACAATGTACATTACAAAGTGCATTATTATGGCCATACAGAAGTGTATAACCCCACTTGCTGCCTCGGGACATCTCCTTTAAGGCCCCATAGAAGAATAGTAGCCACCAATGGAACCTCAACTCACATTTTGTTGCCTTTTTCAAGGGGTGACAAACAAACGCTCCCACATCTCCTAATATACCCCTCCAGGTGATTATATGACAGGAAAACGAGACAGATCGGCGCATGCAAAGGGATTTACGAGCGAACAGACGTTCGATACCCAGCACTCAGTGGTCAGAGCCAGGGGCGTAGCTAAGGCCTCATGGGCCCACGTGCAAAAGTTTATCTTTCTCTTCAACTTCTCTTAAGTTCAGAGCAAGCTCAGAGTGCAAAAATGTGGCTAAAAGGGAAAAAAGATTTTGCTGCTGTTAGGACTAAGAAAAACAAGATCAATGGTACTAATCATATGTCATAGTGGAGACATGAATATTCCAACAGAAGAGCCTCTGAGCAGCGGGTGCCTCTCATCATCCGGGTCTGGGAGGATATTGTGGAGCTTCACAAGATGATGCTCTAATACATCACATGAGCTGAAGGAAACCGCTGCAGGCCCACAAGTCATAACAGGGTGATACACAAGGAGAAAACGTGTCCCCATAACGTGACCGTCTAGTCCCACCACTTCTCAGACTACCTGATGCAGGAGCGCTGACATCACCGCTAAGTTGTTGGCGCTTGTGCAGAGCATTTAGACAGGCAGATAGCCGCTGACTTCTGGGAGGGTTTACACTCAGCAAGAAGTCAGCGATGATTTTCATGCTGGTTGAAAGTGAGTGACCAATGAACTGAAAACAATTAGTGCATGACGGATGGCTTTGCATTTAAACACGACGATTATTGTACAAATTTGTTCTTTTGAACAAATTTTGTGCAATAATTGTCCCCTGTAAATGGCCCTTATGACACTGCATATGGCTCCCGTTAGTAGCGCTGACCAATCAGAGCAACGTGTAGTGTCTTAGACCCTGAATGCACAGTGTGTATCTGGTAGTGAGAGAAGCAGTTCAGCTATCGTTATTTGTATGGGACTGGATGGTCACTTTAGGGCTGCCTTCACATATACAGTCTAATCGCTGCGGGCATTCAGCAATGGATAATCTATAGCAATTACGCTATAAACTGCAGTGGCCAACCTAAATGGTGCGGATTTGGCAGCGTTTTTTTTAAGCAGATCTCTTATGGGAGTTAACCCTTCTACACTCGTTGTCAAAACCAATCCCTTCCCTATAAAGAGTTGTCGGAATGGAATTAAATTTTCTATGTGTGATTGTGGAAAACTGACCCCTTGAAGGGGGGCTTTAGTACCGTTGTATCGCCTCTAGCTTGGAAACAAGATGGCGCCACTTGTCTCTGGATAGCAGACAACAAAACAGTTGAAGCTGCTCGTGCTTCTGCAGCGTCTAAGGAGTGGGCCCACAACCAAGGAGACAGCGGGGTAGAGAAAGGCCTTGTCACAGGGCTCTACCCCTGAGGGTAGCTCGGGACCTGACCAAGTTACTGCTGGGGGAGATCAAGGGGTTGTAATCGGGGGTTGCCTTAAGTTCAGAGAACTGGGAACGGTGGGTTCCATCTGTTTACTGGAGAACTCTTGAACGTAATTCTGAACAAACAGTCTTGGTACAAATATAACAAGCCAAAGTGGTGCAACATGGAGGATTCTCAGGGCATTCGGACAATCCACAGTCCAAGTTATCTGTGTGAATCCCACTCCCGGCCAACTCTCTCTCTCTCTACCGGTCAACACTCATAATGTTGTTTCTTTGTCCTTTCGCTATGGAGCTGTTCCTTTCTCTCCCAGCGCTCATCAGACGCACCGAGGATTCCTGGGGTAGTTAGGCCCAGTGTTACCATGCAGCGCGGCACGGGGTCCCGCGGTCGGCGCGCGTCACTCCGGCGGCCTGGAGCCCTGTATCGGGGTTATCCCAGCAGCTTGGGGCAGCCGGTGGGTGGCGGCGTGGGCGTGTCCGCCCGTAGGGTGCCGCCCGCACTCCTCCGTTCTTCTTAGACAGCAGTGGGTGGAGTGGCCTCCTCCCACTCTCCGCCCCTGGGCGGAGCCTTGTGGTTAAAAGACTGGCAGTGAATTGAGCTCACGGCCAGTTATTGGTTCTGCTTGCACCTAGCCAGTCTGTCTGCGGTTATCCTCAGCCAGTCCCTAGTTGCCGGTCAGCTCCTTTTGGTTCCCTACTGCTCTGTCTGTTCTTGTTAGTTCTGTTGGCCTCTAGTCTAGTCTGGCTCAGTCTGCACTAGTTGCTATCCTGTATCCTTCCAGTCTGCCTGTGAGCTCCATCTCCAGCCTTGTAAGTTTTGTTGGTCTGTTCCATCTACCTCCCGTCGGCACTCTGTTCCCCCCATTAGGTAGCTTCCTTCTTGTCAGTCGCCAGGTCCCTAGCCAGGGCAGGGACCGTCGTCCAGTTGTCCACCTGGGGTTAGCCAGGGCCGAGGCAAGTAGGCAGGGACAGTGGGGTGCGGGAAGATCAGGGCACCCCACCTGACGCTCGGGGGGCAGAGTGCCGTAACACCCAGGCTGAGCAGCAGGCCGTCGCTCGGCCTCCTGCATGGTCCACACACAGACCAACTCGTCTGCTGTGTGAGTGTAAGACTCTCCTAGACCCCTCACTTCTCTAAGACTCCCAGACAGACTCACATTGTATTCTTGCAAACATATATATATAAAACATAGTCACATGACACACAAAACGTAAAATTTTTCAGACAGGACACCGCATACCAAAGATTAACCCATGCAGTCCTGCAGCCATGCAATACACATAAATCAAATGCACTCCACAATTAAGAAGCTGACAATACAGTGGCACAAGACAGGCATAAAACATTATGGAGGGGCCCCATTAATTCTGGGCCACTACACTTGCCAGAAGATCAGACGATCCTCTCTACTGGTGGTCTTCCGAGGGCGTTCTGAGCCTTGTGTGCGTGCCCTCATGTATGCACTGGTCCCAACACCTCCTAAGGCCAGCTTCACACTGACAAGGGCGATATCAGGCCATAATTCAAATCTATGTGAAACCTCTAGATTCGAGGTGTTTTCATGTGAAAACAATCTCACATCACTGCAGGGAATCCCTTCAGCCCTGCCGAAGCTGAAGGGATTCCCTACGGGGCTGAGGGGATCCCCTTGTGCAGCTGTCACAGCTGCGGCAGGGGATTGCAATGTTTTCCCATTGTTTTCAATCAAGCCGGCCCCATTGAATACAATGGGCGATATCGCAAAAAGAAAGGACATGCTGCAATTTTTTTTTCACACAGCATTTGTAGTGCCCAGAACACCATCCTGGTCCTCTCCATAAATGTTATACATGTTTTGTCCTATGTAGATGCACTGCGCAAAGCTTGTACTGTCATATCTAGTGTGTGTTTTGCACAGCTGTGGTGCTTGAGAGGTTAACCGTAATAAAATCACTGCCTACATGTAAATGTATCAGTTTGTCTTGTCATGTGGTATGAGGGAAGGTATAAATAGGAGTGATTGAGTGGGAAAGAGAGATCCATCTTGCCTGCTACAGAATGCTAACACAGAGCCATATGGAAGCACCTTCAGCTTCTATGTAGGTGAAGATGGAGGAAGAGAAGCGACATCCCGTAGTATTTGGAGTGTGATAACGTGGACTGTAGGACCGTATTCGTCCTGTGTATCCTTCCTACCTCTGAGCTATAGCCTGCTGTTACTTAAAGTGAATAGTACCTGCCTTACCTGTTGTAAAGACGTTTATTACCCAAGTAAAAGTTATACCGGGCCCTAACTGTTCCTGGGGACCCGAGGTACTATACACAAGTCTCTGTGTTCATTTCTCCGCCACGTAGCATAGCGCTGTGTGGGAACGGTGGCTTCACGAGTGATAAGTACTACTACTCCCCCCACCCCCTTTTTTTTCCTATCATAGGGGTGTTGAAGCTGGCCTGCTATCATACACTGGCCTTGGCTGCGTGTCATCCCTCCGGGCCCAGCCATGGTAGGTGCCACCGTGAAAAGTCAGCACTTATCTCTCCCAGCTCTTCACATTAGCCAGGTGCCCAGTATAACCCCTCTGGGGTGCTGCACATTTGTTTCATAATCATGCGCTTTCACTTGTAGTGACCCAGTACATCATCCTGGTCCCCTCCATAAATGTCATACATGTATGTCTTATGTTGATGCACTGTGCAAACCTGTCTTGTTATTTCTGGTATGTGTGTTGCACAGCTGCAGTGTTAGAAGGTTTAAGTGTTTAATAAAATCAAAGCCTGCATGTAAATTAAGTTTGTCATGTCATGTGGTATAAGAGAGGATAGAAATAGGAGTGCTTGAGAGCGGGAAAGGGTCTTCCATTTTGTCTACCATCTGAGTTCAACCTAACACAGAGCCACATGGAGGCACCTTCAGCCTCCTTGTGGTGAAGATGGAGGCAGAGGAGAGATTTCCCGTACCATGTATGATTGGATGTTAATGGAGTTAGCCCCAGAGACAAAGAGAGAGCAATTGTAAGTAACTACTTCTTCTCAAGGCCAGTGCAGAGGTACTATTACTGTGCGGCGGCTGCTGGTCCTCCCGGAGCGGCGGTGTGCGGGGTCCCGCGGTCGGGGCGTGTCCCCCCAGCTTGTTGTCTGGCTGCCGGGGTCGCGGGTGCCTGGCCGGCGTGGTGCTGGTGGCGCGGTGCCGTGCGCACCTGTGAGTGCAGCTGCCATGCACGAGCTCCCTTTCATTATGATCTGTTGGGAGTGAGCTGTCTCCCTCTCTCCGCTCCTGGGCAGAGGCTTTTGTTTAAAGGTCTGGCAGGGACTTGCAGTCACTGCCAGTTATTGGTTTCCCTCAATGTCCTAGCTAGTCTGCCTCTGTAGGTCTCCTGCCTTTAGCAGCTTGTTTGCTACAGTTGCTACCATCTGCCAGGTTTTTCCATCTGCCTCGGTTCTGATTAGTTTGTTCGTGTTGGTTGCTTTTCATCTGCCTTTTCTGTCAGTATTCTACCCTTCCATCAGGTACACCAGCGTCCCTTTTCGGTCCCTAGTGAGAGTAGGAACCGGCGTCCAGTTGCCCGCCTGTAGTTAGCCAGGAGTGGAGGCAAGAAGGCAGGGAGAGGGGTTGTGGGTGAGATCCAGGGCAACCCGGGCTGGCGTATCAAGGGTAGTATACTGTAACAGGTACTACCTCATCGTCTAATTTTCCGACGCAGCCGTCTGGAGCCTAGATCACCGTGTAGAGGTACACCCTTTAATTGTCACACCCACGCGTTTGCAAGACCAGGGTAGAGGTACTGCAAAATAATAATTTCTGTTCACACACGTGCATCTTTGAGCTTGTGAGAGCCGTGTGGAGATACTACGTTTTGAAGACTAGCCTTTTTTTTTACCTACACTGTGAAGTCTATAAGTGAACTGCCTTGTAAATATTATTACATTTCCAAGTAAAGTTTGCCTTGTAATTATTATTAAGTTTCCAAGTTAAGTTTTCTGGGCTCTAACTGTTCCTAGGGACCCATGGTTCTAAGAACAGTCTGTGGCTGAGTTTATCATCCGCCGAGGGTCATACCGGTATGTATGGGAACGGTGGTGTCACTTGTGACAACTATAACCACTGTTATCATCTTTACTGGGCATTCCCTATCCTAGGGGTGTCTCAGGAGGCCTGCAGTGTTATTCTGGCCTTGGCTGCGTGTGTCTCTCCAGGATGGAGTCTGGTAAGTGCACCGTGACACATCAGCACTATACCCTCCCAGCTCCCCACGTATGTCAGATGTCCGGGGTCTCCCTATAGGACGCTGGACACTCACTCTTGCATCGTGAGAAAATAGCACAATTTTATCACTAGTGTGAAGGCCCCCTAACAGTCTGGTCAGAACGGCCCAGGTGGCGGCAATTCGTCGATACGACCATCCAGCTTCTTACATCCCAATAATGCGCCCCTCTCAGACTCTGGTAACAGGGTGACATCTCTTCTCTGCGTCGTAGAGGCGTCTAGTGACCAACAAGCTCTACACAAGCGGAAGAAGAGGTCACTACACACAAGGAGCCTCCGAGAGCCTTTATAAGCCAAGGGTGGGGTGGGGGTGGGGGGGACCACGTTTAGGGTCTCAGGTGACAAGACCGTTCATCTAATCACCACAACTCTAATCATTTGTATATCTGCCTGAGATGGAACTGCAGGACGAGTTTTGCAGCAAAATGACAACTTCTTCTAGGGGTGGGATTGCTTTCAAACATTGAATTCCTCAGCATAAATAGCCATGCTGCAGATTTAGAATCTGCAGCATTTTTTAAAAGGATTGCAGAAATTTTCCGCAGTATTTGAAGATTTTAGAAATCTCCACCATGTATTTTGTACTGTAAATACTGTGAAATTCTGCAGCATTTCTCCCGGGGTGAAGGCGGTTAACATCACACTTCTATGAAATCGTGCAGCTCTTTTTTCTCACTTCCTATATTACCTCATTAACCCTTTGCAATCCAATTTTGGATTCAGGGTTTTCTAGGGGCTTTCTCTTTCTGCCATTGTACAATGGCGCCGTCTGCTGGCTAGAGCCCGTACTGCGGTATGGGACATGCTGGACAGACCCCTGACAACAGAGTGGCCAATAATGTACAGTAAGAATACCCTGCCGGACGTCTTCCGACATCGGAGCCGTACAGCCTTCAATCAGAATGTCTTCAGACGTCAGACAGTGGATTGGAAAGGGTTAATGACGCAGCAATGTATAACTTTTTTTTTTCATTCCATCCCATCTCACACTGAGAAAGCGAAATGTTTTTTCTTTTTCCGTTGAGGCAGCCATACTTGGACATGTGTTTTGCAGAACAATTTCTATTTCTTTATGGTGCATATAACATAGAACCATTTTTTGCAGGAGGGATGAAAAAAACAAAACCTGCATTTGTTTGTGTTTTATTTTTACGTGGTTCACCCACTGTTATAAATGACACGATCACTTTTTTTATGGCGGTCGATGCCGCCTTTATACAGTATGACTTCTCGTTTTATGACTTTTGTACAATAAAAGCACTCTGGTTAAAAAATAAAATAAAAAATGTACACGATTCTGTCCAGCTAAGACGCTAGAAGCTAATGCAAACCTGCTCATTTTACTAATAGCAGGCTATGGAGCCGTCCAGGTTTCCATCCCAATGCTATTTTAGGCTGCATTTACATGGGCGAGTACAATATCGCACTTGGAAACCCTACATTTTTATGTGATTGCAATGCTTTTTGATAGAAAATCGTGTCATACTCATAACGCTGCACACAGGTGAAAATTGCCCATTATTCCCTATGGGAGCAAAAATGCATCGCATCACACTCGCGTGAAACTCACATGTACATGCGAGCACAATGCAATTTTTTGGGGGGGTCTCACAGGGAAGAGTGCACGATTCTTTAACAGAATTGCCCCAAAATAGGAGCACTGCAAGAGAAAAATCGTACATGTAAATACACCCATTTGACAACAATTTGCTTGGGAAAATGCATCTTAGAGAGGACCCCTGGACAGAAGCCAAAACTGGGCTGCAAGATGCAATGGGAATATAGCCTTATATGCTGTGATCACTTTGGACCGCGGCATCTAAGATGTTAAGCTGCTGGGATCTCACTTTTCTTTGATCCTGGCAGGTAATGGAGCATGGCTGTGTATAACAGGCGGACGCCTGCTGTTGATCTTGTGGTATTCTCAAGATCACTTTGATGTACAGTATATATCATCTTAGGGTGAAAAAAGTAACAGTACAGTCAGGAAATCATGGCGGGCAACTACAGAGTTTTTATTGTGTAGGCACAGCTATCATTTTGTGAGGGCTTAAAAGGGGTATTTTAACTGTGTAGGGATAAAAAGGAGGCCTTTTTATTTTGTGTTGAGCACATTAGGGGATCACTGTATGGGGCAGAAAGAGGGACACTAGTACTTTATAGGGGGAACTGAGAGGGACCCTGGTGTAGCAGCAGGATCAGGAGAATGTGAGAAGAGATAAGTCAAGGCTGGAAGAAGTCCTCATGGTGGTCTTGACCAGGATGAATAGTAAAAGCAGATGACTCCAATAAGATGGGGCAGTACCTGTGATCAATAGAGATAACTGCACTGTAATCACTATCACTGGTATCTATTATATGGTGACTGCATTATTTAAAGGTATACTACAGCTGAGCCTCTGTACCTAAGTTATTCATGTTATAAAGGTTGATTTATAGATATGGAGTCTCAGATAGTCTCAGACCCCCACCAATCCTTAGAACTATCCTTTGGCGCATCCTGAAGCGTAGGCAGTGGCAGTTACCCATGAACTTGCTTGAACTCCACTATCTCTAGGGTTCCAATTTAAATTAATGAAGCAAGGTGCGCATGTGTGACCACTGCTGCCTACATTTCAGGACACGATGAAGCTCTATTCTATGGCTTGGTGGGGGTCCCAGTGGTCATACCCCACTGATCAGCATATTATCCCCTATCCTGTGGATAGCTTGCTTTTATAGGATAACCCCCTTAAGACCCTAGCAATGTTCCTGACTGCTAGTGCTGTGTCAGGGGGCTGCTCGAGAGAACCAGTGATGCAGTTGAATGCTATAGATGGGCTGCAGCCAGTGGCTGGACAGATAACTTGCATGGTGGGTGGCCCAAGCGAACTTTTGCACCTGGCCCCATGAGCCTTTGGCTACACCCTTGCATGAAATATTTGGCTGTCATCCCTGAATGTGTAAGAAATATACATTGCACACTGCAAGCAGCTACTAGGCTACGAAATCTAAATGTTTTGGAGGACTCACACTGTGCATAAAGATAACTAAGCCTGATGTAAGCGGACACGAAGGGTCGCAGCACGCTCCACACATAATATCTGAGTACAATGGGCAGGACTGTTGTATTCACTGCACACACAAAATGTCATCAAGTGTGTGGCAGCTGGTGGGATCGTGACGGAGATTCAGCAGACGATAAAGGGTAGGGAATTGAAAAAATACATATTTATTTATGAATAAAAAAATGAAAATTTATATTTTTGTAACAAGTAAATTAAAGGGACACTAATAGAGATGAGCGAACGTACTCGTCCGAGCTTGATACTCGTTCGAGTATTAGCGTGTTCGAGATGCTCGTTACTCGTAACGAGTACCACGTGATGTTCGGGTTACTTTCACTTTCCTCTCTGAGACGTTAGTGTGCTTTTCTGGCCAATTGAAAGACAGGGAAGGCATTACAACTTCCCCCTGCGACGTTCAAGCCCTATACCACCCCCCTGCAGTGAGTGGCTGGGGAGATCAGGTGTCACCCGAGTATAAAAATCGGCCCCTCCCGCGGCTCGCCTCAGATGCGTTGTGAGATAGCTGAGGGACAGTGGTATCGTGTTGGAGCTGCTATAGAGAGAGTGTTAGGAGTTAGTGTAGGCTTCAAGAACCCCAACGGTCCTTCTTAGGGCCACATCTAACCGTGTGCAGTACTGTGGAGGCTGCTTTTAGCAGTGTTGCACTTTTTTTTTTTTTTGGTATATCGGCCGTGCAGAGCATTGCGCCCTGCAGTAATACTCCAGGGATAGAATTGTGTAGGCAGGGCCAGAAGACATATATTATAGATAGAATATACACAGTGGTCCTTTTGAAAAAAATATTTGAAAAAAATCTATTTGGCCTGCCTGTCACTCTGCTCAGTGTTCTGGGTCCGTGTCTGCTGGGGGTAGTAGTTCTCCAAATAAATACGCAGCCAGCTAAGTGTTACAGCAGGCTTGCGCCAAATTATTTCCTGGCTCTGAAATCACCGGTCTGTTGCAGTTAATAACAGTGCAACACTGCAGTTCCGTGACACACACATCAGGGACAGAATTGTGTAGGCAGGGCCAGAAGACATATATTATAGATAGAATATACGCAGTGGTCCTTTAGAAAAAAATATTTGAAAAAAATCTATTTGGCCTGCCTGTCACTCTGCTCAGTGTTCTGGGTCCGTGTCTGCTGGGGGTAGTAGTTCTCCAAATAAATACGCAGCCAGCTAAGTGTTACAGCAGGCTTGCGCCAAATTATTTCCTGGGGTTCCGTAAACGAAGTGAGCCTCCAACCACAGGCCAATAAGCGGCACATTTAATTACAGCGTTGTGTTTCTGCATTCCTGGTAATACAGCATGCTGAGGGGTAGGGGTAGGCCTAGAGGACGTGGGCGCGGCCGAGGACGCGGAGGCCCTAGTCCGGGTGTGGGCACAGGCCGAGCTCCTGATCCAGGTATATCGCAGCCGACTGCTGCGGGATTAGGAGAGAGGCACGTTTCTGGCGTCCCGACATTCATAGCACATTTAATGGGTCCACGCGGGAGACTTTTATTAGAAAATGAGCAGTGTGAGCAGGTCCTGTCGTGGATGGCAGAAAGTGCTTCCAGCAACCTATCGTCCACCCAGAGTTCTGCGCCGTCCACTGCTGCAACTCAGTATCCTCTGGCTGCTGCTCCTCCTTCCTCCCAGCCTCCTCACTCCATGAAAATGAGACATTCTGAGGAGCGGGCAGACTCCCAGGAACTGTTCTCGGGCCCCTGCTCAGATTGGGCAGCAGTGGTTCCTCTCCCACCAGAGGGGTTTATCGTGACTGATGCCCAACCATTGCAAAGTTCCCGGGGTCCGGGGGATGAGGCTGGGGACTTCCGGCAACTGTCTCAAGACCTTTCAGTGAGTGAGGAGGCCGATGACGATGAGACACAGTTGTCTATCAGTGAGGTAGTAGTAAGGGCATTAAGTCCGAGGGAGGAGCGCACCGAGGATTCTGAGGAAGAGCAGCAGGACAATGAGGTGACTGACCCCACCTGGTTTGCTACGCCTACTGAGGACAGGTCTTCAGAGGGGGAGGCAAGGGCAGCAGCAGGGCAGGTTTCAAGAGGCAGTGCGGTGGCCAGGGGTAGAGGCAGGGCCAGACCGAATAATCCACCAACTGTTTCCCAAAGCGCCCCCTCGCGCCATGCCACCCTGCAGAGGCCGAGGTGCTCAAAGGTCTGGCAGTTTTTCACTGAGAGTGCAGACGACCGACGAACAGTGGTGTGCAACCTTTGTCGCGCCAAGATCAGCCGGGGAGCCACCACCACCAGCCTCACCACCACCAGCATGCGCAGGCATATGATGGCCAAGCACCCCACAAGGTGGGACGAAGGCCGTTCACCGCCTCCGGTTTGCACCGCTGCCTCTCCCCCTGTGCCCCAACCTGCCACTGAGATCCAAGCCCGCTCTGAGGACACAGGCACTACTGTCTCCTGGCCTGCACCCACACCCTGCACAGGCGGGCAGGGCCACTATATCTCCCTGACGGCACATTGGGTGAATTTAGTGGAGGCTGGGACAGAGTCAGAGCCTGGGACCGCTCACGTCCTACCCACCCCCAGAATTGCGGGCCACAGCTCGGTGGTGGTATCTGCGGCGGTGTATGCTTCCTCCACTAAAGCACCCTCCTCCTCCTCCAACGCAACCTCTGTCTCGCAATCAAGATGTGTCAGCAGCAGCAGCACGTCGCCAGCAGTCGGTGTCACGCGGCGTGGCAGCACAGCGGTGGGCAAGCGTCAGCAGGCCGTGCTGAAACTACTCAGCTTAGGAGATAAGAGGCACACAGCCCACGAACTGCTGCAGGGTCTGACAGAGCAGACCGACCGCTGGCTTTCGCCGCTGAGCCTCCAACCGGGCATGGTCGTGTGTGACAACGGCCGTAACCTGGTGGCGGCTCTGCAGCTCGGCAGCCTCACGCACGTGCCATGCCTGGCCCACGTCTTTAATTTGGTGGTTCAGCGCTTTCTGAAAAGCTACCCACGCTTGTCAGACCTGCTCGTAAAGGCGCGCCGGCTCTGCGCACATTTCCGCAAGTCCCACACGGACGCTGCCACCCTGCGCACTCTGCAACTTCGGTTTAATCTGCCAGTGCACCGACTGCTGTGCGACATGCCCACACGGTGGAACTCTACGCTCCACATGTTGGCCAGGCTCTATGAGCAGCGTAGAGCTATAGTGGAATACCAACTCCAACATGGGCGGCGCAGTGGGAGTCAGCCTCCTCAATTATTTTCAGAAGAGTGGGCCTGGTTGGCAGACATCTGCCAGGTCCTTGGAAAGTTTGAGGAGTCTACCCAGGTGGTGAGCGGCGATGCTGCAATCATTAGCGTCACCATTCCTCTGCTATGCCTCTTGAGAAGTTCCCTGCAAAGCATAAAGGCAGACGCTTTGCACTCGGAAACAGAGCCGGGGGAAGACAGTATGTCGCTGGATAGTCAGAGCACCCTCCTGTCTATATTTCAGCGCGGTGAGGAGGAGGAAGATGAGGAGGAGGGGGAAGAGACAGCTTGGCCCACTGGTGAGGGTACACATGCTGCTGGGCTGTCATCCTTTCAGCGTGTATGGCCTGAGGAGAAGGAGGAGGAGGATCCTGAAAGTGATCTTCCTAGTGAGGACAGCCATGTGTTGCGTACAGGTACCCTGGCACACATGGCTGACTTCATGTTGGGATGCCTTTCTCGTGACCCTCGTGTTACACGCATTCTGGCCACTACGGATTACTGGGTGTACACACTGCTCGACCCACGGTATAAGGAGAACCTTTCCACTCTCATACCCGAAGAGGAAAGGGGTTCGAGAATGATGCTATACCACAGGACCCTGGCGGACAAACTGATGGTAAAATTCCGATACGACAGCGCTAGTGGCCGAAGGCGCAGTTCCGAGGGCCAGGTAGCAGGGGAGGCGCGGAGATCAGGCAGCATGTACAGCACAGGCAGGGCAACACTCTTTAAGGCCCTTGACTGCTTTATGGCTCCCCAGCAAGACTGTGTCACCGCTCCCCAGTCACGGCTGAGTCGGCGGGAGCACTGTAAAAGGATGGTGAGGGAGTACGTAGCCGATCGCACGACCGTCCTCGGTGACGCCTCTGCCCCCTACAACTACTGGGTGTCGAAGCTGGACACGTGGCCTGAACTCGCGCTGTATGCCCTGGAGGTGCTTGCTTGTCCTGCGGCTAGCGTCTTGTCACAGAGGGTGTTTAGTGCGGCTGGGGGAATCATCACAGATAAGCGTACCCGCCTGTCAACCGACAGTGCCGACAGGCTTACACTCATCAAGATGAACAAAGCCTGGATTTCCCCAGACTTCTCTTCTCCACCAGCGGACAGCAGCGATACCTAAGCAATACGTAGGCTGCACCCGCGGATGGAAGCATCGTTCTCTATCACCATCAAAAACGGGGACCTTTTCGCTTCATCAATCTGTGTATAATATTCATCCTCCTCCTCCTGCTCCTCCTCCTGAAACCTCACATAATCACGCCGAACGGGCAATTTTTCTTAGGCCCACAAGGCTCAGTCATATAATTTTTATAAACAATTTTTATACGTTTCAATGCTCATTAAAGCGTTGAAACTTTCACCTCAACCAATTTTTATTTTAACTGGGCTGCCTCCTGGCCTAGTTACCAATTAAGCCACATTAACCAAAGCGATTAATGGGTTTCACCTGCCCTCTTGGTTGGGCATGGGCAATTTTTCAGAGGTACATTAGTACTGTTGATACAGCAATTTTTGTGGGCCCTCGCCTACAGTGTAATCAAATTAATTTTTAGCCCACCTGCATTACAGCTGACGTTACATCCGCTGTGTTGGGCACTGCAATGGGATATATTTATGTACCGCCGGTGGCTTCCTGGCACCCACCCATGCTGTGGGTCCACAGGGAGTTGTAAATGCATCTGTTTCCACTTCTAAAGAACCCCAGTCTGACTGGGGCATGCAGTGTGGGCCGAAGCCCACCTGCATTAAACATGACATTACTACCTCAGCTGTGTTGGGCAATGCAATGGGATATATTTATGTACCGCAGGTGGGTTCCAGGGAGCCACCCATGCTGTGGGTCGACAGGGAGTTGTAAATGCATCTGTTTCCACTTCTAAAGAACCCCAGTCTGACTGGGGCATGCAGTGTGGGCCGAAGCATACCTGCATTAAGCACGACATTACTACCTCAGCTGTGTTGGGCAATGCAATGGGATATTTTTATGTACCGCCGGTGGGTTCCAGGGAGCCACCCATGCTGTGGGTGCACACGGAATTCCCATTGCGGAGTTGTACCTGCCTGTGACTATATATAAAAAAACGCGGTCTGACTGGGGCATGCAGACACCTTGACAGAATGAATAGTGTGTGGCACATAGGTTCCCCATTGCTATGCCCACGTGTGCAGCTCCAGATGGAGGTGGCACAGGATTGGATTTCTCATTGCTTCTGTACAGCATTGTGGGCTATCGCCCCGCCACTTTTAAAGAGGGTCGCTGCCTAGCCGTGCCAACCCTCTGCAGTGTGTGCCTGCTTTTCCTGTGGCAGACGCACTTATAAATAGACATGAGGGTGGTGTGGCATGAGGGCAGCTGAAGGCTGGGCAGGGACAGTTTGGTGTGCGCTGTGGACACTGGGTCGTGGGGGGGGGGGGGTTGGCAGCATGTAACCCAGGAGAAGTGGCAGCGGAGTGTCATGCAGGCAGTGATTGTGCTTTGTTGGAGGTAGTGTGGTGCTTAGCTAAGGTATGCATTGCTAATGAGGGCTTTTCAGATGTAAAAGTTGTTGGGGGGGGGGCCACTCTTGCTGCTATTGTGGCTTAATAGTGGGACCTGTGAACTTGAGATGCAGCCCAACATGTAGCCCCTCGACTGCCCTATCCGTTTCTGTGTCGTTCCCATCACTTTCTTGAATTGCCCAGGTTTTCACAAATGAAAACCTTAGAGAGCATCGGCGATATACAAAAATGCTCGGGTCGCCCATTGACTTCAATGGGGTTCGTTACTCGAAACGAACCCTCGAGCATCGCGAAAAGTTTGTCTCGAGTAACGAGCACCCGAGCATTTTGGTGCTCGCTCATCTCTAGACACTAACTTTTTAAATAACTTACATGTTCATCTACTAGATTGGGTTAGGGCGGATTCAGATGAGCGTACTTTTGTCCCTTTATATGGCATGATAATTAGAGATGAGCGAGCGTACTCGCTAAAGCAAACTACTCGAGCGAATCACTCGGGTGCCAGCGGGGAAGAGCGGAGAGATCTCTCTCTCACTCACTCCTCCCTGTTCACTCCCGCAACTCACCGCTCTTCCCCGCCGGCACCCGAATCTTTTGAGACGAGCGGGCAGGTACTCGCATAAGGCACTACTCGCTTGAGAAGTTTGCCTTAGCGAGTACGCTCGCTCATCTCTAATGATAATCACAACAGCATGACATGACAAAATGAAACCATTGATCTCAATGGG
Organism: Eleutherodactylus coqui; assembly: GCF_035609145.1. Classification (NCBI taxonomy): domain Eukaryota; kingdom Metazoa; phylum Chordata; class Amphibia; order Anura; family Eleutherodactylidae; genus Eleutherodactylus; species Eleutherodactylus coqui. The sequence continues at coordinate 203,344,953 of NC_089839.1, forward strand.
ATTTCAGTGGTTTAGTTTACACCACCTCTTTTACCGGCCGGGAAAAGATAGGACTTGCCTTACCTTCCCCACACGTACTGAATACCACATGCGGGAAAGGTCGGGCAGCACCTATCTTCCTTCGTTTATTTTCAAACTCCTGCGGTCCCATGTTTGTGGGAATAGCCCTTAGTCTCATCCTTCCTATAATATACGCTCACTGTCACGGCCAATCCCTCCCTTAGAAGAAGTTGTCGGAATGAAATGAAACAAAACTTTCTCTGTGAGATTGTAATGTTGTTATAAGTGATTACAATATCAGAGCAAAGGATCATTTACTAAACCCCTTAAAGGGAGGCTCTACCATAGTACCCTGTTGTACCGCCTCCAGCTTGGATACAAGATGTGATACAGGGGGGCATGGAGGCTCTATTACCCTGTTGTACCGCCTCCAGCTTGGATACAAGATGTGATACGGGCAGGCATGGAGGCTCTTGTACCCTATTGTACCGCCTCTAGCTTGGATACAAGATGTGATACAGACAGGCATGGAGGCTCTTGTACCCTATTGTACCGCCTCTAGCTTGGATACAAGCAGGCATGGAGGCATACAAGTTCCGTATGATATCCTGCAGCATATCACTCTACATTTGCTTTAACTGAGCCTTTAGATTGTGCAAACTTGTAGGCTGCTGAAGTTGGTGTCCCAGTTGGTCCCATACATGTTCTAATGATGATAAATATGGCGACCGGGCAGCCACGGAAGTGTGACAGTGTTGTGGGGGCTCCTGTGACCCCCTTATGTGTGCGGCCAAGCAGTATTCTGCTGGTAAATGCCTCTTGGAAGCCGCCATGAGAGGAACACATGTGGCTGCAGGATGTCCTGAACATATCGCTGAGCTGTCATTGTCCCTCGTACCGCTACTAGGGGGGGGAACGACTGTCGTATGCAATGCCCCCCAGACCATCACATCAGCAGTGGGGTCAGTACTCTCACACTGCTTTATGCACGAGTTTACTCAACTTCTGCTTCGATTTAAACTAATTTAGTCAGAATCACACTTCTAGCAAAAGTTTGTTTATCACACTCATGAGGAGTGTTGGGGTGAGGGGTCTCTGGGTTATGGCAGGTTATGAGGAGTATTATGGTAGATTGGGGTGTTGGGGTGAGGGTAGGTTATGAGGGGTCTCTGAGTTATGGTGGGTTAGGAGGGCTCTCTGGGTTATGGTCGGTTAGGAGGGGTGTTGGGGTGAGGGTGGGTTATGAGGGGTCTCTGGGTCATGGTAGGTTATGAGGAGTGTTGGCGTGAGGGTAGGTTATGAGGAGTGCTGGGGTCAGGGTGGGTCGGGAGGAGTGGGGAGTAAGGGGGTCGGGAGGAGTGTTAGGGTGATGGTGTGTCGGGAGGAGTGGTGGGGTCAGGTGGGTCGGGAGGACTGTTGGGGTGACGGTGGGTCGGGAGGAGTGGCGGACTCCGGGTGGGTCAGGAGGACTGTTGGGGTGACGGTGGGTCGGGAGGAGTGGTGGTGTGACGGTGGATCGGGAGGAATGGTGGGGTCAGCAGGAGTGTTAGGGTGACGGTGTGTCAGGAGGAGTGGTGGGGTGACGGTGGTTTGGGAGGAGGGGTGGGGTCAGGGTGGTTTGGGAGGAGGGGTGGGGTCAGGGTGGTTTGGGAGGAGGGGTGGGGTCAGGGTGGGTGGAAGGAGTGTTAGGGTGACGGTGCGTCAGGAGGAGTGGTGGGGTCAGGGTGGGTGGAAGGAGTGTTAGGGTGACAGTGTGTCGGGAAAAGTTATGGGGTCAGGGTGGGTTAGGAGGAGTGTTGGGGTGAGAGTGGGTCTCTGGGTTATGAGGAGTATTATGGTAGATTATAAGGAGTGTTGGGGTGAGGGGTCTCTGGGTTATGGTAGGTTATGAGGAGTATTATGGTAGATTGGGTTGTTGGGGTGAGGGTAGGTTATGAGGGGTCTCTGGGTCATGGTAGGTTATGAGGAGTGTTGGTGTGAGGGTAGGTTATGAGGAGTGCTGGGGTCAGGGTGGGTTGGGAGGAGTGGGGGGGGGGGGTAAGGGGGTCGGGAGGAGTGGTGTGTCGGGAGGAGTGTTGGGGTGATGGTGTGTCGGGAGGAGTGTTGGGGTGATGGTGTGTCGGGAGGAGTGTTGGGGTGACGGCGTGTTGGGAGGAGTGTTGGGGTGATGGCGTGTCGGGAGGAGTGGTGGGGTCAGGGTGGGTCGGGAGGAGTGGCCGGCTCCGGGTGGGTCAGGAAGGCTGTTGGGGTGACGGTGGGTTGGGAACAGTGGAGGGCTCCGGGTGGGTCAGGAGGACTGTTGGGGTGACGGTGGGTCGGAAGGAATGGTGGGGTCAGGAGGAGTGTTAGGGTGACTGTGTGTCAGGAGGAGTGTTGGGGTGACGGCATGTCTGGAGGAGTGGTGGGGTCAGGGTGGGTCGGGAGGAGTGGCCGTCTAAGGGTGGGTCGGGAGGAGTGGCTGGCTCCGGGTGGGTCAGGAAGGCTGTTGGGGTGACGGTGGGTCGGGAACAGTGGAGGGCTCCGGGTGGGTCAGGAGGACTGTTGGGGTGACGGTGGGTCGGGAGGAGTGGTGGGGTGACGGTGGGTCGGAAGGAATGGTGGGATTAGGAGGAGTGTTAGGGTGACTGTGTGTCAGGAGGAGTGTTGGGGTGACGGGGTGTCAGGAGGAGTGGTGGGGTCAGGGTGGGTCGGGAGGAGTCCTTGGGTCAGGGGTGGTCGGAAGGAGTGTTAGGGTGACAGTGTGTCAGGAGGAGTGTTGGGGTGAAAGTGGGTCTCTGGGTTATGAGGAGTATTATGGTAGATTATAAGGAGTGTTGGGGTGAGGGTAGGTTTTGAGGGGTCTCTGGGTTATGGGGGGTGTTGGGGTGAGGGTAGGTTATGAGGGGTCTCTGGGTCATGGTAGGTTACGAGGAGTGTTTGGGGTGGGTCAGGAGGAGTGTTGGGGTCAGGAGAAGTGATGGGGTCAAGGGGAGTGGTGGGAGGAGTGTTGGGGTGACGGTGGGTCGGGAGGAGTGGTGGGCTCAGGGTTGGTCGGGAGGAGTGGTGGGGTCGGGAGAAGTGTTGGGGTGACGGTGTGTCAGGAGGAGTCTTAGGGTGACCGGGGGTCTGGAGGAATCGTGGGGTCATGGTGCGGTTAATAGGGCCCCGGTATACGCTGTTCTCCCCGCTGACGTGCCGCCGGAGCTCGGGCTCTTCCTGCGACCATCAGCGGAGCCCGGCGTGTACCGCCTGTCACTAGCGTCAAGCCTAGAAATCTTGTTGGTTGCTAAGCTACGCACAATTCACGTGACCTTATCCGCCAGTAAGGGCCCGGTTCCATCTCCGCCTGCTTCCGGCTATTGTGATTTCCGCTTCCGCTCATGCTGTCATTACATCAGCTTAGCCGAGAGTGACCGGTAAGTAGTGCCGTGTCCTGTACAGCTCTTCACATACTTCTGTGTGTATCCTGTAAAGGTCCATGTATGGAAGCGTACTGTAACGTATACGTGCTATACTGCCCCCGTGTAATGGATACATGCTGTACTGCTCCTTGTGTGTGATGCAGCTATCCTGTATAGTCCCTCATGTAATGTCACATCTATCCTATAGAGGTCCTTGTAATGTGCTGTAACAGATGCATTCCGTACAGCTTATCCTATGTAATGTGTGTATCCTATACTGCGCCTCGTTTGTAATGTACTGTACCATACGTATCCTATACCTCCCCTCATTTAGAGTAATGTACCCGTCCTGCCCCTTGTGTAATATACGCATCCTATACAACTCCTCGCCTGCAACCTACACATCCTACACTGCGCCTAGTGTGATGTAATGTATATATCCTATACTGCGCCTAGTGGGATGTAAGGTATATATCCTATACTGCGCCTAGTGGGATGTAAGGTATATATCCTATACTGCGCCTAGTGGGATGTAAGGTATATATCCTATACTGCGCCTAGTGGGATGTAAGGTATGTATCCTATACTGCGCCTAGTGGGATGTAAGGTATGTATCCTATACTGCGCCTAGTGGGATGTAAGGTATGTATCCTATACTGCGCCTAGTGTGATGTAAGGTATGTATCCTATACTGCGCCTAGTGTGATGTAAGGTATATATCCTACACTGCGCCTAGTGTGATGTAAGGTATATATCCTACACTGCGCCTAGTGTGATGTAAGGTATATATCCTACACTGCGCCTAGTGTGATGTAAGGTATATATCCTACACTGCGCCTAGTGTGATGTAAGGTATATATCCTACACTGCGCCTAGTGTGATGTAAGGCAGGGGTCCCCAACTCCAGTCCTCAGGGACCACCAACGGGTCATGTTTTCGGGATATCCTATGGTAAGAACACCTGTGGTAATGTCTGAGGCACTGACAATAATTACATCACCTGTGTAATACTGAGGAAATCCTGAAAACATGACCTGTTGGTGGTCCCTGAGGACTGGAGTTGGGGAACCCTGATGTAAGGTATATATCCTACACTGCGCCTAGTGTGATGTAAGGTATATATCCTACACTGCGCCTAGTGTGATGTAAGGTATATATCCTACACTGCGCCTAGTGTGATGTAAGGTATATATCCTACACTGCGCCTAGTGTGATGTAAGGTATATATCCTACACTGCGCCTAGTGTGATGTAAGGTATATATCCTACACTGCGCCTAGTGTGATGTAAGGTATATATCCTACACTGCGCCTAGTGTGATGTAAGGTATATATCCTACACTGCGCCTAGTGTGATGTAAGGTATATATCCTACACTGCGCCTAGTGTGATGTAAGGTATATATCCTATACTGCGCCTAGTGTGATGTAAGGTATATATCCTACACTGCGCCTAGTGTGATGTAAGGTATATATCCTATACTGCGCCTAGTGTGATGTAAGGTATATATCCTATACTGCGCCTAGTGTGATGTAAGGTATATATCCTATACTGCGCCTAGTGTGATGTAAGGTATATATCCTATACTGCGCCTAGTGTGATGTAAGGTATATATCCTATACTGCGCCTAGTGTGATGTAAGGTATATATCCTATACTGCGCCTAGTGTGATGTAAGGTATATATCCTATACTGCGCCTAGTGTGATGTAAGGTATATATCCTACACTGCGCCTAGTGTGATGTAAGGTATATATCCTACACTGCGCCTAGTGTGATGTAAGGTATATATCCTACACTGCGCCTAGTGTGATGTAAGGCAGGGGTCCCCAACTCCAGTCCTCAGGGACCACCAACGGGTCATGTTTTCGGGATATCCTATGGTAAGAACACCTGTGGTAATGTCTGAGGCACTGACAATAATTACATCACCTGTGTAATACTGAGGAAATCCTGAAAACATGACCTGTTGGTGGTCCCTGAGGACTGGAGTTGGGGAACCCTGATGTAAGGTATATATCCTACACTGCGCCTAGTGTGATGTAAGGTATATATCCTACACTGCGCCTAGTGTGATGTAAGGTATATATCCTACACTGCGCCTAGTGTGATGTAAGGTATATATCCTATACTGCGCCTAGTGTGATGTAAGGTATATATCCTATACTGCGCCTAGTGTGATGTAAGGTATATATCCTATACTGCGCCTAGTGTGATGTAAGGTATATATCCTATACTGCGCCTAGTGTGATGTAAGGTATATATCCTACACTGCGCCTAGTGTGATGTAAGGTATATATCCTACACTGCGCCTAGTGTGATGTAAGGTATATATCCTATACTGCGCCTAGTGTGATGTAAGGTATATATCCTATACTGCGCCTAGTGTGATGTAAGGTATATATCCTATACTGCGCCTAGTGTGATGTAAGGTATATATCCTATACTGCGCCTAGTGTGATGTAAGGTATATATCCTATACTGCGCCTAGTGTGATGTAAGGTATATATCCTATACTGCGCCTAGTGTGATGTAAGGTATATATCCTACACTGCGCCTAGTGTGATGTAAGGTATATATCCTATACTGCGCCTAGTGTGATGTAAGGTATATATCCTATACTGCGCCTAGTGTGATGTAAGGTATATATCCTATACTGCGCCTAGTGTGATGTAAGGTATATATCCTATACTGCGCCTAGTGTGATGTAAGGTATATATCCTATACTGCGCCTAGTGTGATGTAAGGTATATATCCTATACTGCGCCTAGTGTGATGTAAGGTATATATCCTATACTGCGCCTAGTGTGATGTAAGGTATATATCCTATACTGCGCCTAGTGTGATGTAAGGTATATATCCTATACTGCGCCTAGTGTGATGTAAGGTATATATCCTATACTGCGCCTAGTGTGATGTAAGGTATATATCCTACACTGCGCCTAGTGTGATGTAAGGTATATATCCTACACTGCGCCTAGTGTGATGTAAGGTATATATCCTACACTGCGCCTAGTGTGATGTAAGGTATATATCCTACACTGCGCCTAGTGTGATGTAAGGTATATATCCTACACTGCGCCTAGTGTGATGTAAGGTATATATCCTACACTGCGCCTAGTGTGATGTAAGGTATATATCCTACACTGCGCCTAGTGTGATGTAAGGTATATATCCTACACTGCGCCTAGTGTGATGTAAGGTATATATCCTACACTGCGCCTAGTGTGATGTAAGGTATATATCCTACACTGCGCCTAGTGTGATGTAAGGTATATATCCTACACTGCGCCTAGTGTGATGTAAGGTATATATTAGAGATGAGCGAACGTGTCCGTTACGGACACATCCGCACCCGGACACCCGCTTTGCCGAACACTGCAGTGTTCGCGCGTAAGTGTCCGGGTGCCGCCGGGGGGCGGGGAGATGCGCGGCGGCGCGGGCGGCAGTAGCGGGGAACAGGGGGGAGCCCTCTCTCTCTCCCTCTCCCCCCCACTCCCCGCTGCACCCCCCCGCGCTGGCACGGCGGCCCCCGAACTTTTTCGCCCGAACACTGAAGTGTTCGCAAGGTTCGGTGTTCGGGCGAAAAAGGGGCGGGGCCGAACGTGTTCGCTCATCTCTAGTATATATCCTACACTGCGCCTAGTGTGATGTAAGGTATATATCCTACACTGCGCCTAGTGTGATGTAAGGTATATATCCTACACTGCGCCTAGTGTGATGTAAGGTATATATCCTACACTGCGCCTAGTGTGATGTAAGGTATATATCCTACACTGCGCCTAGTGTGATGTAAGGTATATATCCTACACTGCGCCTAGTGTGATGTAAGGTATATATCCTACACTGCGCCTAGTGTGATGTAAGGTATATATCCTACACTGCGCCTAGTGTGATGTAAGGTATATATCCTACACTGCGCCTAGTGTGATGTAAGGTATATATCCTACACTGCGCCTAGTGTGATGTAAGGTATATATCCTACACTGCGCCTAGTGTGATGTAAGGTATATATCCTACACTGCGCCTAGTGTGATGTAAGGTATATATCCTACACTGCGCCTAGTGTGATGTAAGGTATATATCCTACACTGCGCCTAGTGTGATGTAAGGTATATATCCTACACTGCGCCTAGTGTGATGTAAGGTATATATCCTACACTGCGCCTAGTGTGATGTAAGGTATATATCCTACACTGCGCCTAGTGTGATGTAAGGTATATATCCTACACTGCGCCTAGTGTGATGTAAGGTATATATCCTACACTGCGCCTAGTGTGATGTAAGGTATATATCCTACACTGCGCCTAGTGTGATGTAAGGTATATATCCTACACTGCGCCTAGTGTGATGTAAGGTATATATCCTACACTGCGCCTAGTGTGATGTAAGGTATATATCCTACACTGCGCCTAGTGTGATGTAAGGTATATATCCTACACTGCGCCTAGTGTGATGTAAGGTATATATCCTACACTGCGCCTAGTGTGATGTAAGGTATATATCCTACACTGCGCCTAGTGTGATGTAAGGTATATATCCTACACTGCGCCTAGTGTGATGTAAGGTATATATCCTACACTGCGCCTAGTGTGATGTAAGGTATATATCCTACACTGCGCCTAGTGTGATGTAAGGTATATATCCTACACTGCGCCTAGTGTGATGTAAGGTATATATCCTACACTGCGCCTAGTGTGATGTAAGGTATATATCCTACACTGCGCCTAGTGTGATGTAAGGTATATATCCTACACTGCGCCTAGTGTGATGTAAGGTATATATCCTACACTGCGCCTAGTGTGATGTAAGGTATATATCCTACACTGCGCCTAGTGTGATGTAAGGTATATATCCTACACTGCGCCTAGTGTGATGTAAGGTATATATCCTACACTGCGCCTAGTGTGATGTAAGGTATATATCCTACACTGCGCCTAGTGTGATGTAAGGTATATATCCTACACTGCGCCTAGTGTGATGTAAGGTATATATCCTACACTGCGCCTAGTGTGATGTAAGGTATATATCCTACACTGCGCCTAGTGTGATGTAAGGTATATATCCTACACTGCGCCTAGTGTGATGTAAGGTATATATCCTACACTGCGCCTAGTGTGATGTAAGGTATATATCCTACACTGCGCCTAGTGTGATGTAAGGTATATATCCTACACTGCGCCTAGTGTGATGTAAGGTATATATCCTACACTGCGCCTAGTGTGATGTAAGGTATATATCCTACACTGCGCCTAGTGTGATGTAAGGTGTATATATCCTACACTGCGCCTAGTGTGATGTAAGGTGTATATATCCTACACTGCGCCTAGTGTGATGTAAGGTGTATATATCCTACACTGCGCCTAGTGTGATGTAAGGTGTATATATCCTACACTGCGCCTAGTGTGATGTAAGGTGTATATATCCTACACTGCGCCTAGTGTGATGTAAGGTGTATATATCCTACACTGCGCCTAGTGTGATGTAAGGTGTATATATCCTACACTGCGCCTAGTGTGATGTAAGGTGTATATATCCTACACTGCGCCTAGTGTGATGTAAGGTGTATATATCCTACACTGCGCCTAGTGTGATGTAAGGTGTATATATCCTACACTGCGCCTAGTGTGATGTAAGGTGTATATATCCTACACTGCGCCTAGTGTGATGTAAGGTGTATATATCCTACACTGCGCCTAGTGTGATGTAAGGTGTATATATCCTACACTGCGCCTAGTGTGATGTAAGGTGTATATATCCTACACTGCGCCTAGTGTGATGTAAGGTGTATATATCCTACACTGCGCCTAGTGTGATGTAAGGTGTATATATCCTACACTGCGCCTAGTGTGATGTAAGGTGTATATATCCTACACTGCGCCTAGTGTGATGTAAGGTGTATATATCCTACACTGCGCCTAGTGTGATGTAAGGTGTATATATCCTACACTGCGCCTAGTGTGATGTAAGGTGTATATATCCTACACTGCGCCTAGTGTGATGTAAGGTGTATATATCCTACACTGCGCCTAGTGTGATGTAAGGTGTATATATCCTACACTGCGCCTAGTGTGATGTAAGGTGTATATATCCTACACTGCGCCTAGTGTGATGTAAGGTGTATATATCCTACACTGCGCCTAGTGTGATGTAAGGTGTATATATCCTACACTGCGCCTAGTGTGATGTAAGGTGTATATATCCTACACTGCGCCTAGTGTGATGTAAGGTGTATATATCCTACACTGCGCCTAGTGTGATGTAAGGTGTATATATCCTACACTGCGCCTAGTGTGATGTAAGGTGTATATATCCTACACTGCGCCTAGTGTGATGTAAGGTGTATATATCCTACACTGCGCCTAGTGTGATGTAAGGTGTATATATCCTACACTGCGCCTAGTGTGATGTAAGGTGTATATATCCTACACTGCGCCTAGTGTGATGTAAGGTGTATATATCCTACACTGCGCCTAGTGTGATGTAAGGTGTATATATCCTACACTGCGCCTAGTGTGATGTAAGGTGTATATATCCTACACTGCGCCTAGTGTGATGTAAGGTGTATATATCCTACACTGCGCCTAGTGTGATGTAAGGTGTATATATCCTACACTGCGCCTAGTGTGATGTAAGGTGTATATATCCTACACTGCGCCTAGTGTGATGTAAGGTGTATATATCCTACACTGCGCCTAGTGTGATGTAAGGTGTATATATCCTACACTGCGCCTAGTGTGATGTAAGGTGTATATATCCTACACTGCGCCTAGTGTGATGTAAGGTGTATATATCCTACACTGCGCCTAGTGTGATGTAAGGTGTATATATCCTACACTGCGCCTAGTGTGATGTAAGGTGTATATATCCTACACTGCGCCTAGTGTGATGTAAGGTGTATATATCCTACACTGCGCCTAGTGTGATGTAAGGTGTATATATCCTACACTGCGCCTAGTGTGATGTAAGGTGTATATATCCTACACTGCGCCTAGTGTGATGTAAGGTGTATATATCCTACACTGCGCCTAGTGTGATGTAAGGTGTATATATCCTACACTGCGCCTAGTGTGATGTAAGGTGTATATATCCTACACTGCGCCTAGTGTGATGTAAGGTGTATATATCCTACACTGCGCCTAGTGTGATGTAAGGTGTATATATCCTACACTGCGCCTAGTGTGATGTAAGGTGTATATATCCTACACTGCGCCTAGTGTGATGTAAGGTGTATATATCCTACACTGCGCCTAGTGTGATGTAAGGTGTATATATCCTACACTGCGCCTAGTGTGATGTAAGGTGTATATATCCTACACTGCGCCTAGTGTGATGTAAGGTGTATATATCCTACACTGCGCCTAGTGTGATGTAAGGTGTATATATCCTACACTGCGCCTAGTGTGATGTAAGGTGTATATATCCTACACTGCGCCTAGTGTGATGTAAGGTGTATATATCCTACACTGCGCCTAGTGTGATGTAAGGTGTATATATCCTACACTGCGCCTAGTGTGATGTAAGGTGTATATATCCTACACTGCGCCTAGTGTGATGTAAGGTGTATATATCCTACACTGCGCCTAGTGTGATGTAAGGTGTATATATCCTACACTGCGCCTAGTGTGATGTAAGGTGTATATATCCTACACTGCGCCTAGTGTGATGTAAGGTGTATATATCCTACACTGCGCCTAGTGTGATGTAAGGTGTATATATCCTACACTGCGCCTAGTGTGATGTAAGGTGTATATATCCTACACTGCGCCTAGTGTGATGTAAGGTGTATATATCCTACACTGCGCCTAGTGTGATGTAAGGTGTATATATCCTACACTGCGCCTAGTGTGATGTAAGGTGTATATATCCTACACTGCGCCTAGTGTGATGTAAGGTGTATATATCCTACACTGCGCCTAGTGTGATGTAAGGTGTATATATCCTACACTGCGCCTAGTGTGATGTAAGGTGTATATATCCTACACTGCGCCTAGTGTGATGTAAGGTGTATATATCCTACACTGCGCCTAGTGTGATGTAAGGTGTATATATCCTACACTGCGCCTAGTGTGATGTAAGGTGTATATATCCTACACTGCGCCTAGTGTGATGTAAGGTGTATATATCCTACACTGCGCCTAGTGTGATGTAAGGTGTATATATCCTACACTGCGCCTAGTGTGATGTAAGGTGTATATATCCTACACTGCGCCTAGTGTGATGTAAGGTGTATATATCCTACACTGCGCCTAGTGTGATGTAAGGTGTATATATCCTACACTGCGCCTAGTGTGATGTAAGGTGTATATATCCTACACTGCGCCTAGTGTGATGTAAGGTGTATATATCCTACACTGCGCCTAGTGTGATGTAAGGTGTATATATCCTACACTGCGCCTAGTGTGATGTAAGGTGTATATATCCTACACTGCGCCTAGTGTGATGTAAGGTGTATATATCCTACACTGCGCCTAGTGTGATGTAAGGTGTATATATCCTACACTGCGCCTAGTGTGATGTAAGGTGTATATATCCTACACTGCGCCTAGTGTGATGTAAGGTGTATATATCCTACACTGCGCCTAGTGTGATGTAAGGTGTATATATCCTACACTGCGCCTAGTGTGATGTAAGGTGTATATATCCTACACTGCGCCTAGTGTGATGTAAGGTGTATATATCCTACACTGCGCCTAGTGTGATGTAAGGTGTATATATCCTACACTGCGCCTAGTGTGATGTAAGGTGTATATATCCTACACTGCGCCTAGTGTGATGTAAGGTGTATATATCCTACACTGCGCCTAGTGTGATGTAAGGTGTATATATCCTACACTGCGCCTAGTGTGATGTAAGGTGTATATATCCTACACTGCGCCTAGTGTGATGTAAGGTGTATATATCCTACACTGCGCCTAGTGTGATGTAAGGTGTATATATCCTACACTGCGCCTAGTGTGATGTAAGGTGTATATATCCTACACTGCGCCTAGTGTGATGTAAGGTGTATATATCCTACACTGCGCCTAGTGTGATGTAAGGTGTATATATCCTACACTGCGCCTAGTGTGATGTAAGTGTATATATCCTACACTGCGCCTAGTGTGATGTAAGGTGTATATATCCTACACTGCGCCTAGTGTGATGTAAGGTGTATATATCCTACACTGCGCCTAGTGTGATGTAAGGTATATATCCTACACTGCGCCTAGTGTGATGTAAGGTATATATCCTACACTGCGCCTAGTGTGATGTAAGGTATATATCCTACACTGCGCCTAGTGTGATGTAAGGTATATATCCTACACTGCGCCTAGTGTGATGTAAGGTATATATCCTACACTGCGCCTAGTGTGATGTAAGGTATATATCCTACACTGCGCCTAGTGTGATGTAAGGTATATATCCTACACTGCGCCTAGTGTGATGTAAGGTATATATCCTACACTGCGCCTAGTGTGATGTAAGGTATATATCCTACACTGCGCCTAGTGTGATGTAAGGTATATATCCTACACTGCGCCTAGTGTGATGTAAGGTATATATCCTACACTGCGCCTAGTGTGATGTAAGGTATATATCCTACACTGCGCCTAGTGTGATGTAAGGTATATATCCTACACTGCGCCTAGTGTGATGTAAGGTATATATCCTACACTGCGCCTAGTGTGATGTAAGGTATATATCCTACACTGCGCCTAGTGTGATGTAAGGTATATATCCTACACTGCGCCTAGTGTGATGTAAGGTATATATCCTACACTGCGCCTAGTGTGATGTAAGGTATATATCCTACACTGCGCCTAGTGTGATGTAAGGTATATATCCTACACTGCGCCTAGTGTGATGTAAGGTATATATCCTACACTGCGCCTAGTGTGATGTAAGGTATATATCCTACACTGCGCCTAGTGTGATGTAAGGTATATATCCTACACTGCGCCTAGTGTGATGTAAGGTATATATCCTACACTGCGCCTAGTGTGATGTAAGGTATATATCCTACACTGCGCCTAGTGTGATGTAAGGTATATATCCTACACTGCGCCTAGTGTGATGTAAGGTATATATCCTACACTGCGCCTAGTGTGATGTAAGGTATATATCCTACACTGCGCCTAGTGTGATGTAAGGTATATATCCTACACTGCGCCTAGTGTGATGTAAGGTATATATCCTACACTGCGCCTAGTGTGATGTAAGGTATATATCCTACACTGCGCCTAGTGTGATGTAAGGTATATATCCTACACTGCGCCTAGTGTGATGTAAGGTATATATCCTACACTGCGCCTAGTGTGATGTAAGGTATATATCCTACACTGCGCCTAGTGTGATGTAAGGTATATATCCTACACTGCGCCTAGTGTGATGTAAGGTATATATCCTACACTGCGCCTAGTGTGATGTAAGGTATATATCCTACACTGCGCCTAGTGTGATGTAAGGTATATATCCTACACTGCGCCTAGTGTGATGTAAGGTATATATCCTACACTGCGCCTAGTGTGATGTAAGGTATATATCCTACACTGCGCCTAGTGTGATGTAAGGTATATATCCTACACTGCGCCTAGTGTGATGTAAGGTATATATCCTACACTGCGCCTAGTGTGATGTAAGGTATATATCCTACACTGCGCCTAGTGTGATGTAAGGTATATATCCTACACTGCGCCTAGTGTGATGTAAGGTATATATCCTACACTGCGCCTAGTGTGATGTAAGGTATATATCCTACACTGCGCCTAGTGTGATGTAAGGTATATATCCTACACTGCGCCTAGTGTGATGTAAGGTATATATCCTACACTGCGCCTAGTGTGATGTAAGGTATATATCCTACACTGCGCCTAGTGTGATGTAAGGTATATATCCTACACTGCGCCTAGTGTGATGTAAGGTATATATCCTACACTGCGCCTAGTGTGATGTAAGGTATATATCCTACACTGCGCCTAGTGTGATGTAAGGTATATATCCTACACTGCGCCTAGTGTGATGTAAGGTATATATCCTACACTGCGCCTAGTGTGATGTAAGGTATATATCCTACACTGCGCCTAGTGTGATGTAAGGTATATATCCTACACTGCGCCTAGTGTGATGTAAGGTATATATCCTACACTGCGCCTAGTGTGATGTAAGGTATATATCCTACACTGCGCCTAGTGTGATGTAAGGTATATATCCTACACTGCGCCTAGTGTGATGTAAGGTATATATCCTACACTGCGCCTAGTGTGATGTAAGGTATATATCCTACACTGCGCCTAGTGTGATGTAAGGTATATATCCTACACTGCGCCTAGTGTGATGTAAGGTATATATCCTACACTGCGCCTAGTGTGATGTAAGGTATATATCCTACACTGCGCCTAGTGTGATGTAAGGTATATATCCTACACTGCGCCTAGTGTGATGTAAGGTATATATCCTACACTGCGCCTAGTGTGATGTAAGGTATATATCCTACACTGCGCCTAGTGTGATGTAAGGTATATATCCTACACTGCGCCTAGTGTGATGTAAGGTATATATCCTACACTGCGCCTAGTGTGATGTAAGGTATATATCCTACACTGCGCCTAGTGTGATGTAAGGTATATATCCTACACTGCGCCTAGTGTGATGTAAGGTATATATCCTACACTGCGCCTAGTGTGATGTAAGGTATATATCCTACACTGCGCCTAGTGTGATGTAAGGTATATATCCTACACTGCGCCTAGTGTGATGTAAGGTATATATCCTACACTGCGCCTAGTGTGATGTAAGGTATATATCCTACACTGCGCCTAGTGTGATGTAAGGTATATATCCTACACTGCGCCTAGTGTGATGTAAGGTATATATCCTACACTGCGCCTAGTGTGATGTAAGGTATATATCCTACACTGCGCCTAGTGTGATGTAAGGTATATATCCTACACTGCGCCTAGTGTGATGTAAGGTATATATCCTACACTGCGCCTAGTGTGATGTAAGGTATATATCCTACACTGCGCCTAGTGTGATGTAAGGTATATATCCTACACTGCGCCTAGTGTGATGTAAGGTATATATCCTACACTGCGCCTAGTGTGATGTAAGGTATATATCCTACACTGCGCCTAGTGTGATGTAAGGTATATATCCTACACTGCGCCTAGTGTGATGTAAGGTATATATCCTACACTGCGCCTAGTGTGATGTAAGGTATATATCCTACACTGCGCCTAGTGTGATGTAAGGTATATATCCTACACTGCGCCTAGTGTGATGTAAGGTATATATCCTACACTGCGCCTAGTGTGATGTAAGGTATATATCCTACACTGCGCCTAGTGTGATGTAAGGTATATATCCTACACTGCGCCTAGTGTGATGTAAGGTATATATCCTACACTGCGCCTAGTGTGATGTAAGGTATATATCCTACACTGCGCCTAGTGTGATGTAAGGTATATATCCTACACTGCGCCTAGTGTGATGTAAGGTATATATCCTACACTGCGCCTAGTGTGATGTAAGGTATATATCCTACACTGCGCCTAGTGTGATGTAAGGTATATATCCTACACTGCGCCTAGTGTGATGTAAGGTATATATCCTACACTGCGCCTAGTGTGATGTAAGGTATATATCCTACACTGCGCCTAGTGTGATGTAAGGTATATATCCTACACTGCGCCTAGTGTGATGTAAGGTATATATCCTACACTGCGCCTAGTGTGATGTAAGGTATATATCCTACACTGCGCCTAGTGTGATGTAAGGTATATATCCTACACTGCGCCTAGTGTGATGTAAGGTATATATCCTACACTGCGCCTAGTGTGATGTAAGGTATATATCCTACACTGCGCCTAGTGTGATGTAAGGTATATATCCTACACTGCGCCTAGTGTGATGTAAGGTATATATCCTACACTGCGCCTAGTGTGATGTAAGGTATATATCCTACACTGCGCCTAGTGTGATGTAAGGTATATATCCTACACTGCGCCTAGTGTGATGTAAGGTATATATCCTACACTGCGCCTAGTGTGATGTAAGGTATATATCCTACACTGCGCCTAGTGTGATGTAAGGTATATATCCTACACTGCGCCTAGTGTGATGTAAGGTATATATCCTACACTGCGCCTAGTGTGATGTAAGGTATATATCCTACACTGCGCCTAGTGTGATGTAAGGTATATATCCTACACTGCGCCTAGTGTGATGTAAGGTATATATCCTACACTGCGCCTAGTGTGATGTAAGGTATATATCCTACACTGCGCCTAGTGTGATGTAAGGTATATATCCTACACTGCGCCTAGTGTGATGTAAGGTATATATCCTACACTGCGCCTAGTGTGATGTAAGGTATATATCCTACACTGCGCCTAGTGTGATGTAAGGTATATATCCTACACTGCGCCTAGTGTGATGTAAGGTATATATCCTACACTGCGCCTAGTGTGATGTAAGGTATATATCCTACACTGCGCCTAGTGTGATGTAAGGTATATATCCTACACTGCGCCTAGTGTGATGTAAGGTATATATCCTACACTGCGCCTAGTGTGATGTAAGGTATATATCCTACACTGCGCCTAGTGTGATGTAAGGTATATATCCTACACTGCGCCTAGTGTGATGTAAGGTATATATCCTACACTGCGCCTAGTGTGATGTAAGGTATATATCCTACACTGCGCCTAGTGTGATGTAAGGTATATATCCTACACTGCGCCTAGTGTGATGTAAGGTATATATCCTACACTGCGCCTAGTGTGATGTAAGGTATATATCCTACACTGCGCCTAGTGTGATGTAAGGTATATATCCTACACTGCGCCTAGTGTGATGTAAGGTATATATCCTACACTGCGCCTAGTGTGATGTAAGGTATATATCCTACACTGCGCCTAGTGTGATGTAAGGTATATATCCTACACTGCGCCTAGTGTGATGTAAGGTATATATCCTACACTGCGCCTAGTGTGATGTAAGGTATATATCCTACACTGCGCCTAGTGTGATGTAAGGTATATATCCTACACTGCGCCTAGTGTGATGTAAGGTATATATCCTACACTGCGCCTAGTGTGATGTAAGGTATATATCCTACACTGCGCCTAGTGTGATGTAAGGTATATATCCTACACTGCGCCTAGTGTGATGTAAGGTATATATCCTACACTGCGCCTAGTGTGATGTAAGGTATATATCCTACACTGCGCCTAGTGTGATGTAAGGTATATATCCTACACTGCGCCTAGTGTGATGTAAGGTATATATCCTACACTGCGCCTAGTGTGATGTAAGGTATATATCCTACACTGCGCCTAGTGTGATGTAAGGTATATATCCTACACTGCGCCTAGTGTGATGTAAGGTATATATCCTACACTGCGCCTAGTGTGATGTAAGGTATATATCCTACACTGCGCCTAGTGTGATGTAAGGTATATATCCTACACTGCGCCTAGTGTGATGTAAGGTATATATCCTACACTGCGCCTAGTGTGATGTAAGGTATATATCCTACACTGCGCCTAGTGTGATGTAAGGTATATATCCTACACTGCGCCTAGTGTGATGTAAGGTATATATCCTACACTGCGCCTAGTGTGATGTAAGGTATATATCCTACACTGCGCCTAGTGTGATGTAAGGTATATATCCTACACTGCGCCTAGTGTGATGTAAGGTATATATCCTACACTGCGCCTAGTGTGATGTAAGGTATATATCCTACACTGCGCCTAGTGTGATGTAAGGTATATATCCTACACTGCGCCTAGTGTGATGTAAGGTATATATCCTACACTGCGCCTAGTGTGATGTAAGGTATATATCCTACACTGCGCCTAGTGTGATGTAAGGTATATATCCTACACTGCGCCTAGTGTGATGTAAGGTATATATCCTACACTGCGCCTAGTGTGATGTAAGGTATATATCCTACACTGCGCCTAGTGTGATGTAAGGTATATATCCTACACTGCGCCTAGTGTGATGTAAGGTATATATCCTACACTGCGCCTAGTGTGATGTAAGGTATATATCCTACACTGCGCCTAGTGTGATGTAAGGTATATATCCTACACTGCGCCTAGTGTGATGTAAGGTATATATCCTACACTGCGCCTAGTGTGATGTAAGGTATATATCCTACACTGCGCCTAGTGTGATGTAAGGTATATATCCTACACTGCGCCTAGTGTGATGTAAGGTATATATCCTACACTGCGCCTAGTGTGATGTAAGGTATATATCCTACACTGCGCCTAGTGTGATGTAAGGTATATATCCTACACTGCGCCTAGTGTGATGTAAGGTATATATCCTACACTGCGCCTAGTGTGATGTAAGGTATATATCCTACACTGCGCCTAGTGTGATGTAAGGTATATATCCTACACTGCGCCTAGTGTGATGTAAGGTATATATCCTACACTGCGCCTAGTGTGATGTAAGGTATATATCCTACACTGCGCCTAGTGTGATGTAAGGTATATATCCTACACTGCGCCTAGTGTGATGTAAGGTATATATCCTACACTGCGCCTAGTGTGATGTAAGGTATATATCCTACACTGCGCCTAGTGTGATGTAAGGTATATATCCTACACTGCGCCTAGTGTGATGTAAGGTATATATCCTACACTGCGCCTAGTGTGATGTAAGGTATATATCCTACACTGCGCCTAGTGTGATGTAAGGTATATATCCTACACTGCGCCTAGTGTGATGTAAGGTATATATCCTACACTGCGCCTAGTGTGATGTAAGGTATATATCCTACACTGCGCCTAGTGTGATGTAAGGTATATATCCTACACTGCGCCTAGTGTGATGTAAGGTATATATCCTACACTGCGCCTAGTGTGATGTAAGGTATATATCCTACACTGCGCCTAGTGTGATGTAAGGTATATATCCTACACTGCGCCTAGTGTGATGTAAGGTATATATCCTACACTGCGCCTAGTGTGATGTAAGGTATATATCCTACACTGCGCCTAGTGTGATGTAAGGTATATATCCTACACTGCGCCTAGTGTGATGTAAGGTATATATCCTACACTGCGCCTAGTGTGATGTAAGGTATATATCCTACACTGCGCCTAGTGTGATGTAAGGTATATATCCTACACTGCGCCTAGTGTGATGTAAGGTATATATCCTACACTGCGCCTAGTGTGATGTAAGGTATATATCCTACACTGCGCCTAGTGTGATGTAAGGTATATATCCTACACTGCGCCTAGTGTGATGTAAGGTATATATCCTACACTGCGCCTAGTGTGATGTAAGGTATATATCCTACACTGCGCCTAGTGTGATGTAAGGTATATATCCTACACTGCGCCTAGTGTGATGTAAGGTATATATCCTACACTGCGCCTAGTGTGATGTAAGGTATATATCCTACACTGCGCCTAGTGTGATGTAAGGTATATATCCTACACTGCGCCTAGTGTGATGTAAGGTATATATCCTACACTGCGCCTAGTGTGATGTAAGGTATATATCCTACACTGCGCCTAGTGTGATGTAAGGTATATATCCTACACTGCGCCTAGTGTGATGTAAGGTATATATCCTACACTGCGCCTAGTGTGATGTAAGGTATATATCCTACACTGCGCCTAGTGTGATGTAAGGTATATATCCTACACTGCGCCTAGTGTGATGTAAGGTATATATCCTACACTGCGCCTAGTGTGATGTAAGGTATATATCCTACACTGCGCCTAGTGTGATGTAAGGTATATATCCTACACTGCGCCTAGTGTGATGTAAGGTATATATCCTACACTGCGCCTAGTGTGATGTAAGGTATATATCCTACACTGCGCCTAGTGTGATGTAAGGTATATATCCTACACTGCGCCTAGTGTGATGTAAGGTATATATCCTACACTGCGCCTAGTGTGATGTAAGGTATATATCCTACACTGCGCCTAGTGTGATGTAAGGTATATATCCTACACTGCGCCTAGTGTGATGTAAGGTATATATCCTACACTGCGCCTAGTGTGATGTAAGGTATATATCCTACACTGCGCCTAGTGTGATGTAAGGTATATATCCTACACTGCGCCTAGTGTGATGTAAGGTATATATCCTACACTGCGCCTAGTGTGATGTAAGGTATATATCCTACACTGCGCCTAGTGTGATGTAAGGTATATATCCTACACTGCGCCTAGTGTGATGTAAGGTATATATCCTACACTGCGCCTAGTGTGATGTAAGGTATATATCCTACACTGCGCCTAGTGTGATGTAAGGTATATATCCTACACTGCGCCTAGTGTGATGTAAGGTATATATCCTACACTGCGCCTAGTGTGATGTAAGGTATATATCCTACACTGCGCCTAGTGTGATGTAAGGTATATATCCTACACTGCGCCTAGTGTGATGTAAGGTATATATCCTACACTGCGCCTAGTGTGATGTAAGGTATATATCCTACACTGCGCCTAGTGTGATGTAAGGTATATATCCTACACTGCGCCTTGTGTGATGTAAGGTATATATCCTACACTGCGCCTTGTGTGATGTAAGGTATATATCCTACACTGCGCCTTGTGTAATTATGTATGTAGGTGCCCTATACCTCCCATATGACCCCTCATCTGTAGTATGAGCTGATCAGCCGTAGCCTTACTGCCAATGATGAGTGACCACCGCTGATTCGCTGGTCAGCAAAGTTTTACAAAAGTCCTGTTACTGAAATAAAATGAGTCATTTCTTATCAATTTTTATGTGCTGAACACGAATATGACCGTCAGAATGCAAAACTGGCTTTTTTTTTTTGTAATCTGCAATAATTGTCTACATCACGAAATGCGTGCCAATAGTAATAGGCCTCTGGGTAATACCTGTAAAGAATCAGGTCATAGACTGCGTCTTAGATCTCTTTGCCTGTGTCTTGTCCAGCTGTTCGGGAGCATCTCTGTGGAGTGTCCAGCAGTAGTTGGCTGGCGCGCTAGCGTCCAGCAGTAGTTGGCTGGCGCGCTAGCGTCCAGCAGTAGTTGGCTGGCGCGCTAGCGTCCAGCAGTAGTTGGCTGGCGCGCTAGCGTCCAGCAGTAGTTGGCTGGCGCGCTAGCGTCCAGCAGTAGTTGGCTGGCGCGCTAGCGTCCAGCAGTAGTTGGCTGGCGCGCTAGCGTCCAGCAGTAGTTGGCTGGCGCGCTAGCGTCCAGCAGTAGTTGGCTGGCGCGCTAGCGTCCAGCAGTAGTTGGCTGGCGCGCTAGCGTCCAGCAGTAGTTGGCTGGCGCGCTAGCGTCCAGCAGTAGTTGGCCGGCGCGCTAGCGTCCAGCAGTAGTTGGCCGGCGCGCTAGCGTCCAGCAGTAGTTGGCCGGCGCGCTAGCGTCCAGCAGTAGTTGGCCGGCGCGCTAGCGTCCAGCAGTAGTTGGCCGGCGCGCTAGCGTCCAGCAGTAGTTGGCCGGCGCGCTAGCGTCCAGCAGTAGTTGGCCGGCGCGCTAGCGTCCAGCAGTAGTTGGCCGGCGCGCTAGCGTCCAGCAGTAGTTGGCCGGCGCGCTAGCGTCCAGCAGTAGTTGGCCGGCGCGCTAGCGTCCAGCAGTAGTTGGCCGGCGCGCTAGCGTCCAGCAGTAGTTGGCCGGCGCGCTAGCGTCCAGCAGTAGTTGGCCGGCGCGCTAGCGTCCAGCAGTAGTTGGCCGGCGCGCTAGCGTCCAGCAGTAGTTGGCCGGCGCGCTAGCGTCCAGCAGTAGTTGGCCGGCGCGCTAGCGTCCAGCAGTAGTCGGCCGGCGCGCTAGTGTCTACTTACCAGATCTTTACCTCCCCTATCTTCTCCTAGTTACGGTACTAGTGGGGTGCCTAGGTACGCATGGCGCAGGGCTCCCTGATCTTCACCCACGCCACTGTCCCTTCCTGGAGATAGCCCTGATGGTGGACATGTCCAGGCCGCCAACTCTGACCCTACGCTTCCTAGGGGGGACAGGCAGGGACCGCCGTACCTATGCAAGTGACTACTACCCACTAATACTGACAGGAAAGGCAGATGACAAAACCAACACGAACAGTACAAACAGGACCCAGGCAGATGGTAAGGCCCTGGCTGATAACAGCAAGGTCTAGCGGACAAGCTGACAGAAGCAGGATACAAAACAAGGCAGACAAGCTAGCAGACTGAGGGAATGGCACAAAGTACCAGGACCGACACTCAGCAGCTCAGAGAAGTGTCCAGCAGCAGTTGGCCGGCGCGCTAGTGTCCAGCAGCAGTTGGCACTTACCAGGCTCCCTCCCGGAGGGACACACGTAGCCTCAACCAGAGCAGCGCTGGGCCTCCTCTAGATACCCCTAGGAGAGGGATGGCCAATAAACAGGAGAACAGGATACAAGGTTGTCATGGGTGATGCCACCATTCTGATATTCATTAGAATGACCCTCGGTGGTAAATAAATGAGCTGCAGACTTGTGTAACATACCTCAGGTCCCTGGGAACAGTCAGGGCTTGACAAAACTTTACTTGACATGAACTCAGTACAAGGATACAAGATGTCCATGCAGGCAAAACAGCAGTTGGCCGGCGCGCTAGCGTCCAGCGGCAGTTGGCCGGCGCGCTAGCGTCCAGCGGCAGTTGGCCGGCGCGCTAGCGTCCAGCGGCAGTTGGCCGGCGCGCTAGCGTCCAGCGGCAGTTGGCCGGCGCGCTAGCGTCCAGCGGCAGTTGGCCGGCGCGCTAGCGTCCAGCGGCAGTTGGCCGGCGCGCTAGCGTCCAGCGGCAGCCGGCCGGCGGCGCGCTAGTGGACCATTCTCCCTGGTTGCATTGTTGCGATACCTTGATGAAACGTTCGCCATGTTCATCACTCACCATACCACAGTTATCTGGGAAGAAATCCAGATGGGAATGAAGGAGGTGGATCTTTAGAGACATATTGCAGCCAAGTTACTGCATCAGCAGGTCTTGTTCCTTGTAGTTTTCTGCCCTAACATTCCCAAGAAAGTTAGTAGACACCAGGCGAAATATTCACATCACCCTGCAGCAAGTTGTTGAATCGGTCATCTTTGAAGAGCTCTTAAATCTGAGGACCCACAAAATCTTTGCCTCGCTGAGTCAAGGGAATTGTTCATGAAGGTATCAGAAAGCTGGCGGAGTCCAGTCCAAGGCTTCCACAAAGTTCTTCATCAAACCTAGTTTGTGAAGGGTTGTTAGCAGGATTCTGTGAGCCTCGACCAGAGCTGGGTGCTGGATATTCTTCTCTCCAGCTGCTACATTTTGTCTGCGAGTCCATTCCTTCCACAAGTAGTGCAGTGCCCTTGCTTGGCTATCCCACTGACATAAGAAACACATGTATTTTGTATATCCCATGGAACTGGTCTCAATGGAGAAGGAATGTTGGGGTAGAGTATTCTCGACTTCTTGTGCTTCGTTATCCCGCCGGAAAGAGGAGGAACCAAGCAGAAGTAAGTCATTTGTGTGGTTGCTTGGCTCTCTCCACGCCACGGGGACAGGATTGATGGTCTTTTGCTATTCAACCACTGTGAAAGCTGTGTCATACATGTGGCACAGCATATATGCCGGGCCCAAGGCTTGTCTTAGTCGCCAATCTTGCATCTGAAGTAAAGATGATATGCCGCCTTCACTTGGGAAGGGATACTTTTCTTCTGGTTGGCAAATGTCACTTCCCCACAAATATAGCAAAACTTGTCCACGGTATTAACGCACTTTCGAGGCCTTAGTCTTCTGTATTGTAACTAAATGGATCAAGTAACAGTTTTGTATAACAGTAGCTTAAACTGTATCCAACGAAGTCTGAAGTATTTTAAATGCTCAACCTTTCCGTCTTGGCTTTATATGTGGTGTACTGGTTATGTTGGGCTTAGGTGTGAGGTAATGAGCTCAGAAGCAGTGACTGGTCACATGATGCTGACATCACAGGTCCTGTAAGCACACGGCTGCTGTCTGGCTCAAACTGTAAGGCCGCCTGCAGACGAGCGGGTCGGATCCGGCAGCGAGAATTCTCGCCGCGCGATCCGACCCGAGCGCCTGCAGGGACGAGCGCGTACTCACCCGCGCCTGGCGGCCCCGGCTCTTTCATGTGCCGGCTGCCGCGCAGCCGGCGCATGCGCAGACCGGAGCCGGCGGCCGGGTGAGTGCATGCCCCGCAGAAAATTAGGACAGGCCGCGGTTTGTTTGCCGCGCGAGATTTCACGCGGCCAAACCGCGGCCGTCTGCATAGGAGTGCGTATTTTAATGCACTCCTATGCAAACTTTCAGCGGCAGAAATCCCGCGGCGGGATTTCCGCTCGTGTGCAGGCGGCCTAAGGATGTGGTTACATCCTACTGGATAAATTTACACGGTGAAACACAGAAAATGCACTATATGAAATATCTTCAAAACAGCCAACAAATTTCATGGTCATATTTGTGTTCAGCACACCAAGAAACTACAGATTAGGACTAGAGATGAGCGAATATACTTGTTTCGAGTAATTACTCGATCAAGCACCGCGATTTTTGAGTACTTCTGTACTCAGGGGAAAAGATTTGGGGGGCGGGGGGAGGCGTGGCGGAGCGGGGGTAGCAGCGGGGAACAGGGGGGAGCCCTCTCTCTTCCCCCCCCCCCCCCTCCCCCACTCCCCGCTGCAACCCCCCACTCACCCACGGCGCCCCCCAAATCTTTTCGCCCGAGTACGGAAGTACTCGAAAATCGCGGTGCTCGGGCGGAAAAGGGGCGTGGCCGAGTTGGTTCGCTCATCTCTAATTAGGACCTTTTTAAGTTGGTAACAATTTCATGTGTTGACCAGGGTTCCCCGGTGGCACCAGTGAGTGTTTTGTGTGTGTATATATGTATGTATGTTGTGTCTGTATGATGACGTCTGACCACCGTATAGGCCTTGTGGTTACTGGAGCCTGAAGCCCGTTCAGTGCTGCAGTTAGAGAAGAGGCCCATATTAATACTGTGATTATGCATGGCTGCTGATTGTCCATTTAGCCGCCATAGCCCGGTTGCAGTGACAGACATCTCTAGCTGCGGTCATCCCGGACCCTCTCCCCTCATCTCTATTCTTCTGTGCAGAGTCCATAATGGCTGAGCAGGTGCCAGAGACTATCAGCTTCCCTGCAGAGGAAGAGAAGATCCTGCAGCTCTGGAAGGACTTGGACTGTTTCCAAGAATGTCTTAAGCAGTCAAAGAATAAGCCCAGGTGAGAAATCCGGTACCCCTCTGTCCCTTCTCCAAACCCTCTTGTATATGGGGAGATTTGGGTGGTTTCTATATACACGGGTAGATATGGTGGGGCTTGTGTGTGTGTATATGTATATCTAGATATGGATATGAGATGAGTGGGATCTTCTGTTTTGAACGATGGGGAATTGTCTGTTGGGAGGTGGGCTTCCTTGTGAGTGGTGATGGCTCCTGGTTACTGCGGCACATTATACTCACTGGCCTGTCGCTCTGTCTCCAGGTACACTTTCTATGATGGACCTCCCTTTGCAACAGGCCTCCCACACTACGGGCACATCCTTGCTGGCACCATTAAGGACATCGTGACCAGGTTTGCTCACCAGAGTGGCTTTCATGTGGAGAGAAAGTTCGGCTGGGACTGTCACGGATTACCAGTGGTGAGTTGGTTTTCGTTCTCCCCTTGTCAGCTGATGATTAGAGTGGAGGTATAACCTGATGAGGTGTATTTCGGACATGTATACGTATGTTCAGACTAAACATTTATTCCCATAATGCACTAATTAATGACCTTCACTTGTCCTCCGCAGGAGTATGAAATTGACAAGACGCTGGGAATAAAAGGTCCAGAGGATGTCGCTAAAATGGGGATTGCAGAATACAACAAGCAGTGTCGTGGGATCGTCATGAGATACTCGCAGGACTGGGAGGTATGGGGGCGCTCCAGCGTGCTGATGACAGCATGGACAGATCTGGTTGGGTGAAGGGATGTATAGGGGGCACTGTGATGTGGTGAAGCATTACAGGACTGGTTTGTATGCAAGCCCTTTGTATATGGAGGTGACAGGGCAGGACGTGGTGCAGATGGTGGTCTCATGGGCTCGGTTGGAAAGGTCTGAGAAGCTATTGGGGTATGCTCTGTTGTGCTGTCCTCTACCCCTTCCCATAAACATGCACATGGGATAAGGGAGACAAGCCACTGCTAAGACCCTTCTGCCACCTTCCAGGCTTGGGCGAAACAGGATGGGTCTTGTAGAAGTCTGTGATTTCAGATCCTCCTTTTCCATCTCAAGTAGAGGGTCATTATATACATTGCATGATCAGTGGATAGTAGGGGGGATCCTCGTACATTCCATGGTCATCCGTTAATGAGGAGGGCTCTTCATACTTTACATGATCAGCATATAGTAGGGGGGAGTGTCCTCATATATTACATGGATTAGCGAATAATAGAGGGGTCCTTATACATCAATGGATAGTAGGGGGTGGTCTTCATATATGTAATACTTTTCAGTGAATAGACCCTCGTGCATGTCAATGTGTCTGCTGGATGCTGACTTTGCGCTGGGCTTGTTTTCATGCTCACGGCCTTCATAGCTGTGTATACGGTGCCTCCTTGCAGCAGCCGGTATACACATAACACGTTCTGCTCAAGGACTTGAGCTTTACAGTTTGTTTCAGGGATTGATCATCTTCAGCATATTTGTCATTCAACCTTCTCCTTCTTACAGATCACTGTGACGAGGTTGGGCCGATGGATTGACTTCAAGAACGACTATAAGACCCTGTACCCCTGGTTCATGGAGAGTGTGTGGTAGGTGTTGTGGTGCCACATGTCATGTACAAGTAACCGGCACTGCGGACCTTCTATTTTGCTTTTATCCCTCCCATCAGTGTTTGTGGTTAGTCCTGATGAGTTATCTAATAGGGCCCTGGGCCCCTGCTACACGCTGCTTTCCTGGCCCTTGGGTGTATCTTCTATTCACCAGGCAGTATGATGTAAGCAGTAATCTCTCCCTTCAGTCTGTGTCAGTAGAACTATATATAATAATTACTTCCCATACAGAGCAGCTGAAGAATACGTTTACTCCTTCGAATTTATAGTCAGTCATTGATTACTGATACATGAAGCTGGTGGGACACAAGGCTTATCTTCTGCAACATCTAAGGGGAGGGGACGGCACGGTGTTCCTTTTGGGACCTTATGCTCTCATTATATGGAGCATCTTAGGGAAGAAAGCAGAATCCTGCACTTTTCTTGTCATCCCAAAATTGACGTGGCATAACAGGTATATTGCTCAACAAGAAAGAAGTGGAAAATATGGCTCCTATAGCGTGTATATATAGCATTTAAAAAATCCTATTGGATGCAGAATGTTGGTGGATTTGGTGAGGATCTACGTACATTAACTATGCTTAAAGAAAGATTTCCATCTCGGCAGTTTATCACCTATCTACAAGATAGGGGATAACCTTCTGAACAGTGCTTGTCCGACCACTGGGCCCCCCCCCCACCGATCCGGAGAAATTGTCCCCGGCACGACCTGAAACTTTTACAATGGTCCCCATGCATGCATGCCACTGTTTCATTAACTTCAGTGGGAATTACCAGAGATGGTGGAGTTCAAGCGCTCAGCCAACTTTGGTGGTGCCATTTGAAGTCGGTGAAGTGCATGCATGGTCATTGCTGTCGACATTTTGGGACTACCGTGGGCCA
Organism: Eleutherodactylus coqui; assembly: GCF_035609145.1. Taxonomy (NCBI): domain Eukaryota; kingdom Metazoa; phylum Chordata; class Amphibia; order Anura; family Eleutherodactylidae; genus Eleutherodactylus; species Eleutherodactylus coqui. Next base: position 203,372,959 of record NC_089839.1, read on the forward strand.
TTTGTCTGGATCAGTGGAGGTTTCAGCAGTGGGACCCCCACTGATTGGAAGTTATGCCTTATCCTTTAGATAGGGGATAACTTGCCAAGATGCAAATGCCCCTTTAAAACCTGAGTGTGTGAGCCTGGCTGTCCTCTCAGCCCTCACTGTGTTCTCATGTTGGTGGGTTTCGTGGTTGTTGCTCTCCTGTCTGATGTATGTAATTAGCTTGTTGCTCTTTGGCCCCACATTGCTGCAGCTTACATTGTTACGTGTGAGTGGGGAGGGTCTCATCCACCCACAATGCATGTAGGATTTCTAGCCCCAGAAGTAAGTGTGGGGATATGATTTCATACATGTCCCACTAGCTTTCCTATATCTGAACAAGGTTTGTAAGCGTTTGGCGCTCTTGCCGCCCCACAGGTTCTTATATCTGTTACTTGTTGATGTACCTTTTAAGGTTAGTGACTGTTAACTCTGAGAACACTTGGAATCGCACTTGATCCCCTTCTATGGACAGTTGTAGCCGTTCTGCATCTGTATCTTGTGATTTTGGGCACCCTCCTGGAGTTGTCCTGTTTCTCGGTTGTTAATTGGGGCCTGCTGTCAGCCTTGTACGGGATTGCTTATGATCTATTTGACAGATTTGTTGTTCTCATGGCAGATTTTTCTTCAGACGTTACTGTACTTTATAGCACTTCATGGTCACTTTGACCACTTGATTGCATGTTTGGCAAGTGGGTAAAACCATCAAACTATGCCCAGCAGGAGGCAGCACTTGCATGTGAAATGTAGTGTAATGACCACCGCTGGGCAAATCTCTATTGATCGTCTCCTGTCTTTGTGGCACAGGTGGGTGTTTAAGCAGCTCTATGATAAAGGCCTTGTGTACCGAGGTGTCAAAGTGATGCCCTACTCCACCGCCTGTAACACTCCGTTATCCAACTTCGAGTCCAACCAGAATTACAAGGCAAGTACTGCATGATTGTGAGGTTTGGGGCTTTTGGCACCTCTCTGACAACCCTCTACTTTCAGGATGTACAAGATCCCTCTGTGATCGTCACCTTCCCATTAGTTGAAGACCCGTCTGTATCCCTTGTGGCCTGGACGACCACCCCATGGACCCTGCCCAGCAACATGGCTCTTTGTGTTAATCCAGAACTGACCTACGTCCAGCTGAAAGGTGAGTGTCGCCGAAGATGGCGGGGTCAGAAGACACCAGCTGACTGATGAGGTCTTCCTTCCTTTACAGATAAGTCCAACGGCAATGTGTACATACTGATGGAGGCCCGACTGTCCTCTCTGTACAAGACTGATGCTCAATATACAATTCTGGACAGGTGAGTCAGCTCCTCCTTTCATTAAAGGCCTTATAGGCCCCATGGCAACCCTTGTTCTCAGGATTCTTCGGTGTTCTCACAGTCTATCTCTACATTAGGCTGCCTTCACACAGATAAGAAAATCGCGCATGTTTTGTGTATTGCGAGACGCACAAGGCTCGCACCAATGTGATCCCCATTCTTTTGCATGGGGTCATACACATGAGCGATGTTTTCCTGCATGGCGCTGCAATGCCATGCAGGAAACAAATTGCGGCATGTTTTATCTTTCTGCGTGCTCTCGCATCACAGCACCTATTGTCTTCAATGGGGCTGGGGGCAGCATCGCATTAAATGCAAGGCTGTTTTGATATAAAAACGTCTCGCATCCACAGGGAATTCACATGATGGGGAGCACAATAAGATTCACGGCCCCATATCACACTCGCCCATGTGAAGTTAGCCTTATGGCTCATTTATGCTGCAGAATATGGAAATACTAGTGAACCCCTGGTAACAGCAATGGCAGCTGAGGGGGGCTGCTCAAATGATCAGGGGGTGTCAAAACTGGGTAACCTCTGTGATGTCAGTGTAATATGCATCTTGATAACCCCTGTGATATATCTGTATAACACATGTGATGGTGACCTCTGTGATAAGCCTGCATAATAAAAGTGATGACAGAGATACTTTCCATGGTTAGATCTTTTTTGTGATATACCTGTGTGACACATGAGGGCGCCACTTAAGACTTGCCTGTGTGTAAGTCATGTGAGCGTGCCCCCCCCCTGTGTGTCATACTAGGCCGGCCTCTGCATCCTTCCCAGGGTAACACATGCAATGATGGTGGCCCTACCTCTGGTGACACCACCCCTGATGTTCTAGACTCGGTCATAGGGTGCCGTCCCGGCTTTTTGTGCGGTGAGACAATCTGCTTGTTCTTCTTTCTCAGATGTTTTTATCTTTGACAGCTGAAAGGGGTTCAGATAAATAGTAATGCTTTAGGGTTGTGTCTCTATTCCTGGTCGGCAGTGCGCTGCACATTTATTCTCTTAGCTGCAGTAATGGATCCATCTGATATTTCCTGTTTTCCAGATTTCCTGGCATCACCCTTAAAGGAAAACGCTATCAACCGTTATTTGACTACTTCGCCAAGGTAATAATGGTGCTTTCCTTGTGGCTATCCCTACAAAGAGACAAATGCCATTTCCTGTCACCTCCTTTTGTGTATCCCTTCTGTCCAAGTCCTGCACTGTAGGCCAGGAAAGTTAACCCTTTCCAGTCCACTGTCTGACGTCTGAAGACATTCTGATTGAAGGCTGTACAGCTCTGATGTCAAAAGACGTCCGGCAGGGTATTCTTACTGTATATTACTGGCCGCTTTGTTGTCGGGGCCTCTTCAGCATGTCTCATACCGCAGTACTAGCTTTAGCCAGCAGATGGTGCCATTGTATAATTGCAGAAAGAGAAAGCCCCCTAGGAAACACTGAATCCAAAACTGGATTGCAAAGGGTTAAACCTTGGTGCTAAGGAAGCAGGGGCTCTAGAAGCATACCCCTGATTGCTCTGCAAGATTTTCTTCAAGCTGCTGAAGTCTTGCAGAGTGACGGGTGTATTCTATATTTGCAGGGCTCCTTTAAGTGGGCGGCAAAACAGAATTAGAGTAGCTGCACTTTTAATTAACTTTTGACGTATCATAGAGACATGTCAAAACTATTGATAAGTGGGGGTCCTGCTGCTGAGACCTCTGTTGATCGCTGGAATGAGCAGGCTGCAGCCCTTACCTGAGAGTTGTGCCCCATTGGCTATCATCGCTGCTTTTTGGCTCCTTTCGGCAGGGGAAGATGGCCTCATAAAGGTGTATAGCACAGCACTTGGGTGAGTACAGCAGCCCTGTTCGTCAAGCTATCAACAGGGATCTAAACAGCAGGATCCCCACTGATCAATACTTTTGACACATCTATGTGGCATACTGAAAGTGCAGCTACTCTTTAAGGGCTCACTCACATGGGCTTATGTGGCCCGTGTAATATGCAATTCTAAAATCCCATTGATTTCTCTTGGGCCACTTACACCTGTCGTTTTATCACACGTGTGGAAAAAAAACCCTCATGTCCTATTTTGGTGCATATTGGGTGCCAGGATATGTTATGGGGATGTAACATACGCAGCAAATATGCATGTAGCATGTATATTTGCTGTGTACTGCGTATTACTGGTGCGGGCTCATAGATCACTCCCAATGCCTGGATCCTCCTGCAGGTAGCAGAGTGATTCCTGGAAAGACACAAGGGGGCGCCACAGGCAAGTAGCCTTCAGATCTGTGTTGCTTCTTATAGTGAATTCATTGGGAATGTTACTTTTCTTTGTGGTAGAGGAGCTCCACATCTTGGAGTGACTTACGGCTGCCTCTCTGTCATGGACATTGCTGTACTGACAGGAATGATGTCTGAGTCCAAATGCAAACACAAGGAACTTTTCAATCTGCTTTTTTTACAGGGTATAGTTATAAAGCCGGATCCAGCTCTGTATCCCACTTCTGGTGTCCTATATTGAAATAATATCGTAGTAGAATAGAAAGACATGGTTGCGCTACATGATGGTATAGGGCACAGGCCCCTGGGGGCCCCGGAACATGGATTTCAATTTTGTGTTGTGGCCCCTGTGAGAAAAAAAGTAAAACTCGATTGCAAAGTTGAAGAGTAGCATGTGAGAAGAAGAAATCCACCATCTACGTCTCTCTAAGTCCTGTGGGATCGCTGCTATGACTCAAGGAGGCCACTTCAAGTATGCCTTTCTTACTTCAGTCATAGCAGCGGTCCCACAGGACTTAGAGAGACGTAGAAGGTGGATTTCTTCTTCTCACATGCTACTCTTCAACTTTGCATTCGGGTTTTAGGGCCCTTTTACACTTACGATATCTTGCTGCATCACAGGAATCTGAATGATAATCGTTCAGTGTAAATGCCAGCAGCGACTGAACAACAAACTGTAGTTCGTCATGCAGGCATAAAGGTTAAATGATGATTGGCCTATATAAACAGGCAGTTCATCTATGAACGACTGCCTGTTTACTGTGAATGGAGACGGGTGATCAGTGTTCTCCGGCCCTCTCCTCCTCCATTCACTGAGTGATCCCAACTCCTGTGTGAAAGCACAGGAACAACAATTGCTCGGACAACTGTTGGGTGCCCAAAAAAAAAAAAAAAGGCCCCTTGTTCTATCTTTTACCAAAGTCGCAACACAAAACTGAAATTCCATGTTCCGGGGCCCATGCGCCATATCGTCATGCAGTGCATCCATGTACGCTATTGTAACTTTAATATAGGACACCAGTATTGAGCGCGCTGGATCCGGCTTTTTTGACTACATCCTGTATAGCTATCATCAAAAATACATCACAGTTATTCACCCGAGTATTCACAAAGTCAATCTGTATAAATTCATCCACAAGCCAAGCATCAGAGGCTTGAGTGGTAGCGTGGACACACGCCAACCGCTGCTGCTTTGTGAGCACTCTGGTGAATGAATCCTGATGTACCTTTTGATGAAAGTTATATAAAAGTGGATTGAAAAGTTTCTTGTGTTTTGCATTACTACATTTGGGCATGAAGATATGGACTTGCCGGATCCACTTGCAACACCACCTGACCTGAGGTATATCGTTTGCAGTGTATATGTGATTCCATGATGTTTGCATCGCTGCCATCTGGTTTCTCCTTATTGATGATGTACTCACCATATCGTTCTTCTTCCCAGGCTGCAGAGAGGGGAGCTTTTACTGTTGTGTGTGATAACTACGTCAAATCAGATGATGGCACAGGCGTGGTACACCAGGCCCCGTACTTTGGAGCGGTATGTACGAGGAATATTGAGATTGCAACTCTGTGCATATTTCCGTGCCTTGGGCCGTGTTCACACTGTGAAATCCGCATGGATTCTGCGTTATCTCTGTCCCTTTCATTTGAATCAAAATCGGTGTCAAAATGGTGACGTTTCTGCTTTTTATTTTTCTCTGCAATGCAGATGTCAAAACCCTGTTGTATGGATACAGCGCGGTTCCATGGATCTGTGGCAACTGTAGTGCAGATCTGCATCACACCTGCATCACAGTTAAAGGGAACCGGTCATCAAGTTTTCACGATACAATATATGATAAACCTTTAACAGCGCTGCTACTGAGATTTCCTTATCGCTGTTTGCTTCTGTAATTCATACCCCAGAACTATATCCTAATAAGTTGAAAAGTCAGATACTGCAGAAGAGTCAGATTTTTCCTTCAGCATACATCTGGCACGTCCCTGTTGTTGATTGGCAGGGTTTACTATGGCACCTCCGTGGGATTACAGCGAAGAAGAGAAATCCGTATGCATGCCAGTCAAGAACAGAGGTGTGTTGGAGCAGCACTGAGGGAAAAATCTGACTCTCTTCAACTCATTTTAATACAGCATGGGGAAGCTTAGAAAGCAGATTGTAAAGGTATCGGACATGTACTGCGAAACTGATTAGTGATAAGGAAATCTCATTAGCACTGTTAAAGGTTTATCATAGATTGCATTGTAAAAACTTGATGACTGTTTCCCTTTAAACAAACAGATTTATACCACGGATTTTTACACTGAGCGAGTAACGCTCACAACGTGTTCGAACGAATTTGAGCGATAATCGTTCAGTGTAAATTCAAAAAAATCGCTGACTTCTTGTCCCGTGTAAACGCTCCCTGGTCAGCGCTTCACATAGAAGGTGAAGCGCTGAGTGAGAAGCGGACGAGAAGCCCACGATCCAGTGTCAAGTCTTTCTGTGTAAACGCTCAGTGCTGACGACCTAAGCGGTGACATCCGCTCGCGTGCGGTTGTGTAAGCGACTGTTGGCCCAGGTAAAAGGGTGATGTATGTATGTTCTGCACTTCGACATCGCAGTACTTAGTATACGGGCCCTATCAGCAAAGTGCATGTAGATTTTTGCATCTTTACTGAGAAGTAGCTCCCTGACCTACTTTATTCCATGAAGTGTATGAAAGAAACCCTGATGGGTTGCGAAAGACTCCTGTGAGGTCTGTGTACAGACTCTTGGGAGGTTTCTTCTCTCACAGCTCTTGTAGCCACTTTAAGGTGTGTTTTTAGATGTACACAGAGGTTCCTCTAGTTACAATGGCTTTAGTTTATAAGATTATTTTACTTGTCTGTAGCAACTGTGACCTGTGAACATGCAGCTTGCAACCTGTGAATCAGCGCATTACATTTCCTCTACCGCCGGCTACCTGTGCACGGTTTTAGACTGTGTGTGACCGTTAACAACTGATGTTACTTGAAATACGTTATTTCACTGGCGCTGCTCTGATCTAATTAGATTGGCTGCTCTGTCAACTCACCCGGTGCATAAGTGATTGCTTGTACTAGTCAATACATCATTGCTGTCTCTGTTGCATACATAGAACGAAAAACAAATAGGGGTTGTCCAGTTGTAAATTACTGATGGTCTATCCATAGAATAGGCCATCAGTAGTATATCAACAGGGGTCTGCCACCCAGGACCCTCGCCAAGCGGCTGTTCTCTCTGGGCTAGTGCACCTGTGCACGGAGCTGATCTCTGGAGGAAGCGGACACCTTTGTTCCTATTGCAATGGCCAGACATGATATTGCGGGCCAAGTTCCTATTGAAATGAATAGGAATTTGACCTGCAATACCAAGCCTGACCACTGCAATGGGAACAGAGCTATATGCTTCCTGCAGAAATTGGCTAAGTGTATGAGCACACTGGCCCAGTGAACAGCTGATCAAGGGGGTCCTAGGTGACAGGTCCTCGACTAGCTACTATTAGTTGCTTCTTCTAAGGATAGGCCATTTATAGTTTCCAACTGGACAACCCCTTTAAGGGTGCATTCACACATCGTTTATTTGCTACAGATATTTTTGTATGAATATCATATCTAGACTAATATCGTGGTGACCTCTTCACCTACCCATCTATTTCCAGTGCTATTAGCCACGTCTGTTTCTGAGCACAGTCAGTGCCCGCGTTCCGTTATGTACACAAGTTACCACTACTCTCTCTTCCTTTCAGGATGACTACAGGGTCTGCATGAACTTTGGGATAATCCAGAAGGACTCTGTTCCAGTGTGCCCAGTCAATGCCTCCGGCTGCTTCTCCGAGGAAGTGACGGACTTCGCAGGACAATACGTCAAGGTTCGATTAAGTATGGGAGGAGAGCCCCAACCTCTCCTTGCTGATCCTCCTTCGTTTTACTTCTGGTCATCTTCTGTAAACCTTGCAGCAAGAGAAGGTTTACAGCAGATAAGAGCCTGATGCAAGGTGGGACTTTATAGTCTGCCCTTCACATAGCCTTCTCAATACACCTAATACACAGCAGATGTGGATGAGCAGTATGGGAATCTACATCCCCTACTCTGGACACTGTTTCCAGCAGCAGATTGTTCTCCAATCAACAAGCTGCTTCTGACTGATTGGTTTTATTATACTCCCAGCGTAAACACAGGATTATCCAGATCAGTCTATGTGCTCATGACCCTGCTGTAGGGGTGAACCACATAGATCCGTAGCCCCTCGCAGCCGGACACCCATGGGCCCAGTTAGGTGTTTTTTTTTTTTGTTTTTTTTTTGTTAATGTAACTTTGCTGAATAGTCTCCATGGTTATTTACTAAATGTAACGGGAATACATGGTAGCCCAAAAATAGATATATGATGTTTGTGTACGCATCATGGATGTCGGATGCAACATAAGTAGTGCCCATTTCACGCTCGCTGTTTGTTCGCGCATAAACAGTTTTCAGCAGGGAGCATCACGTGCAGAACATGGCAGCAAACTGGTTGAGTTTATAACAAAGTGCGGTATGTGCATTTGTTTTCACTCACCCACAATTACTCGGAGGTTAAATGCCTTAGGCTGGGTTCACACGGGGTGTATTCCCGGCGGAAATCCCACGGTTTCGCCGCAGCAAAAACCGCGAGATGTCCGCCGGCAGAACCGCCGCAGAAAAACCTGCGGCGGCTTTGAAGCGGCCCGGCCGCTCGGTTTTGCGCTGCGGCCGGCGCTCCCATAGAGGAGAGCGCGGGTGCGGCGGACAGAAAAGATAGACATGCTGCATATTCCAACCTGACTTACCGCAGCGGATTTGCCGTCCCGTGTGGACGAGATTTCTGAGAAATCTCGTCCACATGGCTGGCTAATCCCGAGATTAGCGGCCGCGGGCGGATTTGCCGTGGCAAATCTGCCCTGTGTGAACCCAGCCTTATTAGGGTTCACACAGGGTGGATTTGCCGCGGCAATTCCATGCGGAATTTCGCTGCGGCAAATCCACCCGTGGCCGCTAATCTCGGGATTAGCCAGCCATGTAAACGAGATTTCTCAGAAATCTCGTCCACACGGGACGGCCAATCCACTGTGGTAAGTAAGGCTGGAACGGCCGCGGTTGCGGTTTCAGGATATGCAGCATGTCTATTTATCTTTTCTTTCCGCCGCAGCCGCGCTCTCCTCTATGGGAGCGCCGGCCGCAGCGGAAAAACGAGCGTCCGGGCCGCTTCAAAGCCGCCGCAGGTTTTTCCGCGGTGATTCTCCTGGTGGAAATCTTGCGGTTTTTGCTGCGGCCTAACCGCGGGAGTTCCGCCGAGAATACGCCCCGTGTGAACCCAGCCTTATGGCTGCAAAGTTTGGGAACCACGGACCATCACAAATAATAATCAATAGTGTGATGTGACAGGAAGCATGCAGTCAGACCGAGGACTGTCCACGCTGATGCCAACGACACGTTTGCAGGCTGAGCTGGATTGCTCACCCGCCCAGTCCAGAATCGCAAAGGCATTTGCCTGGCAGATTGGACATAAGCCGAATGGAAATACTTTTGGTACGTACATAGCCGCGCCCTGTTAAAGATCATATATATAATTTTAGGACACCCAGTATAATGTCAGTAGGAGTGCAGAATCAGTCAGGGTTTACTTGTATTGTAGTGTGTAACCATGGAGACATATGTCTGTATAGTAGATGTAGAGACAAAAAGGTAAGAGATTGGTAAAAATACCATTTTCAAATCTGCTTGATTTGTTTGATGCATTGAAGGAATAAAAAAAAATGTTACAAAGATGAAGATCGCCATCAAACACGTAGGGTACACACATTTAAGGTCCAGGTGCAACGTGGGGTATATGGATGTAAGGTCCAGGCACAGTAGAAGGTATGCGCATGTACGGTCCGGGCACAATGTTTATTATTTGCGAGTTTGCTTGATTTGTTAGATAGATTGAAAATATTAAATAAACCATTGCAATTGTTGAGATGGCCCTACAGCATTTGGGGGACACATGTATAAAGCATGTGCATGTAAGGTGTAGGCACAGCCTAGGATACATGCTTGTAAGGTATATGCGTGTAAAGTCTGGGCACAGTGTAAGCGGCACACATGTAGTTCCAGCATGGCGTGTGCGGTCCAGGGCCCGGCGTAGGGCACTTCTGCATTTGTTTTTTGTAGTCAAATGAGGAATTGATTCAAACACAAGGAGACTGCTAAATCTTTCACATCTACTTCTCTTGGGCAAAAAGCAGAGTGTGCCATGGCTCTTATATACTCGGTATAATGAGACTGGATAGGACTAAAATCCAGCTGCTTGTTGACGGTTTCCAGATAGTTTAAGTTTTTAGTTTTTTGGGTTTTGTTTTTTTCTGTGCTGCTTAAAGGGGAAAAAATTAACATGGCAAAATGTCAGTAAACCTGCCCCACCAGGTGTCTTGGATAGTTTTTGCCCTCCGGTGACATTAAATTGTATATTTCTGATCTAAGGATGCTGATAAGGACATTATAAAGATGCTGAAGGAGCGCAGCCGCCTGGTGCACAGCAGCACGTACACGCACAGTTACCCCTTCTGCTGGAGGTGAGTCTTTGCCCCTGCAGGGGTACTACTGATACTTCCTCCTCCATGGCCATGCGTGTGTAACCTGCGCTCTCTCCTCAGGTCGGAGACGCCACTTATATACAAAGCCGTCCCCAGCTGGTTTGTCAGGGTTGAACACATGGTGGACAAACTGCTGCAGAACAACAGTCAGTGTTATTGGTAAGGAGGCTCCGTGGCCACAACATCATGGCTGCAACTGACGGGGAAACTTGTGTGGGTTACATGGCAGCGATATTTGGTGTATATTTTGTGCTCAATCTGTAATGAGGAGCGGTGGAGGCACCATTGTAGGGGGCTCATGTCATGTCTGTACATCCGTGGGCTACCTCTTAACTTCTAGGGAAGTAGAAAGCAGCAGGTCTAGTGGTCAGTAGGAAAGTATCCTAGAGGACAGCCGTTCTTACTTGTCCTGGGATGTCACTGGTACACAGGGCAGCTCTGCCCCCACTGACTCATGGAACGGTGAAGTCATTTCCTATATTATATGAAGCTAGTGTGAACAGCACACATGTAAGGCATACAAAGAATGACCATTGCATTAGGAACAGCTGGCGCATGACATCTTGTGATCAGTAACATAGTACCACGTGACAGCCGCTTCTGCTCTCATATAATGTGCTGAGCGCTCCTTTCACAGCAGTAGGCAACATTTAACAGTCGTGGGTAAACATGGTGACTTGCGTGGCTTTGACCGCGGGCAGATTGTTGGTGACCAGAGCTGTGGTGGCAGTATTTCTGAAACAGTCGCACTTGTTGGCTGTTCCTGAACCACAGAGTGCTGCCTGAACCATGGACAGACATCAGACAGAAGATCACACAGCGGCTGGCTACATGTGGTTGATCCCAGAGGGGAAGCTGAGACAAATTTTTGCAATGACCATGCAGCGTACCTTGCGTCAACTGGAGTTCAGTAGCTGAAGACTGACAAGGGTACCCTGATGACCTCAGGCCATCGCCAACACCTGGTATGGGGCCAGGAAGGACATCCATGGACACATGACAGAAGGTTGTCTGGAGTGACAAGTCTAGTTTCCTGCTCAATCATATGCATGGCCAGGTCTGCATCTGGCGGAAATGGCATGAAGCTGTATCCCTTAGGTGCACCAATGCAGTTCATCAGGCCGGTGGCTGCAGTGTCACGGTGTGGGGAGCGTTTTCCTGGCTTAGGACTTTTGGTTATCGGACCACAATCCTTGAATGATGACGCTACAGGGACCTGTTAGCTGACCGTCTGCACCCATATCTTCAAAAAGATTTTTCCTGACCACAGTGCCATCTTTCAAAAGGACAGCACTCTGTGTCATCTATCTCGGATCACTTGGAGGAACGCAATAATGAATTCCCCACTCCGCCTTGTCCCCCCCCCAACCTCACCGGACTGTAACCCCATTGAACATGTTTGGGATCTGTTGGAAAGGGCTGTGAGATCTGCTCCCACTTACCCGCAAAATGTGTGCCAACTGACAGAGCTGCTGCTGTGGGCATGGGGCGAATGGAGGATGGAGGGTGTGCACCGCCTTGTGGAATCTGTTCCACGATGTATAATACCTGGGATCTCTCTAAAAGGTGAACCAACCCATAATTGAGTAGGTGTTCCTGATGTAGTGATCTTCAGTGTCTGTTCAGAGCTGAGACCTGCCGCAGGACTCTACATACACATGGAGTTGTGGTTGATTTCTTTCAGAAAATCTAATTTTCTAGTATCATGCGGTAAAATATACATGACGTCCAAAAGACTGACATTGACCTCATTGTATTGAGTTCACATGACTCTCATTCCAAATCCAAATGGAGCAGCGGAGAAATCCCGCCGTGGTGGGTGTCATCACCCACAGAATGCAACTAGTAGAATCCAGCCCTCAGTGAGGAGTATAAAACTATAGTGTTAATATATAACCGTACAAAACAGGACATCCTGTCCTCTTACGCGTTTCGAACCTTAGCGGTTCTTATCGCATAGGAAGCAAATATTCCATATTTACAGACATGCTGCTCGCATTCCATTGTGATAATCCCCTCACATTGATAATGGCATGACTCCGCCAGAGTTATCACAGCAGAGCAGGAAGTGATGGGGTATAATGAGATGACCGCACCACTGTCTTCACAGCAAAGCTGGAAAGCAGAGCAAGAAGTGTTGGTCTGTAATGGCGTGACCCCATCAGTCTTCACAGCAAAGCTGGAAACTAAGCAGGGCAGAAAGTGATGATCTATAATAGCATGACCCTGCCAGTCTTCACAGCAAAGCTGGAAAGCACAGCAAGGAGTATTAGTATATAATGGCGTGAGCCCGTCAGTCTTATCAGCAAAGCTGGAAACTGAGCAGAAAGTGATGGTCGATAATAGCATTACCCTGCCAGTCTTCACAGCAATGCTGGAAAGTGAGCAGGGGTGATGCTATATAATGGGATGACCCTGCCACAGTCTTTACAGCAGAGCAAGAGGTTTAGACTTTTGGGACGTTTTAATGTATTTTGATAGGAGAAAATGTGAAATTAAACTCCTGATCTGATTTCTCTTTTCACCGCCCTGTTCTTACCTTTATCCGGTGTCCTTGGGGGCGAATTGAGATAATTAAACTAATTAGCGGCTACATTTCATCCTGGGGTCATTCCTTCAGCGCCCAGAAAGGAGGGCAGAGGATGGGGGTTGGCCTCTTTTAATAGCTGCGTATGCGGCTCCTGTGTCCTCGTAACCCACTTCCCGCTGCCTGGGGACCTTCTGCTGCTTCACATCCTCTAATTAGTCCTGTAGTAGGTTGAAGACTCAGGAAAACTCTATAGAAAGCATCAGAAGAGACTGTAAGCCGGGCCGACCGAGCACTGTGAAGGCCAGAGCAGGGAGGGTCCTGGAAGTCCTTGTGCTCCAGCCATCCAGAACTCTTCTGATTGGTCGTCCAGGAGATTCTTGGTGGTGTGTGAGCGACAGACGTGCGGAGCCGAGGTCTACAATGCTCAAAATATATTTAATGAGATTGTTGATGTAGATCTGTACGTCTGCATCCCATAGAGGAAACTGTTAATATTTCTATTATTAATATTTGGTCGGCAAGAATAAGTTACTGCATACTGACTACTGCTCTCTGTTATCAGCCATTTCAGGCTGAAGAGAGGCTGATAAGTAACGAGAAGTGTAGAAATCTCCCAGCCATTACTTCTGTCCTATATCTCCAATGCTGAGAACCTCCTACATGTGACTGATATCAGCCGCTCCTCTTATAAGTACTGATATAAGTACGTACTTACTCCAGTACTGATATAAGCTCCAGATACATTTACACCATATATGGAACTGATTGGTTGGCCGTTCTCACAGATAGGTAAGGACACACTTTGTGGTAAGTCTATATACTTATATGGGCCAACTATCGATTGAAAAATCACTCAAACGAGCAGATTTGACCTATAATTGTCCTGTGTAAAGCAGGACCCGACATGTTACTGAACAAGGAATCGTTGATGGGTCGCTTTAAGCTCACTGAGACAAAGTAACTAGTAAGTGACTTCTTGCTTGGTGTAAACAGGCAGTCCTTAATCTATGAACGACTGCCTGTTTGCTGGCAGCTGAAAGATCCCCGGTGCGCTCCACCTCCCATCACTGAACGACTATTGCTCCTGTGTGATGGTCATCCCATATAAAAGTCCCCTTTAGAGCTGCTTGTTGAGGTTGTTTTATTACAAGGCGTCCATCTTTTTTAGGGTTCCAGAGTTTGTAAGAGAGAAGCGTTTTGGGAATTGGCTGAAGGAGGCTCGTGATTGGGCCATATCCAGGAACCGGTACTGGGGCACGCCGATACCGCTCTGGGTCAGCGAGGACTTCGAGGAGGTTGGTAATGATTCGTAACACACAGAGGAGTGAGGCTGTTCAGGAGGAATAACTGTCAGCAGAACAAGCATTCATGGTTATGGGGGAAGTTGGGGGGAACAGCTGTCAGATGAACGAACATTCATGTGTATAGGGAAAGTCTGAAGTAAAAGATGTCTGCTGAACAAGTGTTTGCGTTGATGGGGGAGTCGGGAGAAATGGCTGTTGGATGATTGTTAATGTGTGTGGGGACTGTATAGATACACTCACATATCATATGCTATAGATATCTACATATAATGTACACTATCCTACCAAAAGTAATTGGACACCTGAATAAGAATCAGTAGTATTCATTTCCATATGTTAACCCTTTCCAATCCAATGTCGGGCCTGTCCCGACATCATCGTTTTCCTCCACTGCTCCTATGTCGGGGCAGGCCCGACACTGCAGTGCAGGAGTGCATCTGTACCTGATCGTCAGACACATCGGGTGCAGATACACTCCTACACTGGTCCTCCTTGAGGACCCCCCGAGGAGAAGGCAGAAAGGGTTTTTAACCCTTTCTGCCTTCTCCTTTACACATTACATAGCGCTCAATTAGCGCTATGTAATTCACAGAGATTCCGTCTGGCGATCATGTGACCGCCGGGTGTCACCTGACCTCAGCTATCACATGATCGCCGAGCCAGGAGGCCGAAGGGAGAATGCGGAAGTATTACTTCCGCTTTCTGCCCGGCGATCATGTGACCGCCGGGTGCCACCTGACTTCAGCTGACACATGATTGCTGAGCCGGGAGGCTAAAGGAAGACTTCCGCATTCCCCCGATGGTGATGTGACCACCGGCACCCTACTGAACTCTGTCAGATCGGGGGGGGTGAAGGGAGAATTTATTTTTTCTCATCCATTCTCCCCAGCTCTAATTTATTTGGAGCTGCGGAGAATGAATGAGAAGAAAAAAATGGATTGGAAAGGGTTACTTAGTGGGGCTCCTTTGGCCCTAGTGACATTGAGTACTTTCCGTGGCATACTTTCTACTAATGTCTGATACCTTCAGTGGTATTTCTCTGCATTCATCCTGCAAACATCTGGTAAGATTTCTCAAAAAAGATGCATCCGCCCATTTACAGTCATGCAGGGAGCGTCATCATTGGACAGTTGAACAATAGAAGAACGTGCATGGAGTGACAAATCATACTGCTCCATCTTCATATCAGATTGAAGAACCCGAGTATGGAGGACTCCTGGGGAATGCCAACAGTTAGGTACGGCGGAGGTTCTGTTATGGTCTGGGAATGTTTTACGTGGCCCGGTCTCGGTCTGTTGGTTGTAGTGATAAGAACCATGAACACGGAGGTGTACCCTGACATCCTAGACAATAATGTGCTGCCGACAATGTGGCAATACTCTGGGAATGGTCAGCCATACTTCCAACAAGACAATGCGCCCTGTCACAAATACAAAGCTGTTTTATATTGCTTTGCGGATATGGATGTTCCATGACTGGATTGGAGTCCTGACCCGAACCCTACTGATCATCTATGAGATGAAACGGAAATCTTAACAACGTCCATCTTCTTTGTGAGAACTCTCCAGATGTTTGCAGGATAAATGAAGGGAAATAACAGCAGAAGTGTATCAGATGTTTGAAAGTATGCCACGCAGACTATCCAATGTCAGTATGGCCAAAGGAGCCCCACTAAGTAGTAGTATATGGAAATAAATACTACTTTTGATTCTTGCCCAAGAGTCTAATTAATTATAATTTTGGTAGGATATTGTGTAGATACACGTGTAAACATGAGATAACTATATATGACTATTCTCCGGATACATATATATTTGGGATACTTAACTGCTAACCTTCCCCATCCCCTTTCGCTCCTGAATCATACCACTGCTGCATGTCATCCATTGGTGTTCAGGGCCCCAGAGCCTCCATGTCATGCTTGTCTCCTCACAGGTGGTGTGTGTGGGGTCTGTGGCAGAGCTGGAAGAGCTGACCAGCTGTAAAATTACGGATCTGCACCGTGAAAGGTGAGCTCCATCCCATGAGATGTTCAGAAGTGTGTGCCGTGGTCTAGAAGTAACAGGAAATGGTTGTATCTCTTTAGTGTGGATCACTTGACTATCCCGTCTCGCTGTGGGAAGGGGGTCCTGCGCCGTGTCACTGAAGTGTTTGACTGCTGGTTTGAGAGCGGCAGCATGCCTTACGCCCAGGTGCACTACCCATTCCAGAACAGGAGGGAGTTCGAAGATGCATTTCCGGCTGATTTCATTGCTGAAGGCATCGATCAGACTCGAGGGTGGTGAGTAAGAGGCAGGATGGCTACCAAGTGTGCAGATGTACCATGCAAACATAACTGTTCTCTCTGCCGTGTCCTGCAGGTTCTACACCCTCCTTGTGCTTTCTACTGCTCTTTTTGGCCAACCACCGTTCAAGAACGTAATAGTCAACGGTCTCGTCCTGGCCAGGTACTTGCACCTCTGGATGCTGTTCTGTGGCTGAATGGGGTTTCTGTGTGGGGATCCTGTGTCTTAAGTGTTAGGTTAGAGGTGTCTGTGTAACCACGGTTATCGCCAGGCTTTTTGCGTTCATTGTGCTTGTTCCATTGTTACTGATATTGTATCTTGCACTTCTTTTGACTATGATATGTTTGTTTCTGTTCTGACAGTGATGGGCAAAAAATGAGTAAGAGTAAGAAGAATTACCCTGACCCCATGCACGTGGTTAATAGTTACGGAGCAGATGCCCTCAGGTAAGATGTGAAGCGCTCCTTTTACCTGTACGGTTTCAACTCCCCGATTGTTGAGCAGAAACTTCATAACTGTAAGAGCAGATTGTAAAAGGCTCCTCTAACAAGGGACATCAGAAGTAATGATACAGTGACCAGTTCCCCCCCACTGACCTTCATCATACCATGGGGTACATGTGTCTATAGCCGCTGACCATCTGTACCCCACTACTCCGTTTTGTTCCCTGTGGTCTCAGGGTGTGAAGTTGCAGATTTCTCAGTGTCAGTTTTTCTCCTATTGTATTTTTTATTCTGCCATTTCCTGGTAGGACCTCATTGATTATGTTTTGGACCCTCTCCGTTAAAGGGCAGTGTGTAAGGTCACGGAAAAGTCTGTACAGAGTGATGTCCTTAAAGTTATAAAATGAAGTGAATCCTTTTGGAAATATCTGGATTTCTGCATTGGTTGCTAATAAAATGCGGTCTGATTGTATCTAAGTCATAATTATCGACAAACACAATGTAACTAATACCGTAGCACACATGAAGCTGTACTGTTCATCACCTACAGTGCAGTGAGGAAAAGTAAGCAAACCATTGAATTTAATACCCCATGGATTTCCCCTCTAGCAGCAATCCCTTCCACTAACATTTCCTCCCCTGTAAATGTGCTTCAGTTCATCAGTATTTCTGGGATGCCTTGTGTGCACAGCCCTCTTCAGTTCATGCCACAGCATCTCCACAGGGTTAAGGTCCGGACTTCTGACTTGTTCATTCCAAAACTTTCTTCTTTCCACCATTCTTTAGTTGATTACTTGTGTACTTTGGGTCGTTCTCTTTTTACATCGCCCATCTCTTCAGCTTGAGGTCATAAATGGCTGCCCTTGCATACTTTTGTAAAATATTTTGATCCATTGTTCTCTCAGTGATCACAAGGTGTCCAGACCCTGAGCACAGCTGATCTAAACCATGATGTCTCCTTCAGCATAGACCCAAGCCATGATGCCCCTTCTGCCATGGTGTCCTTTCTACTATAACCCCCAAACCATGATGCCCCTTCAACCATAGCTCCAGACCAGGATGCCTACTCTGCAGTTGGCTGAGATTCTGATGTTGGTGTGCAGTGTTCTTCTTCTTCTTCTTCCTTCATTTTACTAAAACATTCTACTTTTGTCTCCTCTGTCCATGGAACATTTTCCAGAAGCATTGTGGAACATCCATGTGGCCTCAATAAACCAGAGACGGGCCGCAGTGTTTTTGGATAGCAGCGTTTCCTTCATGGTGTCCTCCTATGAACACCATTCTTGGTCAGCGGTTCTCTAAGAATGGACACATGAACAGAGGTTTCTGCAGTCTGTAGAGTCTTCTGTAGATCTTTTTGTGTTCCTCTTGGATTACTTCTCCCTTCTTTCAGGATTGCCCATTGTGCTCTTTGAGTGACATAACCAGATGCTCCTGGCGAAGGTACAACAGTCCCGAATGTTCTCCATCTGTAGATGTGCACCCAGGTTTTTAGCTTCTGTAGCCTTTTCCAGCCTCAAGGCAAAGCTGACACTAACCAATCCTTGAGGTCAGATTTGTCGGTAACCAGGGTTTGGGTGCCGTCATATGTAATTTTATGCAGTTTTTGAAGCCAAAATCAGACTTGGGACCATGAAAGGAGGTGAAGTATTAAGGAACAGCTACAACTTCTCTTCGTTTTTGAATCCACTCCTGGTTTTAGTTTCAAAATCTGCATTTAAAAAATCTGAACAACACCTGCATGTGTACAGATAGCCTTGAGGGCGCTATTACACAGCAACACTAATGCGCACAATGTAGAACTAATTGCTGGACCGCAATTGCAAGTTCAGCCTGGCAAGTTACCCGTCAAATGCCAGCAGTGCCCACTAGCACTGGTTTAATAGGACCTTTTAGGGTAAGAACACACAATCCAGTCAGGATACAGTTGACTGCATGTGCTTTTTGTCATCAAGTTGCTGCTGTTGTGCTGTGTTTAACGCATTTAAAGACTAGGTGTCTGATATATTGTACCAGTGAGCCTTATGATCGGTTACATGTGTTTCATATCAGATATGAGCTTCCTGCACAGAACGCATGAAGACGCAGGGAAAAACCTGCGGCCAAACCCATAATCCACAACCGAGCGCAGACTGTGCTCTACATCAGAATACGGGACTTGCTGTGGCTCGTGGAAAAAGCACAGCTGCATCCTGACCAGTCCATGCATCCTTACCGTTAGGGCACCATTAATGCCCTGATGTCACAGGCAGCTAATTGCCATTCTCCAGTCTGGCAATTAGCTGTAACCTGCTAGTGTTAATAGTGCTCTTAATGTACTTGTATTAAATGGGTAAACAACCCGTGAAAGCCGCACTTCCATCTCCTCTCCTTTTTAAGATGGTTGACCAGGGTTAGAAAACATGGCTTCTTTCTTTCAAACACAGAGCGACCCTTGTCCATGGATTATGTGGGGTATTACAACTCAGCTACCATGCGCTTCAATGGAGCTGAGCTGCCATACCACACACAACCTTATGAGCAAGGGTGGTGCTCTCTTTAAAAGAAAGCAGCCATGGTTTTCTAGCCGTGGACAAGCCCTTTAATTAAAACACCTTTGCTAATTAAGTCTTGGAGACGACACTAACACTGAGTGTGCTCCATAAGACATTACAACTGTATTAGGGCGCTATTACACAAACGCGGCTGAAACTTGCAATTTAGGGCTCATTTCTGGTCTGCACCCAGACTTGGCAGTTCAGCCCAGCAGTAAGTGCTGTTGACGGCCACTAGTGCTCGTGTAATAGCGCCATTGTTATTACTAGTTACGTTGTTTGTTTGTATGGAAGTCACAATTATAGACAATAAGACCATATTTTATTCGTTGGTGCAGAAATCCAGGGAATTCCGAAGGGTTCACTTACCTTTTCTTGTAACTAGGTAGCGGGGACCACTGTGCTCTTCTCTCCTCACTTCACAAAGAGGAAGATTACTTTTTCTCCCCGGGGTCCTTACAGCTACAGACAGAGCGGCTCTTCCCTTCATATTAGATTGTACTTATGTGCGTGTCAATGACTTTTTCAGGTTATATTTGATTAATTCTCCGGTTGTGAGAGCAGAGAACTTGCGCTTTAAAGAAGAAGGGGTTCGAGATATCCTTAAAGATGTTTTCTTACCTTGGTACAACGCATTCCGCTTTCTGATGCAGAATATTTATCGGCTGCACAAGGTATATTTAACATATTCATGTCAGTTTTGTCACCGCAACTTTAGTATAAAGCTGCTTACCTAATTGGAGTTCTGCGATTAGGGCCTCTGAAGCGACGGGCAGGAGTCCACCCTAAATTATGGGGTCCGGATAGGAGAAACGCTCAGTAATCTGAGGGGTCCCGGCAGAAGTCCTTACTAATGTAAGGCGCAGAACAGGAGAAACGCTCGGTTATGGGAGGGAGGTACGCTGGATAGAAGCCCTCAGTAATGTAGGGGATGGTCAAGACAGGAGAAGTGCTCAGTAATAGGGGGGGTCTGGACAGTAGAGGTGCTCAAAAGGAGAGGTGTTCAGTAATGGGGGGAGGGGGACAGGAAAGGTTCTCAGTAATTAGAAGGTAAGGTCTGGATAGGAGTGGTTCTTAGTAATGTGGTGGGGTCAGGAACGGAGAGGTTCTCAGTAATGGGAGTGGACAGGATGGGAGAAATTGTGGCTCGTGTAATAGGGTCAGAGCAGGTGAAAAGCTTGCTGTGGCAGTAGGCGGTGCTGTGACTCGTGTTGTGGGGTCGGGGCAAGAGAAGTTTTTGTTTGTGTAGTAGGGTAGTAGTTGGCACATCAATGGCATTGGTGTTGCCCTTGCTTGGCCTTTCTTTACAAAAATTTGTGGTGGTCATGAATGCCAGTATTTATTGGTTTCTTATTGGAACACTGCTCCAGTTTCTTATTTGGTCTCCTGTCTTTGTCTTCTTATCTTCTGTTATCTGGTAATCACTCCTGTGCTTTGTGTCCCCAGGAAGAGGGTATCCAGTTTTTGTATAATGAGAGCTTAGCAAAGCCAAGCAGCAATATCATGGACAATTGGATTCTGTCCTTCACGCAATCTCTAATCCATTTCTTCAAGGAGGAGATGACAGGTGCCTGAGGCAGGGGTTGGGAGTGTTTTGTGCATTTTCGCCTATGTGTGAAGTTTCATAATTTTTCTCCCCCTTTCAGCTTACAGACTTTACACTGTGGTCCCCAGACTTGTGCGGTTTGTTGATATATTGACCAACTGGTATGTGCGGATGAACCGCCGACGGTTAAAGGTAAGAATTGACTGCAGATGTCATCCTATATTCCTGCTGTGCTGTGTCCTCACCTTTTGATTCTTTTCCCTGTCCCAGGGTGAGGGCGGTACAGATGACTGTCTGATGGCTTTAGAGACTTTGTTCAGCGTCCTGTTCTCCATGTGCAGACTGATGGTAAGATGTCATTAGTGGATCTATGTGAATATTGGAACTGCATGTGATCAGCAAACCTCATGACTGAGTCCAAGACATACATTGACACGCCAAAAGTCATGAGACATGAACTAATATTGTGTAGGACCCCCTCTAGCCTAGCAAAGTGCAGCAACTTTATGCAGCATCAATTCCACAGGTGGACAGAAGACCTCTGGAAGGATGTTGTGCTGTCTGAATAGCCACGCAGAGCTCCCATCGCATTTGTAGGTGCAGGATCTCAGGTGCAACTGGACCTCTCCACCTCATCCCATAAATGCTAGATTAGGCTCAGTGAAACATGCAGGCCATGCCATTTATCGGAACTCTCTAGAACTGGTTTGAAGAACATTTTGGAGAACTTGAGCCATCATTGTAGGGGTACATTAAGCATAGCAAATGGTCACCCAGCAGTGAAACGTAGCAGGCATTGGGCAATGACGCATTTAGGCAGACTAGTGGTCCCAACCTATGCCATGAGCACACACCCCACACCAGTATAAAACCACAACCAGCCTGCACAGGACCTGATTTGACATCTGGTGTCCGAGGGGTCTACGCCACACATGAATCGTATCAACCTGAAACAATTGGTACCGTGACCCGTCGGACCATACCACATGTGGTCAGTGCTCTACTGTCCACTTGGCAACCTCACAAGCCCAGTTGAGGCGCTCTGTCCAGTGTCGTGTTATCAGAGGCACTGTGGTGGGTCTTCTGCTCCCATATTCCAAGGAAGCTGAAGAACGCTGCACTGACCTTTGGGATATATGTGTGGGGCTCCTGCACTGAATGTGATTATGCTGGAATCGCTTATCTGTTCGCACAGACAATTCTAGCCGGACATCACCGGTCGCAGTCATTAAGTGGGCGACCATTGCACTGTTCACTGTGAGCTGTAATGGCTTCTATGACACACTTCCAGTACACATGTGACACTGTAGATTGAGGAATGTTTAATGCTCGCACAGCTTCAGAAATCGAATGCCCTTACTGTCACGCTTTGTCTGAACTTCGATAATTCACGTCACCTTGTCATGAGCATACTGGTGAGTGTTCAGCCTCACTCATAGGAGAAGACCTCACAACTTTTACAGATGTGAGCATTCCCATGCCGTCACCTGAAATGGCGCCACTTCATCAATTGACATACTGCCATCTCAGGACTTTTGTTGTGTCTGAATATAGAGATGTGTGGATATCTTCCTGCTGTACATGGTCGGATATCTGGAGACCATGTCCCCTTGCAGATGAGACCTACTTGCTG
This sequence comes from Eleutherodactylus coqui, assembly GCF_035609145.1. Taxonomy (NCBI): domain Eukaryota; kingdom Metazoa; phylum Chordata; class Amphibia; order Anura; family Eleutherodactylidae; genus Eleutherodactylus; species Eleutherodactylus coqui. The sequence continues at coordinate 203,395,442 of NC_089839.1, forward strand.
GTGACCCCTGCCATGAATGATGCTTCTTTTATCTCCTCAGGCTCCGTTTACCCCATTCATAACAGAAATGATGTTTCAGAGACTGAAACTGCTGCTTGACCCAACGTCTGTCCAAGAGAAGGACTCGCAGAGCATCCATTACCTGATGCTTCCTCCTGTCCGGTAATCATAAGCAGATTATGGCAGCTAGTTCCCGATTTCTTGCCTTCTCTCTTTCCCTGTCCTTGTCTTCTCTCTTCAACCATGGTGACGTCACTCTGTGTCCTCGCCTGGTTGTGGGATCCTTGTAGTAGTTATGATCTCCAGTGATTGATTTATATTGTATTGTTTATGACTCAGGGAGAATCTGATCAATCAGAAGATTGAGAACGCTGTTTCACGAATGCAGTCCGTCATTGAGCTGGGCAGAGTGATTCGTGACCGGAAGACCTTGCCCATTAAGGTTGGTCCCTTACAATGCAATGTATAGTGTAGTGACTCTGACGCGTCTTATGTTTTGTTCTCTCTCCTTCAGTATCCATTGAAGGAAGTAGTTGTCATCCATCAGGAAGCGGAATCCCTTGCAGACATCAAATCCTTGGAGAAATATATCCTTGAGGTGAGGTTCAGAGGTCGATTGTTTCATCCACCTTTCTCCCATCTCAGAATGACTGGCAGGTCTCTTAGTAATGCGGATGCTATTGCGTATGGTATCTGGGCTCCTCCATATCGTAACATAAGAGATGTTTTTCATCTTGTCTGTTGCAGGAGTTGAATGTCAGGAAAGTAACGGTTTCTACTGATAAAAACAAGTACGGAATTCGTCTAAGAGCGGAGCCGGACCACATGGTGCTTGGGAAACGTCTGAAAGGGGCATTCAAGTCTGTCATGGCCGCCATTAAAGAATTGAAGAGCGAGCAGCTGGAAGAGTTTCAGAAAATGGGTGGGTCCTGGGAGATAAGTTGTTGTACAGCTTGGCTTTTGATATCTTTGCACCATTATCCAATCCTTTCGGGTCACCCATGAGAATCCTGGTGGTCTTCAGTTTTCTGCTATGCTTCTAAGGGTCACTTGGTGTGTTTTTGCAGGCTCTATAACTGTGGAAGGACATGAGTTGCATGAGGAGGATGTGCGACTGCTCTATACGTTTGATCAGTCTGCCGATGGCAATAGCACTCAGTTTGAGACTCACTCTGATGCACAGGTAAGTCTTACAAGTCAGTCGGACTTCTCTAACTCCTCTCGCACTCTCTGGTCACAACGTCCTTTACTTATCAGGTGGTGCTGTCTTTTCTACCTATCGCACACACAAAAACTAACAAGACATTAACACTCATCCATTTATAGACTCCCTACAGTCATCACTGTTCCCAATCTCTTCCATCTCCTTTTCCGATTTGGAACAAAACCCTCAAAAGTGCTCTGGACAAAGCAGCACCCCCACAGCTCGAGCCTCCCAACACAGACTATGGCAACCTTGGTACATGCCTCAAACACGTTTCCTTCAGCCACGGTTTAGGTTTGCCGAATGCCTGAGGAGAAAATCACAGATGTCATCAAGTGTCCTCCATTACAAGTTCATGCTCAGAAACTACTACTCTGCCCTTCACTGTCTAGACAAGACTATTTCACCTCCCATCCTTTCATTATCCAATAACCCAAAATGAATGATGCGTCTCACTCCTTCTTTAACCCTAAAGTGCATCTATGTTGGATCTCTGTGCTGAAGACCTGGCCACTTATATCAGAGCTAATATAACGTCTGTCAGGAAATAATTTTCCTCTCCCTGATTAGCTCAGGTCCCCTTTTGCTCCCGCGCCACTTCTGTGGTCCCCCTTTTCTCCCGTGGCACTTCTGTGGTCCCCCTTTTCTCCCGTGGCACTTCTGTGGTCCCCTTTTTCTCCCGTGGCACTTCTGGGGTCCCCCTTTCCTCCAGCGCCACGTCTGGGGTCCCCCTTTCCTCCAGCGCCACGTCTGGGGTCCCCCTTTGCCTCCAGCGCCACGTCTGGGGTCCCCCTTTGCCTCCAGCGCCACGTCTGGGGTCCCCCTTTGCCTCCAGCGCCACGTCTGGGGTCCCCCTTTGCCTCCAGCGCCACGTCTGGGGTCCCCCTTTGCCTCCAGCGCCACGTCTGGGGTCCCCCTTTGCCTCCAGCGCCACGTCTGGGGTCCCCCTTTGCCTCCCGCGCCACGTCTGGGGTCCCCCTTTGCCTCCCGCGCCACGTCTGGGGTCCCCCTTTGCCTCCCGCGCCACGTCTGGGGTCCCCCTTTGCCTCCCGCGCCACGTCTGGGGTCCCCCTTTGCCTCCCGCGCCACGTCTGGGGTCCCCCTTTGCCTCCCGCGCCACGTCTGGGGTCCCCCTTTGCCTCCCGCGCCACGTCTGGGGTCCCCCTTTGCCTCCCGCGCCACGTCTGGGGTCCCCCTTTGCCTCCCGCGCCACGTCTGGGGTCCCCCTTTGCCTCCCGCGCCACGTCTGGGGTCCCCCTTTGCCTCCCGTGCCACGTCTGGGGTCCCCCTTTGCCTCCCGCGCCACGTCTGGGGTCCCCCTTTTTCTCCCGCGCCACGTCTGTGGGTCCCCCCTTTTTCTCCCGCGTCACGTCTGGGGTCCCCCCTTTTTCTCCCGCGCCTCAGCTCCTCATTAATCTGAACCTCCCTCTCCCATCTCCAGGACTTCTCCCAAGCTGCACTAGTTCTCTGGAATTTACTATCAGAGACAATTGGGTTAATCATTAATATCTACAGTTTTAAGTGTGCCCTAAAACACATCTGTTCAGGAAGGCCTTTCATATTCCATAATCTAACTCTATTCTCTGTTTATCCCTCTTCTTCATTCTTCCTCAGAATCCTACCCCCTCATTCAGTATTCCCCCCCCCCCCACACACACAAACACCATTTTCCCTAATACACCCTATAGCTGTACACCCTATATCTGGGGCTATATAAAGTTTATTCGTATGACTGGGCAGAGGCTGACAGATGTGGTGGAGTGCTGGGGATAAATGAATATAGATAGCAGCTAAGTATCCATATGCATTCTTTCACAGGTGTTGGTTCTGCTTGACGTCACTCCAGACCAGGCCATGTTGGATGAAGGTGTCGCCAGAGAAGTTATTAATCGCATACAGAAGTTACGGAAAAAGGTGAGTGTCCCCTTCATAGTAGGAATGGAGCCTGTATGTATATAGCGGCCTCGTTCTGATGAGCATCAGGTGCCGAGTGTCTAATTGCTTCCATTGAAGCTGAATGTAATTGCATCAGGTAATTGCTCTTCTTGCCACTTAAATGAATGATCACCTTCATAAATTCTTGGAGTCTGCTGTAATTTGCTCATTTCAGCCCAGGTTTGACGTCTGCTTATCCAGGATACAGGCTGTATGATGAGGGTGACACTCATGTCAACACAACACTAAGGGAAAGTGGGGAGGGCATGTGAGAGGTGAGGGGTCTTCACAGCTGGATATCGGGCCAGGATGCGAGTCTTGGAGATCTTCATTGTGTGATCTACACGAACAGGTGCAGGATCTTGGGTGTGAATGGACCTCTCAACCACATCCCATAAATGCTCGATTGCGCTCATATCAGGCGTATTTCCCATCTGTCTGGCGGCCGCTATCAGAACTAGTTCCAACTCCAATAATTCATATCGCCTTGCCATGAGAATGCTGGCCAGTGTTCAAGCTCACTCACAAGAGAACACCTCACAACTTACACGGGTGAGGGCATTCCCAAGCATCACCTGAGGTAGTGCCACTTCATCACCAATTAACATGCCACTATCCCAGGATGTTTGGCATGTCAGTGTTTGTCTCTACAGTCCGTAATACTTCTTCACTAATCGGCGCTTGACAGCGATGTGTCCGGAAGATGGCTCTCTAATGATGGCTGCATGTCCTGTTTGGGGCAGTGTGACCTTTTCCCTTGTGCTTAAGCTGATGATCCTGAGTATCCAGGTAATTTACAGATTTTCTCTTCCTCATTCCGCAGGGAAATTTGGTTCCGACTGATGAGATAACTGTGCACTACCAGGTGGAACCGCAGGAAGGTTACCTGTACTCTGTCATCCAGGGGCACACAGACTTCATTTTGGCTACAGTCAAGTCTCCTCTTGTCCCACATGCAGCGCCCCCATCATCCAACGTCATAATAAAGGAGAAGACGCAGGTGAGTAGAAGCAGTGTCCTGCCTGGCAGCTCTGTAAGTTTGAAGACATTAATACTGATTTTTTTTTTTTTTTCTTTTTTTGTGTGCTTTAGCTTAAAGGTTCGGATCTGGAGATCACGCTGGTCAGAGGTTCCTCCCCGGCCATGGATGGTCCTTCCTGTGCATACGTCAAGCTGCATATAGCTGCTAATGGCACAGAACAAAGTAAGACTGGACACCATAATCTGTACATCTTTCCTCATTCCGTAGCTCTCGGGACTACAACTCCCAGTGTAGCCTGCCACTACAGACTGCTACTGTGCCGGATGCTGATCTAACAGCAGACAACATCCAGATGTGTTTGACTCTTCCTTGATAAATATGCCCTTGTAAATGAAGACATGGCGGTGCATCAGGAGGGTCAGGATGGATGTCTCCTGCTCGCTTGTTGTGATCTCTGCTCTTGTGCTGGTCAGGGTTACACTTGATAAAGCCGTTCTGTGGTATATCGGCCATGTTGGTTGTTGTCATTACTGATATGAAGTGGAAGTGACTTCACCTCCAGGACATGGTGACCGGCTCTATAGCCACCATTTGTCACCTTCACTTGATTTACTCTTTTATAGGTGGCTTCCTGCTGCTGGAGAACCCCAAAGGAGCTGCCATTTCCAGCTTATCTGAACTAAAAGCCGCTGTGTCCAGTATATTTCAGCTGAAGATCCCGCGGCTTTCAGTCTATGACGACAAAAAAGGTATAGTGAGATGCGTCGTCCCCTCCTGCGTCAGTCATCTGATGCTCCGTAATCATCCGCTCTTATCTTCTCCTGTAGAACTGCACAGTGATGCCGACCTCCTGAGTTTAAATGGAAAGCTCCTGCATGTCACCTCTGAAGCTGTTCCGGTTGTGCCAAGTAATGGAGGCCAGCTAGATTGCCAGTATGTCAACCTGAGACTTCTGAGCACAGAAGCACAAGGTATGTGAGCGTTACCCAGCGCCATTTCTTGGGGTGCAGTGCAGGGACTCACTGCATTTCTGTTACCAGGAACACTTTTGCTGCAAAACCCCGTTGGTCAAAATGCGTTGAGCTCTCAGGGCCTGTACCATGAAGTGGCCAGAGTGTTCGGACTGCGGAGCCGGCGATTCCGCTTGTATCTTGATGCTGCAATGAGTGGAGGTAAGAGACTTTACCCAATGTGCTGCTGAGGGGGTACTGAGCTTATCTGGCTGACCCGGTGTTACCAGTTTATAGAGGGGACAGGTGCGACAGAAACACACACAAAAATATAGCGAAAATATACAGATTCCATTAAAATGAAACTCCGTACAAAATCTATAGGTTCAGAATTTAGCTGGACACATAAGCTCCATGTCTGTTACCTGGATACTGCCATTCCCCCAAATCCTCTCATTGTCCTCTGCTGAAGCCTGACTGGCACTGCAGCTCACATGGGGGAATTCATAAACGAGTTTACGCCACAATTGTGGTCTTGAAGTCATACATTTTTGCGCAGGTAAATAACATGATGGCCAATAACAGAGCAGTGCATAGTGTAGTTAAAAAATTGTGGCGGCCATTATGGCTGCCCAAAAAACTGCACCAGAATTGGCAGAATGGAGGGAAGGCCATGAAGATCATCTACTGGTGGTTTGCCTCCTACACCCTACAGTTTGGGACAGAATTTTGTCCTGAAACCAGAGGGTCACTGTAAAAGGTTAATCAGCTGGAGTTGGAGCTTTCCAATCCCGGCCATTAGAGCTGGAACCTGGCTGTCATTAGACACCCCTATCTCGCTCCTGCTTGCGTAGAACACCTTTGCCGGGCCAAACCTGCCACACCATAAAAAGGCATGTGGGCTGGTTTAGACACTGTTGGTGATTGCCGTAAAGACGTATGGGTAGGCACTAATGAGTTAATGTCATCTGAGTCTAATTGGTCAGTCTTCCGTAATAACTTATTTGTCATTGTTCTTCCATCGCTGTGTGTTTCCTAATAACATAATTGATCTGTTGGTCTTCTCTGCACAGAGGTGACCTGCGGCGCAGCACTGCCCGACCTCCATACAAAGACACTGTATGTTCATGTGCTCCCTACAACGGCTGAGTGTTAGCAGAGCAGCGTCTGACCCAAAGCATCCCACCGCTTCTCTATTTATTACCGGACCGACTGCTGTTCAGAAAAGGCGAGGAAATAAAATGCTACTTTTGAGCTTCCTGTGTTGTGTTTTTCTTCAGATAAACTGGGAGTAAAAAAAAGTGCCCCCATGTAAAGTACTGATTGTGTAATTTAATCTTCAGAGATTGAGGGGATGAAACTGAGCAAAAGAAAACCGACTTTATAAGAATTTTTTCTTTTTTATTACAACGCGTCTCGCATCCCGCACACCATCTCCCTGGGATTTACATCTGGCTGTGACATTCAGGAAGCCCCATTTTTTTTTCCTTAAGCCATACCTTGGTACAGTAATTGGGATGATGAGGGTTATTGTCATATCGTAAGCCCTTCTTTCTGCTGAGTATCAGTCTTTTGACAGAAGGTCTCACATCTCCTTCAGCCATGTCTATATAGTATGTTCTATGAAGGAGTTGCCTATACCAGAGCTTCTCCACCATTGTGCTTTATCAGCTGCTTCTAGTGACATGCACTCTGTGGTTACATGTTTTGCAACTGTGGTCATATAACTCTCCCACCACCATGCTTTATACTGCATGTATTGGACAGTTCTGGTGATAGGCTGTTTGTGGTTGTCTTTTGTCCTGTGGATACTTATGCCTTTGCCTTGTCTCGCCAGAGTACACTGTTCCAGCAGTTCGAATGTATCCATGGGATTATGGGTAAATTTTAGTACTTTCCTCCCAGACAGTAGTGGTCTCCTCCTGACATCCCCGATGTAGCTGTGTGACCCCTTTTAATGGTTGTTTCCTACACTTTGATCTCAGTAGTGGTTTGGCTTCTTTATATATCCTGGGATTAACTTCAGGGCTACTTAGATGTATCTGCCAGCATCTTGTGTTCTCCAGTTGATCTTCCTGGACAGTGGTGGTCTCCTCCTTACTCCCCATGTAGATGTCATGTGTGTGCCTCTAATGGCCACATCCTATACTGCGACCTCCGTAGTGTTGAGGCTTCCAGTAGGTCCTGGGATGACCTTCTAGAAGAAATCTCTAAGAAACCAGCATATTGTGTTCTACAGCTGATCTTCACGGATGGTAGTGTTCTCCTCTTGACAGCCCCCACCCCATCTACATGTCATGAGTGCCCCTCTAATGGTCGCCTTTTGCACTGTCACCTCAGTAGTGATGAGACTTCTTGTAGGTTCTGTTTGAAGTTCTCGATTCACAGAGATGTCTTCCAGTATCTTCTCAACACAGAGCAAATCGGTATAAGACACTTCTTCAAGATTCTCGCTACCCAGGTTCTCATCATTACACATGATCTGCTCTACTGCAATCTTATGTCTGCAGTAAATGTAGGGGGCACTTTGTCCACAGTAGGAAATGGCACAGCTTTGACTGTTTTCGTTAGTTATTACAGTAAAGGTCACATCTGATCTTGACTCACACAGAATGATATACGTCCATATATGATTAAAAAGAAAGTCTTTGCAGAAAACTTGCACAACATTGGTTGGATGAGTGTCCCCCTGACCTAGCAGAACGTAAAAAAAAAAACCCACTCAAATTCTTATTTGGGAGAAAAGAAGACATTACAGAAATATTACGGTATATGGTTCAAGTGGCTGCATACCTTCGGTCTCCTTGAAAATGACCTACTTGGGAGATAATGCCAATACTCACTGGAATGCATATATTGTGGAAGGGAAAGGGAGTGGGGAGGGAGAAGTGAGAAGGGAAGGACGTAGCTGAGTTAACCCTTGTGTCTTCGGACACAAGAAAAAGGAGCTCTTTTTCAATAAAGATTTGAATTTTTAAAAAAAAGTCTGCATGGGGGGGGTGTTTATATACATGACTGTATGTCTCTTCATGCTCTGACAGAATAGCTCGTGTGTGATGATATCAACATGGCGCAGTATCACTACAATCTACTGTTCATCACATCCTAGAGGTTGGGTCTCTACTGTAATATAGCTGGAGACTACCGCCATTAGAGGATGCTGAATTCATAGTCCTATCCATAGAATAAGCAGAAGATGACATGGGGTATCGGTCTGTGAAAGCCAATAGAAGGGCTCCAATTATAGAGGGGAGCACATAGCCACAGAGATCAGGTGGAGCAGGCTAGTTATAGAAAGGAGCATATAGACAGCAGCAGCCTTTTGGTGCACCAGAGTGTTCATAGAGGGGAGCACATGGTCAACAGCAGCTCTTTGGTGCACCAGGTTGGTCATAGAGTGGAGCACACGGTCAGTGGCAGTGCTTGGATGCACCAGGTTGGTCATAGAGGGAGCATATGGTCAACAGCAGTGCTTGGGTGCACTAGGTTGGTCATAGAGGGGAGCACACGGTCAGCAGCAGTGCTTGGGTGCACCAGGTTGGTCATAGAGGGGAGCACAAGGTCAGCAGCAGTGCTTGGATGCACCAGGTTGGTCATAGAGGGAGCACATGGTCAGCAGCAGTGCTTGGGTGCACTAGGTTGGTCATAGAGGGGAGCACATGGTCAGCAGCAGTGCTTGGGTGCACCAGGTTGGTCATAGAGGGGAGCACACGGTCAGCAGCAGTGCTTGGGTGCACCAGGTGGGTCGTAGAGGGGAGCACACGGTCAGCAGCAGTGCTTGGTTGCACCAGGTTGGTCATAAAGGGGTGCACACGGTCAGCAGCAGTGCTTGGGTGCACCAGGTTGGTCATAGAGGGGAGCACACGGTCAGCAGCAGTGCTTGGGTGCACCAGGTTGGTCATAGAGGGGAGCACATGGTCAGCAGCAGTGCTTGGCTGCACCAGGTTGGTCATAGAGGGGAGCACACGGTCAGCAGCAGTGATTGGGTTCACCAGGTTGGTCATAGAGGGGAGCACATGGTCAGCAGCAGTGCTTGGGTGCACTAGCTTGGTCATAGAGGAGGGGCACGCGGTCAGCCGCAGCATTGATGTAGGCCAGGCTGGTCTGAAACTTTACTTAATTTCACCTTTTTGGTGTGTTCTCTTCCTTTTTTCTGAGTTTCACACCTATTGGGGGTCCATGTTTCTCTGCAAGGACAAAGACTTGGCATCACAAGGAGGTAATGCGAGTTGTTTTAACTATTTGAAATAGAAGACCTCACAGTCTGTGCCACTTTTGTAGTTGAGTGCTTAGAGTTGTGGGAGCTTCTTACATTGTCTTGGCCTTGACTGTCGCCTTCTGGGTCAGCTGGCCATTAGACTTCTGCTGACTGTACATTTATCCACTACTATTTCATTAACAGACATGTGGAGAGCTAAGAAGGGGTTGGGGGCATTGAGGGCGATCTTTTTATAATGTCTGCGGCGTCATAAATTTCAGATTTGGATAGAAGTTACGACAGGCTCCTGGATAGACACATTCTGGTATCCGGCCCTCTCAGTCTTCTGGCTTCATTCCTCCTGACCCTTCTGCCATTCCTCCGTTGTACTCGACAACACGTGACTAAGAATCGGACAAGTGATTCCATGTTCTGAGGCCGAGCAGTTAGATAGATCTCTTTAATTGCAGACTTCTTTACTTTGGTCAATATTTACAGAGAAACGCTTCTGTTATGTTAGTTTAGTGGCCAATTGTTCCAGGGGACATTAATGAGAGCGATAATGGAAGAGGACAATGTCTTTCTTGGCATGAGCCCGTAAGTGCTCTGCTGATGAATGGACGGTATTGACAGGACCTTGCAGCAGAATCTGCCCTGAATTAGTTAAAAGCTGCATTTCGTTAGCGAAGGAGCCTGGACTGCACCCTTCTGTTCTGCTCTGATGGATTTTCATAATTCACGTTGACAATGCAATTGAAGCTACTTTTTATTAAAAAGTGCAGATATTACAATTTTAGCCATAGGCTTCGTCTCCATAAAGGCCTACACAAAAACAAAGAGCACAAAGATCCTGTGTCCAGCCCCAAGGCGCCTTCTAATTCCTGCTGCACAATGGTTCGCCAATGTCTATTAAGCTGCAGGGCTGCCACGTCACATGACCTGCGCGGATTTGGGGGGGGGGGGGAGCCGTCTGTCCGCTCTTTACTACACATCTTTACTAAGAGGGAGACAAAGTCTGAAACATTTTTACTCGTATTTCACTAAAGGAGGAATTCTCTTTGAACCTTGTTGGCCAGTAGATAGAAAGGATGAAAAGTGGGAGACTTCTAGTGGTGGTAACTTCTAAATGGCTGAAAAGATGACAGATGGCAAGCTTACCGTGCCTACAATGCTATGTCTATATTCTAATATTGCACACTGGGATTATCAGACGCCTAGGTGTGGTGGAAAATAAAGGAACTTGGTCCTAAATCACTTGTGACACTCACAGAATTCATTGTCACCCATAATCCTTCCTCATTTGGCAACATTGTCTATTTACCACAGACACACAGTGCAATGGGAAGGAAAATGGCACCATGTTATGCAAACCTTTTCATGGCCGATATGGAAAGTGACTTTCTGTCGTTTTCCCCCATTAGTCCTCAAGCCAATTATCGGTGCACTGGCAATATGTTACTCCTCTAGACGAAGTTTGAGCAACAGCTAAAAACATCTTAATGAGAGTTTCAGTCAGTTTCATCCCACCGGGGTTGTACCGAAATTGACGTTTATCACTTCTCTATAGGATAGGTGATAAAAATCTGATCTCACCGATGAGAACCTCATGATTCCTGTCATTGCAGGCTTGCTGCACCCACCAACAGTGATAAGGAATTTGAAAGGAGCCGCAGTTGTGCATGCACATCGCTGCTCCATTCATCTCAATAGGGCTGATGGAAATAGTGCAACCCCTCAGACATCCCGAGCAATTCCATTGAAGATTAATAGAGCAGCACCACGCATGTGTGGCCACGATCTCAATTCAATCTCCTCCTGACTGTGATGGGTGCAGTGAGGATGAGAGGGGGACATGGTATCCCTGTTCTCAGGATCGGTGGGGGTCTCAGCAAGGGTCAGACTTATCTATCCTACCGGTAATCGGTCAATTTTGGTAGAAAAGCTATAACACTTGACTAGGAGCAGTGAGCATCTTTTGTATTGCTCACAGGTCCTTTCTCCCAAATGATCCTCGTCTGCTCCAGGTGTCGATGCTGCACTGAGCTCCAATGCCGGCCATGTCAGACTATAGCTTGCATTGGTGTCATAATGTGGTACAGTGCCCATGGCAGAAGTGGACCCAGACGACTGCAGCAGCATTTAAATCTCCCGTACGGCCCCTGTGATGAGATCGCAGGGAGCCGTGCAGGCGTCAAAGGCCCCAAGGCTGTCCTGGCTGAATGCCTATCAAGCCACCCCCGTGGGGTGGCTTCATAGCCCGATAGCAGTATGATATAATTTTATGGCATTACATCATACTGCAGGAGAGATCAAAGCATAGTATATTGTTGTTCCCCGTGGGGACTTTAAAAAAAAAAAGTAAAAATAAGGGTGGATTCAGACGACTGTATATCGGCTCGGTTTTCACACCGAGCCGATATACGGTGTCCTTGTCTGCAGGGGTGGGGAGGATGGAAGAGCCAGGAGCAGGAACTGAGTTCCTGCCCCTTCCCTGCACCTTGCCGCTATTTGCAATGGAAGGGGTGGGATGGGGCGGAGCTAAGTGGCGGCACTTAGCTCCGCCCCCATCTCGCCCCCTCCTATTGCAAATAGTGGAGAGGGGGCGGAAGCTCAGTTCCTGCTCCTGGCTCTTCCATCCTCCTCCCCCTACAGACAAGGACACCGAATATCGGCCGAGCGTGAAAACCGAGCCAATATACGGTCGTCTAAAATAGCCCTAAAGACTAAGTTGGCTTTTAATCAATTCTGGTGATTGGGGGGCTGGGGCTGTCAGTTGCCTAATCTGCATAGGGCACCGAATCACCGTGGCCTGGGTGTGCATGCATATTTGAACGACAAAGGAAAGATGCAAGTAGTCAGTAAGATGTCTAGAAGCTGGAATAGGACTGGGATGAACATGGTGGTAAGGTTGGGGATGAGGTGAGAGGGGATTGGGTCAGGTGCAAGGGTGGGGAGATGTGTTAAATAGCTGCCTGGGGTTTCAGGAGAGGGAGGATATGGGAAAGCAGAGGCGTAACTAGAATCTCTTGATGCAAAATCTGGAACAAGGCCCCTACCATGTGCTGTTTATATCACTGGAGTAGTCTTCCTCCTAAGGCTCCAAGTCCTGGTAGCTACTGCTACTCCTGCACCCCCTATAGCCACGCCCCTATGCGATAGGTGAAGTTGTGCTATTTGGTAGTGGCAAGTGCAGATTTGAAGTTAAGGGTGGCCTGTTTTCTACATTGAAGTCTTTTTTTTTTTTTTGAGTGGCTTTTCTTCCAACAGCTCTCTGGAACCCTGGAAGCTTGCCTCAGTTTTTTTCAGGCTGGTGTGCCAGGGCTGCCTATTGTTGTTGGGTTCATTTGTGTGTGAGAAGGGCAACAAAGTTGAGGGCCTAAAACGAATAGTCCAGTTGGAAACTATTGACAGCCTTTCCTCAGAATTGGTCATCTGTAGTAGACTGGCTGGGTTCTGTCATCAAGAACCCCTTTCTGATCATCTGTTGTCTGGGCCTACACACCTGTGTACTGAACTGATTTCTACATGAAGCAGACAACTCCTGCTTTCACTACAGTGGCCAGGCTAGGTATTGCAGGCTAAGGTCCCATTGAAATGAATGCAATGGTGTAGCTGTAGGGGGTGCAGGAGTAGCAGTTGTTACTGGAGCCTTAGGGGGCTCAAAGGTCCCTCCATCACATAAGAAGACACCAATACTATAAACAGCACATGGTAGGCAGGGGGCCCTGTTACAGGTTTTGCATTGAGGCCCAAGAGCTTCTAGCTATATGCCTCTGTGTGTAATACCAAACTGGGCCACTGCAGTGAGAACAGAGCTATCTGCTTCCTGTAGAAATCAGCTCAGTTCACAGGTGCGTAGGCCCAGAGGAAAGCTAATCAGATAGGGTCCTGGGCGATTGATTCCCACTGATCTACTACTCATGACATACTGAGGATAGGCCATCAATATTTTCCAACTCGACAACCCCTTTAAGTAATTGTGGTGTTAAAGAAGGCAGCGGATGTGTCTTGGAGTGATGATATGGTAGAAAGCGGTAGAGGAGAGTCGACGAGTACGACTAAGAAAATGCTTGAGGTTCCAATAGCAGTGTGCTAGTTCCAGCACAGGGAAAGCAGTTGAGGAGAAAAGGGAAGTGATGGTAAGCAAGTTGTGGTCCGCTAGAAGGAAAGGAGAGTTGGAGAAATTAGTCAGGTAGCAGAGGGCGAGCTGGGTAAAGATGATGTGTGGGCATCATTATCGTTTGTAGTTTTCATAAAAGTTTGTAGAGACTTGTGCAGATAGTATGATGGATTGACACCAGCGTCTGACATTAACACTTTACTAGCAATATTGGGAACAAGGCAGCAGTGAGTTATCTGCATGCAGTGATAAAGAATGAGAAGAGTACTGCTAAAGATCGAGTAATTCCCTAACGAAAAAGAGAGACAGCTCTCTGAATGAACGTTTGGAACTTACAGTCCACTATCGGGTCTGACTGTACGTTACTCCTTCAATCGGCATACAGTGCACCCAGGACTACGCCAGTAGGGGAATCCTGCTTTCAAGCTAGCTGCGTTTTATGAACTTTGAAGATGTACTCCTCTGATCAGACACTTGAGACACGTTGTATCATATACCAGTCAAGCTGGCTTGAAATAACCTTTTATATTGATATATGCCTCAGCCTAATGAAGAGTTAAGTAGCCTCAAAAGTTTGCATATATAACTTTTTAAATTAGCCAATAAAGTTATCATCTCCATCAGACTTTTTGTCTTTTATATACAACAGTATTTAACATTACACTGAGAAAGAAAGGAAAAAGAGTAAAAAAAAAGTGTAATTGTACAGCCATTAAAAATCCTATTTATACTCTCTAAAAGCGTCATTAGTAATAGGATCAGTAATCGCTGAGCTGCGAATGAATTTACACTGACACGGGGCCTGTTATTCAGTATTCCGCTATAATCCGCCTGCTGTAGAGTTTTGTTCCCCTGGATGGCTCTCTGGCGGAGCCCGCTGCTGTGCAGAGGTGTATGGTGGCAGCAGCAGGCACATTCAGCCGTTCTTGCATTGTTTTTAGTGAATGTTTTGTAATGTGCCAGATCATCAGTTTGTATGTCAAGTGTGACTAATGCCTCCTTCCCAGTTTGGCACCATGCCCGTGGATTGCCAGATTAATTTCACTTAGAAATCAATCATCTTCTCTCCAGCCCCGCTTCTCTCTCACTGCAACAAACCAAGGTCACAGCCAATGTGTTCATTCAGTGCTGATCCCTGTGCTGCAAGGTCATGCAGAGAGATCAGCGGAGGCTCTGTCATACTGCAGGACCCATGCCAGTGAAGTCCTTTCTGGATTCTGCTAAACCTGATGACAAAAATAATTTTTTTTTTTATAAATCATGTCTCTGCTGAGATCCCTGCTGTAAATTCTGACTCTGCTAAGATGTAATGCCCCTGCTGTAAATTCTGCTACTTCTGTAAATACTCTCTCTGCTGAGATCCCCTGCTGCTGCTGTAAACTCTACTGTTGCTGAGATCCCCTGTTGCTGCAGAGATCCGCGGTAAACCCTGCTGCTGAGATCCCCCTGCTGCCGCTGAGATTTACTGCTCTGCTGCAATTTCTGTCTTTGCTGAGATTTCCTGCAGCTGCTGAGGTCTCCTGCCTCTCTGTAAATTCTGCCTCTGATGTAAATAGTGTGTGCTAAGATTTCCTGCCTCTGCTGTAAACTCTGCCAGTGCTGCTGAGATCCCCTACCTCTACAGTAAACTCTGCTGCTACTGCTGTAAACTCTACCATGCTGAGATCCCCAGCCTCTGAGGTCCTCTGCTACTGGTGAGATCCACTGCCTTGGCTGAGATCCCCTTCCTATGCAGAGATTTCCTGCTTCAGTTGCAAGCTCTACTGCTGCTGCTGAGATCCCCTGCCGCTGCTGTAAACTCTTCTGCTGCTGAGGTCTCCTGTTGCTGCAGTAAACTCTGCCACTGCTGTAAATCCTAACTCTGTTGGCATCCAGTGCTTCTTGGGTTTGTGGGAGGCATAGGACCTGTCGTAGCCCAATATATTTACTATTATTGGCATAAATTGGCATATTTTTCAGCAATCTGTGCCAAATTTATTATTATTGGCTTGGCGCCAAGGGAGCTAAATGCTGATAATCTGTTTGGTAGATTCTGGAAGACCTGTGTTTGGCCATTGTCATTGTTAGGCCTGGAGCTTGTGTATCGGTGGGCTAGCAGTAAGCTAGAGACCAGATAGGCTTTTTTTAAATCACAAGAAAACTGTGGGCTGGAGGTTAGAATCTGTGACAACAAGCCTATGGGGCCATGGCATGGTGGGTCACCTTAGCATGCTTTTTGCAGTTCCATAGGTGGAGGTGGCATTGTAATATTGCCAAGTATGGAGAACATTACCAGGAAGCCAACAGTGTGCTGACAGTGGCAATTGTTGCTTGGAGTAGTGGATTGGGATAGTCTTATCTGCAGGAAGGGACAGCTTTTGGGGTCCAGTGCAACTGTCACTGAAGCACCTCTGGGCTGAGCATATTATCAGCATTGGGAAGAGTCAGCTCTTACTATAGCTGGATCTAGTAGGGGCTGAGGGATGATGGTCATGGAGAGGCTTGTGGTGTTTCTTGAAGGTCAGTCCCTGTGGTGTGGTGCATTGCAGAAGCGTTGAAGGAGGGCTCAGTTGGGGAAGAGTACTCGGGAATCGGGCTTTGTATAGGAGTCACCCTCCTGCATAAAGAACAGAATATGCTATTTTCATTATTTCATTGTTGACATATTGTTTGATCTAGTGAGCTGCATCTTGCGTGCAGAGTTTGGGCTACTTAGTAGCAGGACGTCCAAGATTACAGTTCCTTAGAGCCTGCTTTTTGCAAGAAGAGACATTACTACCATGTTTCCACAACATAAGACACTGTCTTATATACATTTTTGCCTCAAAAGAGAGACAGTGCCTTATTTTTGGGAGTGTCTAATAATACTCACCTACGCCCGGCGTTCCGGTCCTCACGCAGGCCTCTGTCACTGCTGCAGGCTGCCGCGTCCTCCTTCTAGCCGACAGAGCAGTTCTTCCTGGAAGCGGAGCTTTAATACCCCACCTCCAGGAAGCTAATGCTCTGATTGGTTAATCGTGTGCCGGCTCTCATTGGCTGACGTGGCGCTTGATTAACCAATCATAGCCATTCAACGACATCATTGGCTGACACGGCACCGGCTTTCATTGGCTGACAAGGCGCTGTGTTAACCAATCAGAGCATTAGCTTCCTGAAGGCGGGGTATTCAAGCCCCGCTTCCAGGAAGAACTGCTCTGTCAGCTTGAAGGAGGATGCGGTAGTGACCGAGGCCAGCCCAAGGACCGGAGCACCAGCGGTAGGTGAGTATTGTTTTTTTTTCCCCCCTAACATGTAGCCTAGCTAGGGCTTATGTTCAGGGGATGGCTTATATTTTAAGCCTACCCTGAAAACCGGGGAAGGTATAACCATCGGGGAAACACAGTATATAATGGACATCCCCACTCCACTGGATGGAGGCTTTGACCTGCTGGACACTATACTTTAATTTGATTATTTATAGTCCTATTCAAGTTATATTCCAGGACATTCAAGTAATCTGCACCATCGGGAGCGAACAGCAACCTACAAGAATAGTGGCATCACGGAGAGTGTACCACAACTACCAAATATCTGTGCCTTGTATGACAAATCGTATCCATCAACAGTATTTGTACCAATGCAGTGTAAAGAAAGTCAAGTCTTCTGTTAAACTGATCTGGTCTGTGATTGTTTTTTTTTTCCAAAGGGAAACCCTTGACCCTAATCTGCCGTTGCTGAGTGAGAATATCAACATAACTGTCCCTTACCTGCGATTATTCAGTCACTCTTTGGATCTCATCATAAACAAATGGGGACCTTGGCTTATTCTTTCACTGAAGCTTCCTTTGTAAATGCTGCTAGAAGGGGACATATTCTGCCAAAATTTCAGAGATTTACCTGAAACTCCTATAACCAGTCCTGGCCTCCGACTGGATGGCACACTGTGGAATTTTTATTGCCACCCCCATCATAAGAAAAAAAACCTATATATATTCCAGTGATAGACAGTCTGCCTATATTCTGCATGTGTGGAAAGCAGCAAGATAGCGGCATACCCACAGTAGAACAGCTCAGGGAATAAACACTGTACTAGAACCAAGCCCATAACTTTAATACAGTGCTAGAACCAAGCTCAGTACATAAATACTATATCAAAACAAAGCTCAGTACATAAATACAGCACCAGAACAGCTCGGTAAATAAATACTGTACCAAAACTAAGCTCAGAACATAAATACAGTAGCAGAAGCAAGTTCATAACATAAATGCAGTGCTAAAACCAAGCTAATAACATAAAGGCAGCACCAGTGCCAAGTTCATAACGTAAATACAGCACCAGAACCAAACGTGACAAAAGGACAGCATGAACCAACTTCAGTACATAGATACAATATCAACATCAAACTCTGTACATAAATACAGCACCAGAACCAAGCTTAGTACAAAAATAAAGTATCACAACTAAGCGATTGTGTTGCAGGGGCGCTCATGAGCTAACAGTAGCACCTCAGAATATCAGAGAGGAGGAGACCGAGCCAGGGGAGGTAGATGATTCATGTAGCTCCACAAGATGCCGTCACACAGAGAAAGACAATCATCTAGACAGGCAGACCTAAGAAGGGCCTACATCCACGTGATGCCTCCACCCTACAGTTGTCCACTTGTTCTGTATTCGTCTACTCTGTGCAGAGACTTTTCCCTTTAACCCTTTGCAATCCAATTTTGGATTCAAGGTTTCCTAGGGGGCTTTCTCTTTCTGCCATTATACAATGGCGCCATCTGCTGGCTAGAGCCAGTACTGCAGTATGGGACATGCTGGAGAGGCCCCCCGACAACAGAGTGGCCAGTAATATACAGTAAGAATACCCTGCCGGACGTCTTCCAACATCGGAGCTGTACAGCCTTCAATCAGAATGTCTTCAAACGTCAGACAGTGGATTGGAAAGGGTTAAACCAATATGAAGAGTGTGCTATAAATACATTGTGACTGTTCTCCGTAGCAGTACAACCCCAGCATGACAATCATGAGTGGCAAACCACCGAGGGAGATAATCAGCTGCTATTGTAGGCACACCGCC
Organism: Eleutherodactylus coqui; assembly: GCF_035609145.1. NCBI lineage: Eukaryota > Metazoa > Chordata > Amphibia > Anura > Eleutherodactylidae > Eleutherodactylus > Eleutherodactylus coqui. The sequence goes on from NC_089839.1 coordinate 203,413,867, forward strand.
CCTGCGCTCCACGCTGCAGCTCTATGGAGAAGCACAATCATGTCTTGCTTGTTGCACTCTCAGCGGGTTCATCGTGCACAACTTGGGACTTGTTGCTAATAGTGATGCCACATACTGTATATGAGCTGATAATAAAAACAACTATAGATTTGCTAATCAATAGCTGATATTCTGCGCCTGCCGTTCCTTTATGTGTTTTGCTTCTTATGAAAACACAATGTTCCCTATTGAATTGCTGCTTTCTGACTCAAAAGAGGCCCAGCAAAGCCACCCCAAGAGAAGCTGATCAGGTTGATGAGATCGTCACCTATACACACTATAACTCAACAGGGCTAAATGACATTATATTGAAATGATAGTCTATGATTATGAGAGAGACCCTCAATGGCAGCTGGCCAGAAAAGTAGTTTCAATATGATGACCTCTGAACTCCCAGTCGGATCCCTGCCTTCTACTCTGGAGGGGTCTTATGGACATGTTTCTTCTTAACATGTTTGTTCTTTTTTAACTACTTTTACTTTTGTTGTGTAATCTCTTATTCAAAATAAGGCCGATTTCACACGGACGACAAAGTTGTGCGATTTTTCTTGTGATGCGACCGCGCTACGAATCGCATGTATGTGAAGCCCATGCTTTCCAATGGGTTCCTTCACATTAGCAATGTTTTATAGCCCATGTTGCCCTATAGACCAATTCCTATGTTTTGCAGTGCGGTGCAATGCAACTTTTACAGCAGGAAATTCTACTGTAAAAGCCCTAAAATAAGCCCTAGCTGCAAAACAAACAAAACAAAACAAAAAAAAACATTACCTAAGAAGCACTGTTAGCTCCGCTGCGTCTTCTCTCAGGTCCCCGGCACTTGTCTTCAGGCATCTCTTCCTGGTCAGGGATTTGAAAATCCTGGCTTCCAGGAAGCGCTGCCTCTGTTTGGCTCTCGAGGTTGGACTGACGGACCGATTTTCAGCCATTATTTCTCCTCTGCTGCAGTTTTTATCAGCTGCTCCCTTACCCATTTCATCCTCTTCCCTCTCACGCCTCCTCTGGTTCCCATCATCTTTGATCTCCTTCTCTCCTGCACCTCCTCTGGTCCCCTTCCTCTTTGATCCTCTTTTGTCCCATGCCTCCTTGGGCCTTTTTATCTCCTCTATCTCCTATGATGCCCTTCTCTCCTGCACCTCCTTTGGTCCACTTCCTCTTTGATCTTCTTTTGTCCCATGCCTCCTTGGACCTTTTTATCTCCCCTATCTCCTATGATCCCCTTCTCTCCTGCAGCTCCTCTGGTCCCCTTCCTCTTTGATCTCCTTCTGTCCCATGCCTCCTTGGGTCCTTTTCCCTCCTCTAGCTCCTATGATCCCCTACCCTCCTGCATCTTCTCTGGTCCTCTGCACCTTTGATCTCCTTCTCTCCCATAACTCCTCTGGTCCTCTTACCTTTTGTATCTCCTCTGGTTCCCTTCCCTTTTCCTCCCCAACCCTCTCATCTTACTACCTGCATTAGTGACCCTAACTCCTTCACCTCACCTTCTCAGCTGCTGTCATCAGTCACCTCACTATGATATTAAGACTGAGATACTTGCATTTACAAGAGTTGTGCTTGAAAACTTCATGGGAAGTGCAGTGTTGAGACAAACTATATATGACATCACGTGATTACACGTAGCGGAAATGCTGCAGCATTTCCACAAAAGACAGGGTCAAAATACGCACCATCGGTGTGGATTTTGACTTGAAATCAGCTACACATCCGCATCTGATTTCAGAAGATTCCGCATTCCTCATCACCCCTGAAGTCTACACACTGTTGGCACCTCATTCACCCGCCAGATGACAAGAATATCGCAGGTAAAATCATGCGTTGTGATAAGCCACACTCTAGCCATACCCCTGACTACACCCGCTTTTTGGTACGGGTACCCCACGGTAAACATTTTTTTCCCAGGGGTGCCCCAAGCTGATAAGGTTGGGACACATTGATATGGACAGCTTTCTCACTATTTACAGCAGTTCCCAATAAATGTAAAAGAAAAATGGTAAAAAGCTTTAGGCCATATAAGTGAAGCTAAATGGGCATCAGTGTTGTCTATGACTCCAATGATATCTCTATGTGAAGGTCAACGAGTATCACAATTGTATTTAGTGCATAGAGTTTATCATACTCTATTATAGTTGTTTAGCATGGGTATTAGACTATACTCAGACTGTCCGAAATGTTACATGGATGGTGCAGATTTAATGCATACAGTCTGAGGTTGTGGAACGATGTGGGAATTTTGCACCGGGGTATTAGACATTTGTTGGATATGAAATACTAGTGGTGAGACATTGTGCATGCGCAGTTGCGCTAAAGCAGGCTGCCGAAGATTCGGCATTCCCTTGTAGGCAGTGAACGCTACGTCACTAGCGACCGGGCACTGCCTGCAGGAAGCAGGATGCCGGCAATGTACACTTCATCACAGGAAGAGGATCCGAACAGCTGGAGGGGAGGTGACCTGGGGGAGCCAGGAGAAGATCGGCGAGGTGAAGATCTGATAAGGAGACTTCCTGGGGAGGAATAGGTAAGTAAGATTTTTTTTTTTTTAAATGACAGAATCCCTTTAAATATAGTTATGATTGATTGCATTGTTTCAGTGGGGTAATGATATATTCTATGTATATTATAGTTATTCATGTATAGATGTGTCGAAATTAAGAGGTAATTGTATTAAAGAATATAACCTCAATAAAAATGATGAGTTAAAAAAACAAAAAAAAACCACTGCATATTTTTGTAACTCCTTCTGCTGTCGGTATCCTGAATTTGCATTACGATCCCACTACCTGCAACATTTCCTTTGCTTTTTGATGATTCGATTATTGTCACATGTTGCACTATGCTTTTTAGGCAAAAAATTTTGAAACTGGAGGCACTTGTCATTCCATGCATGGAAAATGCAAATCATAGTGGTTTCACCAGATTTATGCTCGGAAGCCATGATGCCAAGTTGATACATCTAAATGGGGTTGGTAAAATGTATGCATTGACCAGCCGCAGAAACGCCTCTGTCGCATTTATGGTCCGGATTTTCAGTCACAGAAGAAACTCTTACCACTTCTATCAGCTGGCCTTGTGTGGGGGCCGTGACATCAAAAAACCAGTAAATTGGCTTTTATGTTTTTCTTTGTTAGTTTATTGTATGTTTTCTTTCCCCAAAATGGAAACCATAAAAGATCATTAATATCACAGGGAAGTGAAGTCGTTATCGCTGAAGATGGAGCGCTTAGAGCTTGAGACAGGGAAAACTAGCTGCCAGACACGGAATGAACAGAAGAGAGGATAAGATACACGAAGTAACGTGATTAGATCCGAGAAGCAAGCACATCACTGTTAACGGATGGCAGCGCAGCCTAATAGCAAGAAGCCAGATGCCGGAGCTGCTGATTATTCTGACAAACTGGAGCTGTCGTTCTATCACATCTAGCACGCTGCTAATCAGAGCTGTTAATCCTGATCTACAGAGCTTATAACAGCACAGATATTATTACATGTCAGATTCACAGAGGCTCAAGAAATATGGAGCTGAATAACTGCGTCATAACTGGGCTACTGGGCATCAAGGAGCTTCTGTACTTTACAACTGTATCAGGACAGGTGTTTAAAAAGTGACCCAACTCTGTCATAGTTAGTAGTATCTTGACGCTGGATATGATGCAGCAGATGGAGTAACTAAAATATGCAATATTTAATTAACACAAAAACTGGAATTGAAGAACGTTATGATGACAATAATAATATGGCAATAATGGGTAAGTAATTAAACCTTTACCTTTGAATACATTTGTCGCTAATTACTAAGGCTAACTAATTTCTAGGACTGGAACTACTTTGTACTAACTGAAGGCCCTTTTACAACCAACGATTATCGTTCGAGCGACTGAACGAATTAACAACTTTTGGGCCAGCGGGCCTGATTTTCCCCGTAGACATGAGGCCTTAGAGTGTTGTGCCTTTACCACCAATATTTTATTACATTCTCTTTCATGATACAATTTTAAGAAGAGGATTGATACCCCACTGGCCACTATTCCCTCTTAGCATAACAGTTCTACCACTCCGACAGGGCACTCCAAGTGCTGCCAGGCTTAAGCATCGCCCCCCTTCAGTCATTAAGGCGGCAGAGGGTGGAGAGCTGAATGAGCGCTTCAGCTCCCACTAATAGGAAACCCCACCGCCGACCACTGCTACTGAGAGTGCTGTCAAAAGGACTGCAATGGTCTGCAGAGAAGCTACTGATGAAGAGAGGCAGAAAAAGGACAGTGGGAGCCCTGGATTCCCTGAATATGCAAGGGACTGAATTGAGCAGCTCTAACGAAAGCAGCTCACAAGGACTGACACATCCCTTGGTTCTTGGTGATCTCAGATTCATCACAGAAGATGGTGAAATTAGCCAATGATGACCTATTAACACTTCTGAATTTGGAGCTCCATGTTATAGAAAGTACACTGCAACATGCCCATATTAATTGCAATCTCATGTGGTGTGTGCTTTATTGGTGAACACTTTTGTCTTTAAGTGGCCCAATAAGAAAAAGTCTGGCAATGTTAAGTCCGGTGATTTCTGGGGGTACGGGTTAGTTACCGTAACATAACATGATTTGTCTATTTTAATATGACTCTGCCCTTCTGCCTGGGTTAGACTGGTGACATTTAGTGGAGAGTTTAATTATCACTCTGCATCTCATGTGACATTTCATTTTCCTCTGTAAATACACTGGAGAAAACTATTTAATAGATTTGCCTTCTCCTCATCACCCTCATCATTTTTCCTACACTATTTATTACAGGGCTAATGCAGTGACCGAGGAGCGGGCTATGGCCTAGGAGACAGCGGGGTAAAGTTTGGGTTTTGTCACGGTGGCTCTACTATCTCCCTTTCCGAGGGTAACCGGTGACACGTCCAAGGGCCGAGGGCAGGTTAATGAAGGGAATCCCAAATAATGGATTACCTTGGAACCTGTTTTGTCTTGTGATGCCACAGTTTCTTCCACAGCGGGGTATTCCAGATGATGAAGTAAATTCACTCCCGCGTAGCTTCCATAGGAGGATTCCTGAGTGAGGTAGTAAATCCACACACACACGGGTACTGTTTAAGACACAGCCTCTGGAAACGGACGGGGGACTGGTCGTTTTACTTAACTTCATGAGCAGGAAAACAATTTCAGCAGCTTCTTGAAAAGTGATGTGAGCGGACAAACTCATTCACTGGGCCATCCTCTCGGCCTCCTCCATTCTGTGTCTGTGGGTTGAAGGTACCCACAGACAGCTGCCTTGCACTCCTCTCTCTAACAGCACTCAGAACAGACTCCGCACAGATTCTCAATGCACTCTCCAGAAGAAAACCCCTTGCAACCACATATATCAAGCATCATCATGTGACGGGCAAAAAGATACAAACCAGACAGTCATCTACATACCAGACACTTAAAACTCTTTCAGTGCTGCAGAGATGCAATGCACACCATTCTTGCAACATGAAAGACACTGACAGCACAAGACTGAGCATACACACCATTAAGGAGGGGCTCCTTTGTACTGGGCCACTACACCAACACTTTCAGGGTATTATTGTATCTTGATGCCACCGGAAGCTAGGGGTTTGACAAGAGGAAAATCCCCCTCACACCCCCAGCTCCCGATAGGGTCAAGGCAGGAAGGTCCTAGCAGCACAGTGTGCATACATTTGTTCCTGTGCTGCAGCCTTAGCCTGAGGCTTCCTATAGTTCTTGGCTTACGTTATTACCTGTAAATGCTGCCATGTTAGCGGTATAACATGGCAGCATTTACATGTGATAATTTCAGCCAAAGAACTGTAGTAAGGGTCAGGCTAAGGCTGCAGCGCTGGGACAAATGTATGCAGAACCTGCAGCCTCTGTGCTCTGTCCCACTCACCTTTTTTGGTATGCGGGCTACGCGACCGCACGCTCACCTCTCCTTGGTGTCCGCCGCCGTCTGTCTCCTGGCCGACGGCTGTGAGCTCTGTTCCACCGGCCACATCACTGCAGTGTGATGGCCGGTCCCAGTGAAGCTGTGGGACTTCCTTTTGCCGCCGCCGCGCACCCTTTGGACTGTGAGGGGGGGTTCCCTGGGGTTTGTGCTTTAGTGGCCTTGCAGGACCTGCAGGCCAACACCCAGTGCAGCCAATCACGTTCAGGGGGCGTCATCCCCTGTCAATCTTGACTCCACCAGGAATTCCTGGTGGCGGTAAGATACAATAATACCCACTTGAGTATTCATTTTTTAAATATTTCTATAGTTAAAGAACAGTTTAGGATTAGTTTTACTCTCTTTGGCAATAAGTCTCTCTGTCTCCATCTTTGATGCTTTTATCTTATTTGTACATAATGTTTTTCTTTCCCTATATCTTTTTAGTGCTTTTTCGCTTCCTTCTTGTTTTAGTAGTTTCAACATTTTATTTTTGCTGTTTGTTGTCCCCTTTACATCTTTATTGAGCCACAATGGTATTCTCTTATTACTAAGTCTTTTATTCCTGACTTATAACAGTTGTCAGTAGTAACAGGACAGTCTCTATAACTCCTTAGATGATTGTAAGTAGTAACAGGACAGTGTCTATAAGCCCAAAGGCGGTTTTCAGTAGTAACAGGACAGTCCTTAGAACGCCACAGGAGGTTGACAGTAGCAACTTTGCTCTCTGACATGCTTTTACGGTCTTGTCAGTTTCTTGTGATGAATGATGAAGAGTCTTTTCTGGGAAATGGAGAAAATGTACCCTCACATTCTAGGCTGTGGCTGCTGACATCTTCGGCTGTTGTCCCTGATGTACATCCAAAAGAATTCCTGTTATTTCCAGTTTGCTTGCTAGTCAGCAAATGGCTGTATTGTTGGGTACAGTGCGACCTCACATCTTTCCCCTAAAATTGCAACTGACTACATGTTCTGTGCCGCCCTTGACCTGTACTTTCTGTACTGTACTGCTCTCTACCTCTACTATATGTTTTGTACTCTCCTCTACATGTACTACATGCCCTTTATCGCTAACTGTACTACATGTCCTGTACTGCCTTTTATCACTTATATATATTTTGTTTCTTGCCTTCTACCTCCACTACATGAGCTGTAACGTTGTTTACCTGACTAACATGTCCTGTATCACCTTCTACCTGTACTACATGTCTTGTACCACCCTCTACCTGTCCTACATGTTCTGTACTACCCTCTACCTGCTCTACATGTCTTGTACCACCCTCTACCTGCTCTACATGTCCTGTACCACCCTCTACCTGCTCCTACATGTCCTGTACTACCCTCTACCTGCTCTACATGTCTTGTAGCACCCTCTACCTGCTCTACATGTCTTGTAGCACCCTCTACTTGCTCCTACATGTCTTGTAGCACCCTCTACCTGCTCTACATGCCCTGTACTACCCTCTACCTGCTCTACATGTCCTGCACTGCCCTTTACCTCATATATATATATATTTTTTTTTTTATTTTTTTTTTTACTGCCCTCTACCTCCACTACATGACCTGTAACATTGTTTACCTGACCAACATGTCCTTACTACCTTCTACCTGTAGTACATGTCTTGTACCATCCTCTACCTGCTCCTACGTGTCTTGTATCGCTGTCTAACTGTACTATATGTCTTGTAGACCCAGAGACAGAGACCCAGACCTAGGAGGTGTTTAAGCAACAGGGCAGAGATAAGATGGTAGTCATGGTCGCTCTACTGCTCCTCCTGACAGATGGTAAAAATGTTGGTCTGCTGGGCCAAGCTAAACTAGTGGTAACCAAATAATAAATAAAACAATAAACTAAATAAAATAGGTCGGGATGTGGAAGATGTTAATTTATCATGACGTCAGTCCATATATGGGTAGGGACCCATTACGGACAAAAATAATAAGTATAAAAAGTGTATAACTAAACAATAATGGGGGTAGTAGTTCTTACTCTCCTGTAGTGTCGTGTGGTACCTCAGTGCAGTTGTAGTAAATGATGGGAACCACTTCAGGAAGCAGACGTTGGATGAAAAACCAACTTTATTAGGGGAGTTCTTTGTCTCAACTACGGTTATACCATTCTCATTACGGTGATATTATTTGGATCACTGAATCCAAGTACATCATTCACTATAGATTCAGTTAGCTGACTTGGACCGTAAACGGTCACTGGTGACTTGCTTGCTGAGTTAAGACTGCTTGCTTCTGTTTCTATCTCTTACTGACACTTCAGCACAAACTTGATTTCGTACTCACACTTTAGATGTTCAAGCTCCCCACCGCACTGGCTATCGTGGATGTTCACCTTTTTCCTTCCCAGTCTCTATCTCAGGTTCCTCTGGATTAGACTCTCTCCAGGCCTGGACTAGAATCTCCTTAGAAGACTGTTAAAGATTAGAGATGAGCGAGTATACTCGCTAAAGGCAATTGCTCGAGCGAGCATTGCCTTTACCGAGTACCTGCCCGCTTGAGACTGAAGGTTCGGCTGCCGGCGGCGGGCAGGGAGCTACGGGGGAGAGCGGGGAGGAACGGAGGGGAGATCTCTCTCTCTCTCCCCCCCCCCCCCCGCTCCCTCCTGCTGATTGCCGCTACTTACCGCTCCCCCGCGCCGGCACCCGAACCTTCAGTCTCGAGCGGGCAGGTACTCGCTAAAGGCAATGCTCGCTCGAGCAATTGCCTTTAGCGAGTATACTCGCTCATCTCTATTAAAGATGTTCACCTTGTTGCTCCCCGCTCTCTATCTCTGGCTCTTCTTTCAGCTGACTCCAGGACTAGACTTCCTCCATGAGCAGGCTCCATGACTAGACTAACTAACCCCACCCACACTCTACCTTTTATACCCTTCTTCTCAACCAATCCTAAACTAGAGAAAAAATGACTATCCAATCCCAGGCTAGCTAGGGGTGACTGGCAGGTGTGAGAGCAGGTTAGGGTGTCTTATACACAGCCAAGCAGTATTAGGTAGCATAAACACACCTAATTAACACATTTAAAGACGTACACACATAATTTCACACAGTTAACATAATTAAAGATATATATATACACATTTTACATGAGGTAGCAATAGCACTGTTGTGGGACCCCCAACTCTGGGGTACTACACCCTTTACCTCTACTATATGTTTTGTACTACCGTCTACCTGTACTACATGTACTGTACCACCGTCCAACTATGCTGCTTCTACCATATGACTCTCTATCTGTAACACATATCCTGCACCAAGCTCTACCTCCACTACATTACCTGTAACATTGTTTACCTGCCCTACATGTCATGTACCACCTTCTACCTGCCCTACATGTCTTGTACCCTCCTCTACCTGTACTACATGTCTTGTACCAACCTCTACTTGCCCTATATGTCCTCTACTACCTTCCACCTGTACTACATCTCCTGTACTACCTTCCACCTGTACTACATGTCCTGTACCACCCTCTACCTGTACTACATGTCCTGTACTGCTGTTCTCCTTATTTTTTTTTTTTCTTTCAATAATTTTTTATTGGGTTTTAACATAGATATCGAACAGTTACATACAGAAAATATCTGTGTTTTCTAGCAATTAAACAACGGCAACACCTTATGCGTAATAATTGTTCTTCTGGCTTTCAGTAGAAGAAGTCATGCTAGAACTTTACTTTATAACATACACTAACATGGGGAAAAAGGAAACACAAACGAGAGGTAAGGTGAGGGGTATGGAGTGGGGGGGAAAGGAGAGAGCGGGGGGGGGGGGGGGGGGGGGGGAGGATACCAGGTATATGGTTTGATTGTACTTGTATTGATTGAGGACAGTACGGCTTATGCGTATGATCCAGTTTGTAGCCATCTAGAGAACGTGGGTGTATCGCGTATGTCAATCCGCGTTGCTCAGGTCTTGTAGTGGCTGTCGTAACCCTGTGAGTCGTCGTTCACCCTCAACCTCTCCATCCTAGCAATTTCGTCCATCGCTCCCACCCATGCGTGTCTAGGAACCTCTTTGCTCTGTTTCCAGAATCTAGGAATTGTTAGGCGGGTTGCCATGATGAAGAATTTTAGGAGGCCTTTTTTGAGTGATAGGTTGTTAGGGGCGATGGACAGGAGCACCAACTCTGGTGTCAGAGTCAAGGGGTTCCTGTAGGTGTACTCGTATAGGTTCTTTATATCTTGCCAGATGGGCACGACCATAGGGCACTCCCACCAGATATGCATCATCGCACCAATCTGTTCCCCTTATTTTGCCACCGTGATGTAAGTAGTAAAACCAGAAGGAAGGTTCCTTAATCTGTAACCACCTGCAGGCAGTGTAAACACTAGGGAATATGTATAATTTTTTAAATGCCAGTTTTCTGGGATGCGTTAAAATAGTGACTGTACACTAAGCCCAATGTAGCAGAGCCCAGTGGTGACCCCACAATTACTTTCCCTCTTTTTGCCTATTAGGCCTTTATTCAAATAAACGCATACATTCATTGCTAGAAGATGATTATAATTGAATATAATACGTCCCGATATACTCAACGTGTGCCGGACACCATGCACTTCCATTAACTCTAATGCACTTGTCTGTTTAGTCCCATGAGAAAGCCATTAATATTTATGGAAGAATACTTTGACGCATAATATACTCAATTGCCTGTAGTCATCTACTGCTGATGAATTTATGCATTAATTTGGAATAGGGCCTTTAATAGATAAACAAAGGGAAAGTAACTGTGGGGCTGTCCTTGTCCGGAGCTCTGCTTTTATAGGGTGAGAGTCAGTATGTGAGAAGGTTAGTATACAGTTCTGTTTTTATTGATTCTTTTCCTTACAGTATTTTATGCTGCCAGGTGGAATATTTTCAAGTTTGGATATCAGTGACTGGTCCGGGGAAGGGGGGATTCCTTCTTTCCTCTGCATGTGGATTGTGCTGTATGCAGTCTATGGCCTCATGTCAACGGGCGGGTCGGGTTCCGTGGGCGGGAGCCCTGCTGCGGGATCCCATCCTGCCCGCAGCATGAGGACATTAGTTGCCAGTCCGGATCCATGTGGGTCGTCCGTCGTCTCCTCCGAGCATGTGGGCAGGCCCGCCGGCTGGCACGCCCCCCCACACATGCGCAGTGGAGATTTTATTTTTTAAATCTCCTGCTTTCCCGTGGGACCCACAGCACACCTGGAATGACAGGTGCGGGTGTGCCACAGATCGGACAGCTTCCATTGACTTCAATGGGAGCCATCCCTGCTGGATCCACATCAAAATGGAGCATGCTACGATTTGTCTTCCAGACCGGAAGGTCCGGAAAACAAACCCGTTGCTTTAATTAAGCTGCGGGCGCCCATAATGGCCTATGGGCGGCTTGAACTCCGGATGAACCACGCGGGTACACCACGCGGATCCCGGAATTCATGAGCCCTATTGGAAAAAGTTTAACATTCGACATCTATGACCAGAATTCTCTTACCTTTGCTACGCGTCTACAGGGGTAAGCAGAAAATGATTGTTTTTTTTCCTGATACCCTCTATATGAGGAAAACTGGCCTTTGTGTGATGAGCCACTGCACAATAATTGTATTGGTTTCTGAAAATAAGGATTTACTATTAAAAAAGAAGCTGTTTTAATTGGCCCTTTCTGGGAAGCCTGAAATTATAGAGACTGTCCTATTACGTCTGACAACTGCCAGTGCAGTTATAAGACTGTCCTGTTACTACCTACAGCTGCCTGTGGGGTTATAGAGACTGTCCTCCTATTACTGACAGCTGCCTGTAGGGCTAAAGAAACTGTCCTGCTACTACTGACAACTGCCTATGGGATTATAGAGACTGTCCTGCTACTACTGACAACTGCCTGTAGGGCTATAGAGACAGTCCTGCAACTACTGACAACTGCCTGTGGGGTTATAGAGACTGTCCTGCTACTACTGACAACTGCCTGTGGGGTTATAGAGACTGTCCTGCTACTACTGACAACTGCCTGTAGGGCTATAGGGACTGTACTGCTACTACTGACAACTGCCTGTAGGGCTATAGAGATAGTCCTGCAACTACTGACAACTGCCTGTGGGGTTATAGAGACTGTCCTGCTACTACTGATAACTGCCTGTGGGGTTATAGAGACTGTACTGATACTACTGACAACTGCCTATGGGATTCTAGAGACTGTCCTGCTACTACTGACAACTGCCCGTAGGGCTATAGAGACTGTACTTATACTACTAATAAGTATTACCAACAGCACAGAAGTGGTCCCTCCTCAAGGGTCAGGCAGATAGATGCAGACGCCAGACAAGAGCCCAAACCAGATAGGCTCAAACCAGTATCCAGAAAAAGTAGTGGCTAGCAGCATAGGCGGATGTAGAAAAGTACAAAAACTTTTATTGCCCCATTACAAGAGAGTAGCAACGTTTCAGCCGTATGGCCTTCCTCAAGCAAGTTCCTCTAGCTTGAGGAAGGCCATACGGCCGAAACGTTGCTGCTCTCTTGTAATGGGGCAATAAAAGTTTTTGTACTTTTCTACATCCGCCTATGCTGCCAGCCACTACTTTTTCTGTACTTATACTACTGACAGCTGCCTGTGGGGTTATAGAGACTGTACTGATACTACTGACAACTGCCTGTAGGGCTATAGAGATAGTCCTGCTACTACTAACAACTGCCTGTGGGGTTATAGAGACTGTCCTGCTACTACTGACAACTGCCTGTAGAGCTATAGGGACTGTCATGCTACTACTGACAACTGCCTGTGGGGTTATAGAGACTGTACTGCTACTACTGACAACTGCCTATGGGATTCTAGAGACTGTCCTGCTACTACTGACAACTGCCTGTGGGGTTATAGAGACTGTCCTGCTGCTACTGACAACTGCCTGTGGCGTTATAGAGACTGTCCTGCTACTACTGGCAACTGCCTGTAGGGTTATAGAGACTGTCCTGCTACTACTGACAACTGCCTGTAGGGCTATAGAGACTGTCCTGCTACTACTGACAACTGCTTGGGGGGTTATAGAGACTGTCCTGCTACTACTGACAACTGCTTGGGGGGTTATAGAGACTGTCCTGCTACTACTGACAACTGCCTATGGGATTACAGAGACTGTCCTGCTACTACTGACAACTGCCTGTGGGGTTATAGAGGATGTCCTGCTACTACTGACAACTGCCTATGGGATTATAGAGACTGTCCTGCTACTACTGGCAACTGCTTGTAAAGTTATAGCAACTGTCCTGTTACTACTGAAAACCACCCATGGAGTTATAGACGCTGTCCTACGGTATTACAATGGGGCAACCGCCTTTAGGGTTACAGAGACTACCCTGCTACTACTGACAACTGCCTGTTACTAAAGAAAATGAAGAATGTGGCAGCATAAGGCTGCCTGTCCATGGGTGTTGTTATATCCCGCAGCAGATCTCTGCCGTGGTAGCCACCACCGGGGAGCAGGAACTAGCTGATAGATAGGCTCACCGTGGAGAATCATGGCAATTCGCAGTATGCTGCAATTTGCAGCCCATGAGCGGAGAATCACTATGATTCTCCGCTCATGGACAGGGGGGACTGCGCTTTCCATAGAAACGCTATGGAAAGCATGCACTGCGTTCCCTGTGGCCAGGGGGGACGCAATGCAAAAACGCCCGTGGACAGGCAGCCTAAATGATGAAGATCAGGTCAATAAATCCTTTATTCCTCCATGTTTTAAAGACAAAGCTAAGTTTCGACCCTCCTTTGGTCTTTACTATGGGACAACCCCCTTTAGGGTTATGGAGACTGTCCGTTCTGTTATATTGAGAACCAGTAAGCTCTGTGCCACATTGCTGTGATAACCATCACATCTGTGCCACCGTAAGAGACTGCAGCTGTACACTTGTTGCCTCTACCTGAGTAAACTACTATTTAATCAGCGACCGTCACCGCGCCATTTTTGTGTTAGGTACCGTGTAATAGTTATGGGCCTAAGCCATAATAATTAATCCTTCTACGGGAGGAAAAGTCAGACACACACACAATCCAGCAGAAATATGATTTAAAACCAACATGATGCCACTAAATCATAGCTGAGAATGATGCGTTGCCGCACATCCCGACGCCGTTATTCTACAATCTGTGACCAGAATCCCATAGAAATCTATGGGGGAATCTGATACAATTAATCAAGGCCACACAGTCAAGCAAAATAGGTCAGGCCGAGAGGAGCAGATCTCCAGCTGGCAGCACTGGCACATATATTATTTATTGGCCACTCTGCTTTTCTATATACAGGCATGAGATGGGTGAGTGAGGCTGCATTACCTGCCATGTCCTGCTCCAACCACCGTCACAAGGACAGCATTAGATCTACTCATAGGCGGCACAGTGTGTGAAATTACAATTCATTTTGCTTCCATGCAGAGTATGAATCCTTTTTTGTAATAAACATGGAAGACAAACGTCCATTAAAAAAAATTAGAAAGTACCTGCCTGATACTGGCATAATATTCAGAGGTGCCAATCCATACTAAGCATGAAAGAGGGTGAGTTTTAGGTGTGGTCCTTGACCCTTACTTTGGGGCCACACTTGAGGATGGTGCAGTAAATAAGTGGACTCATAGCAGTGAACTGGATTGACTTTACTGCAAAGGGTACAGAATGCCATTACAAGATGAGGACTGCTGCAGCATGACATGTCCTCTGCCCGCCAGGGGGATGTCTGCTCCAGTAAGAAGGGGAATAGGAGCGCAGGGCAGACTAGACAGGTCCTAGTGGTGGGGGAGCTCAATTATTATGGGGACAGACAGGGCAATCTGTGACAAAGATCGGGATCAAACAGTGTGTTGCAGGGGCGTACCTAAGGGCTCAGGGGCCCGGGTGCAAAAGTTCAGCTCGGGGCCCCCCCCTGGGCCTCCACCCCACACTCCCCAGTACCCATACCTAGATCGTGCTGCAAACATGATCTAGCCCCTTGGCGTAATCTTTACAAACATGACAAATTTCCTGCACATGAAAATTTGTTTGTAGCCCCGCAGGCCACTCTCACACACACCGCTTTTAACCGCTATTAGCACAGCGCCCCGAGTGCCGTACTAACCACGGTACAACACTCCCATTGATTTTAATGAGCTTACTCAAATCTGCGCTGGAATGCGGTGTCCCTATCGCTGTGATTTTCGAGAGCTGTCTGTTCTATTTTTGCATTTTCGTGGTTTTTAACACACCTCCTCACCCATCACAATGATGGGGTGCATTAAAAAGCGCTGTCAAACGCTGTAACCTGTGTATGAAAACACTGCTCAAAATTCCAGTTAAAATGCCATGATTACAAGCTGCGTTTTCTGAACACGTGTGTGAGAGCGGCCTCAGGGTGGTTAATGTTTTTGCTGTACTTTAGAACCACAATAAAGAAAAACACATAAAAAAACTGCATGCAGTATTTAAAGACCACGTACGTTATTAAGAAGCTGCAGACACAATTAAAAACTGCATGTGGTTTAGATGGTTTTTTTTTATTGAGTGTAAAGTGTGAATACAGTAAATTCAGGGAGATGTGTAACTTATATGAGAGATAGATAGATAGATAGATAGATAGATAGATAGATAGATAGATAGATGTGAGATAAATAGATAGATGTGAGATAGATAGATAGATAGATAGATAGATGTGAGATAGATAGAGGAGACAGACAGATACACACATACACATATATACACTTACCCTGGGGCCCGGACGACTTCTCCATCTCACAGCAGCAGGAGAGGCAGACACTGCAGCTCCACGTTCAGCAGGAAGCAGGGGGCAGGACATGATCACTGTGCCCTGCGGGCCCATGTGACTTCCTCCCTCCTCCTCCTCCCCCCTGCTCTGCCCGGCTCTCATTCAGGCTGGCCCTTCTGCATGCAGCCTGATTGGAATCCTGCTGCACACAGAACAGCCAGCCATTAATGCACTGAATATGCAGATGGGTATGGCAGAGGGCGGCCTCGGGGCCCCCTGAGCGCAGGGGCCGGGTCGCCATGGTGACCCCAGCAACCCCTGACGCTATGCCTATGGTGTGTTGTCTTCCTGTTGCTCGAGATAGAGCTTGAATTTGACACATTGTGGATCGGGTTGACAGATTACTGGGAGGGGCGGGTAAGGACCCAGCAGTTATGGGTGCACATTGGCACCAATGACTAAGTTAGTAGTAGGTAGAAGGTCCTTAAAAACGATTTCAGCAAACTAGAGGGTAAGCTTATGGTGAGGACTTCCAAAGTATTATTTTTTTAAATACTGACCTGTACCACGTGCCACACCAAAAAGGTAGCAGAAGATTATGAAGGTAAACAAGTGGCTCAAGAGTTGGTGGTAGGAAGGAGAGGTTTGGGACGATTTTGCTGTTGGCTACACATTCTGCTGTAGGGACGGACTGCATCTCAATAGGGAGGTTGCAGCTGTGCTGGGGGAGAAGATGGCTAGAAGGTTGGAGGAGTGTTTAAACAAGGCACTGGGGGGAAAGGGCAATCAGAGAGATAGAAGGGAAGATAATATAGACAGTGATCTTGAACTAAGTAATGGAAAAAGAGGTGGAGCTGTTAGTACAGTTAGAACTGGCAGAACAATAAGTAGGGATACATTTCATATAAAAAATAACCAAAAACCTCTAAGCTGTATAACTTATAGTGACTAATGCTAGAAGTCTAACCAATGAAGTTCATGAACTTAAAGTAATAATGTCTGAGGAAAATTATAGCAGTGGGAATAACTGAGACCTGGTTGGATGAAAGCTGTGACTGGGCAGTGAACGTACAGGAATACAGTTTGTTCAGAAGGGATCACAAAAAAAACAAAACTAGGGAGGGGTTTGTCTTTATGTAAAATCCTGTTTAAAGCCCACATTTCAAGAAGACATATGGGCAGGACATGAACATGTGGAGTCTCTGTGGGTAGAGATACATGAAGGGAAGAACAAGAAAATGCTCTTAGGGATTTTCTATAGGCCACCAAATATAACTGAAAATCTATTACTGAGGCAAATAGATAAAGAAGCAACAAATCACAATGAGGTAATTATTATGGGGGGCTTTAACTATCCGGATATAAACTGGGAAAACGAAACCTACACATCTCGTAAAGTTAACGCGTTTCTGTCAATAACTGAATATAATTACCTTACCTAACATCTACAGGAGCCAACTGGGGGGACGGAGATTTTGGACTTAAAGGGGTTGTCCCGCGCCGAAACGTTTTTTTTTTTTTTTTCAATAGCCCCCCCGTTCGGCGCGAGACAAACCCGATGCAGGGGTTTAAAAAAAAAAAACGGATAGTACTTACCCGAATCCCCGCGCTCTGGTGACTTCTTACTTACCTTGCGAAGATGGCCGCCGGGATCTTCACCCACGGTGGACCGCAGATCTTCTCCCATGGTGCACCGTGGGCTCTGTGCGTTCTATTGCCGATTACAGCCTCCTGATTAGCTGGAATCGGCACACGTGATGGGGCGGAGCTACGAGGAGCAGCTCTCCGGCACGAGCGGCCCCATTCAGAAGGGAGAAGACCGGACTGCGCAAGCGCGTCTAATCGGGCGATTAGACGCTGAAATTAGACGACACCATGGAGACGAGGACGCTAGCAACGGAATAGGTAAGTGAATAACTTCTGTATGGCTCATATTTAATGCACGATGTACATTACAAAGTGCATTAATATGGCCATACAGAAGTGTATAACCCCACTTGCTTTCGCGGGACAACCCCTTTAATATTTACCAACAGTCCTGACAGAATAAAAGGGGTGCAAATTGGGTGCACCTGGAAAATAGTGGCCATAATATAATACATTTCCATTTGCCTCTCAAAAGGCAATTTTATTGGAGAGCTACGAAAATCCTAAACTTTAGGAAGGCAAAGATCGATCGACTTAGAGATGCCCTTAACCTTATTGACTAGGGCAACGTTCTCTAAAATAAGAGTATAGACAATAAATCGGAAATGTTTAAAAATATCTTAAACACATACTGTTAACGGTTCTTACCTTACAGAAATAAAGGAATTAGGAATATGAGAAAACTAATGTGTAAAACAAGAAGGCAGTGAAGAAGCATTAAAAACCTATAAGGAAAAAAATAAATTTACATAAAAAGCAAATAAAAGCAGCAAAGGTGGAGACAAAGAAACTTGTTGACAGAGAGAGTAAAATTGACCCTAAACCGTTCAACTATTGAAATAGTAAAAAGATTAATACTGTTACTATACAGGAAGCTTGGTGGTTAGAGTCACAATAGGTACAAAGCTTGGCCGTTACAAAGTCTCTTATCAGGGCGCACAGCATAATGGTTGCAGTCTCTGAGGGCACACATTATATTGGTTACAGACATCATAGTTATAGTCTCTCTCTGTGAAGACACTCAGTGTATGGAGTACAGTCTCTCTCTCTCGGCACGCAGTATATTGGTTAGTCTGTCTCACTCTGAGGACCCTTGGTGCGTTTGTTACTTACAGTTTCTCTCTGAGGGCACACATCATATTAGTGAAGATTTTCTTTGAGGACACAGTATATTGGTTATTGTCTCTCTAATATAATACACAGTATATTAGTTACAGTCTCCTTCTCTATCTCTGTAAGGGCACACAGAGTAATGTTTATGGTCTTTCTCAGGACATACAGCATATTGGTTACAGTCTCTTTCTCTGAGGACACTCAGTATAATGGTTGCAGTGTCTCTCTGAGGTCACAAGATGTAATGATTACAGCATGTTTAATTCTGCACACAGCATATTAGTTACATACGTTCTCTGAGGATACTTTATATTGCTAACATATCTTGGTTACAGTCTCCCTCTCAATCTCTGTAAGAGCACACAGAGTGATGATTAGAGTCTCTCTCAATGGTACATAGCACATTGGTAATAGTCTCTCTCTCTCTCTGTGAGGACACTCAGCATATTGGTTACAGTCACCCTCTGGCATTTTGAGGGAACACAACGTATTGGTCACAGTCTTTCTCAAAGGGAACTCAGTATATTGGTTACAGTCTCTCTCTGAGTGTACTCATTATCTTAGCTACAGTCTCTCTATCTCTGTAAGGAGTCTCAGCATTTGGATTACAGTCTCCCTGTGAGGGCACACAGCATATTAGTTTTATTCTAGCTCCAATACACAACATATTGGTTACAGTCCTTATCGTGCTAAATGCACAACAGGGTATTGGTTACATTCTCTCTCTCTCTGAGTGTGCGCAGCACAATGGTTACAGTCTCTGTTAACTTCTCAAGTCATCTCACATAAATCAAACTCAACAGGCCACATGGATTACACTCAAGCAATCTCTTGTCACAGCAGCAGTATCTACCGCGTTTGGCTGAGCCCACAATAGTCTTTCTCCATGTAGCAGCCTTATTTTCCAGGAATACTTCCAAGAGAGGCTTCTACTCAGACCCTGCAGTCCCAAGCAAGGCCAAAGCTGACACAAGATCATATAGTCAACCGCTCTAGCGAGATGCACTGGTCAGACCCTACTACTACAATTCAGGATCAGGACGGGGTCACCACATAGTGATGCAGTTATGATGACTCATTCTTCGTGGACGGTGGTTGCATACTCCCTTCTCTACAGGACATTGGATGTATTTGTAATTAGATGTTATTGCAGTATATGTAAATCTGTCACCGAACTTGATGGACATTACCCATGAGGAAGCCACCTTTGTGCGGCACACAGCGTGAACCCTCTCTAGTTCCTGTATTTTATCCTGGTGCAGGAGGGCAGGTATAAACAAGTCCTCAACATGCAGACAGCCAAACTGCTATATGGAGGAGCAATCGCACAGGCGCAAGTTACTGATAGACAACCACTCACACACCTTCCTTATATTGAGGGGGTGGCTACTTAGTACTTTTCCTGCACAAAAAGAGGGCATGTACAGGGCGTCAGGCCATATGATACGTGTAGTACACCATGCAGGATTACAACCTATTAATGACATCATGTGTAAGGACTCACAAGGAAATGAGGACCCTTGGCACAGGCTTTTGAGCTTGTGTCTTTTGGCCAAAATATTAACCAATACCTTGTATTTATTAGTAACCTGCAGTGCGGATTTGAATGCTAAGGGAGTCCAGGTTGCCAGTGTGGTTCACCTATGAGGTGCAGGGCAGCCCGCTGGATTGAAACATGGCATCATTAATATGTTGTAAGCCTGCACAGTGTACTACATGCACTATGTGGCCTGACACCCTGTACATGCTCTATTTTTGTGCAAGAATAGTACTAGGCAGCCACCCCCCACTATATAAGGAAGGAGTGTGAGTGGTTGTTCATCATTACCTTACAGCTGTGCAATTGCTCCTCCATATAGCATTTTGGCTGTCTGCATGTTGAGGGATGCCCTCTTGTATATCAGTAAGTATATAGCTGCTTTTTGTGATTTTTTTTTTGTCTGTTCATATTTTTCTTCTCTGTGATTCTGTATTTTTCTCCATATCCCAGACATATTTGACGTTATATTATAAGGACTAGGGCCATTGGTTATAGTAAAGTCCACCCTCAACACCAACGGGTGCAGAGATACTCCGGACAATGTGGCATCACCTACCCTGTGGTAATACTCTGGTACAGCTCCGTCTCCCTACCAACATGACGAGTGCCATGTAATACGGCACAGTGTTGAGGCTTAGTATCAGTAGCAGAATGTCTGAAAACTTCATTAGCCAGCCTAAAGTCCGGATCTCAATCCCATCAAGCATCTTTGGAACGAATGAGGATGCCGTATCCGTGCAGGTCCATCATCCCCCACATCACTATCTGAAGCTGTCATTGAGGAATGGAGGCAAATCCCTCCACATATCTATGGGAATTTGGGGGAAAGTGTGCCTAGGAGGATCACTACAGTCATTGAGGCCAAAGGTGGTCCAACACCTCACTGTAAAATGTGAATACTATCGAATTTCATTACCATGTATGTCCCAATGTCTTTGTTAACATAGTGTATATGATTTCTCACAAATGCTCATTGGTTTATTACTCTTGCAACTATGGAGACTGTAATGCTATCTTAGCTTTGTATATTCAGCTGGGTACATTTTTGGAGGGGAGTTGCTTATCATGGTTTGCACCTCTGAGAATTAGGCCAAGTACCTATTTCTTTGTAGAGTATATGTAGTATTGTTTGGTGTGTTGGAATTTGTGCGCCGCAGTTTTGTGTCAGCCTATAATTTGCTATTGTAGATCCACTTTTAGGATCACTGGCAGGAACAGTTCATTGAAGTCTCCTGTGATGTGAAACACGTCATCTGAACCTGATGGATTGTAGGGTCCGGTGTCAGCCATCAACTGGTGAAACACTAATGACAGCATCCACAACCATAAACTGTCATGGGTATGCGAGATGGGAACTTAATAATGAGGACAAGTGCTGGCCTTAGCTTAGATGGTACCCTGTGCAAAATTTGTTTCGATGCCACCCTGTCATAAGAAAAAAACTATATATATTACACCGATAGGCAGTCTTTCCTGTATTCTGCTTGTGCAGATAGCAGCATACCTATACCAGAATAGCTGATGGAAAAAAAGACTGCACCAGAATCAAAATCATCATATAAATATAGCAGCAAGAACAAGGCTCAGTACATAAATATGGTACCAGAACCAAGCTTATAACATAAAAACGGCACCAGAACCAAGCTCATAACATAAAAACGGCACCAGAACCAAGCTCAGTACACGAATACACCAATAGAACCAAGCTCATAACATAAATACAAAAGAACTAAGCTCATAATATAAATACAGCACCAGAACCAAGGTCATAGCATAAATACACCATAAACCAATCTCAATGCATAAATATAATACCAGAACCAAGCTCATAACATAAATACACCATGAACCAACATGAATAATTAAATACAATACCAGAACCAAGCTGTTAACATAAATATAGCCTCATAACTAAGCGATTGTACTGGGGGGCACTAAAGAATTGACAGCGGCACCTCAGAACATCAGAGGGCTAGAGACAGAGCCAGGAGGAGGATGATTCACATAGCTCCACAAGATGCTGCCACATGAAGAAGATCATATGGCTGAATGGACTTAAGGGGAACGATCGACCCTGGCTTACATCTGCCTGATGCCCCCAATACAAGCTGTTGGCTTGTGTCCTGTGTGACCACGTAGCTAAAGCCAGCCATGATGCGGATACAGGGGGCAAAATACACAAAACTGACAGGATGTTATCTCTCTTCATTACTGTGCAGAATTAATCAGCATACTAGAAATCTCATGAGGAAATTTGGTGAGGATAGTGAGGCCAAAACAATCCAGGTCTCCAACCAGAAGGTCTGGCAAAAGCAACATCTCATAGACCCTAGTGCCAAAGAGCCACCTGGCATGAGACAATATGCTTTATATGATCCATATGGAAGAACTGAGCGATGGCTACAGTAGTCTGTATTGTTGTAGGTTGTTGCTTTACTGTCCTCTTCACTTATGGTGTTGCCACTTATTTATTTTGCTGGCAGACCAATGAGGAGGGACCCAGACAGCAGACCCGCCTGTTCTGGCACAAACTACACTGATTCAGGTTGTAAAGCTGGATGATCTAGGTTGTAGTAGGGTCTCCTGTAGACTATGCAGCCAGTAATGATAATCTCCAGATTCCTTACATTTCTGATTCCTAATGGCTCCATTCCAGTGTCAGAAGGTGCTGACGTCTAATGTGAAATAGCGGGGATTAGAAATAAAGTCCAACATCAAAGGATTCCTCCATGTCCCTCCCTTCGTAATAGAATGTCGCAGGATTTTGCCGCCATTCTGCATGCTGTCTCGGCACTGCCTGCAAAGAATGGGGTGAAGCTCGGTTCTCCATACAGAGCTCTGACTTTGCTGATCTGCTAACAGGTGAAATATCTTTGCACTGTGTTTGCCAGCACAACAGACCGATACTGCAATGGGAAGTAAAGTGGTACCACAAATATGCAAATATTTCCAAGTGACTTCCTGTCCTCCTGCCAAGCTAAAGCCTCAGGGGCCTGCATGCAAGGGTTCAGCTTGGGACCCCCTCTCCACAGCTATTTGGCTGTGTACTTCCAAAGTGTTCCTCTTTTTGGAGGAACAGTCCTTATTTTTGACTTGAGTCCCTCTTTTTGACCTTGGAAATAGAATTGCATTAATGAGCTTACCATATTGCTTCATAAACTATCTGCATACTTGTTAACTGTATCTGAGACCCCAATTTTTATATTATGCAACCATATAGAGCAATTTGAAATGCAGAAATTTCCATATTCTGAAGAATTTTGTGCTAATATTTAAATTACAAGCATTCAAACATATAGATATGGATGGAAAAACGGATCTGTCACACAATCAACCAGAAGTGTCTATTTTGACTATTCAAAAAGTTGGGATATATTCTTGGTTGGAACCATAGTCGTAGTAGGAACACCTGTGCAGTAATAGGCTCCCCTATATAGTAATAGAGCCCCCTGTATAGTAATAGACCCCCCACCCCCCGTGCATCCAAGCCATATGCACATTAACACTTCCTGCTTCATCACACAGAAACGCTGCACTCAGTCTGCCTGTCATGCTGCCCGAGTGGAGAATGGCTCCTTCCTCTTCTCATGCTGTCCAGGGCTTAGCAGCACACACCGAATAGGAGGAGGGGAAGAGGCCATTCTTTGCTCTGGCAACATAACTGGCAGGGTGAGTGCAGCGCTCCTGTGTGATGGATCAAAAAGGAAGTGTCAATGTGCATATGGCTTGGACGGACGGGGAGTGCAATGTCAGCAATGTCAGCGGCAATGGGGGCCTCTGGGCCCCTCAACCTAGGGTCCTAGTCGCAGCTGTGACCCCTATTGCTATGCCACTGCTCCTGCACCATCAGGCCACAGGCCTACTATTGGTATGCTGATGCTATCTTAATCATCTGGACTGAGTCTCAACAATAGCTAAAAATATCCTAATGAGCATTTCAATCCATCTCATCCCACTGTCAATTTAACACTTGTCTGCTCCTTTACCAAGATAAGCCTTCTGGATGCCATCAGCAAAATACAGAACAATTAAACAGAGGCACAAGTGATCCAGAAGCCAAATGATCACCCAACAAACCTCAGTTGGGATGGTGTCCATCTCAAATACATAAACTCCTCCATTTACAGTCAAACTACTTGCATTAAAAAAGTGTGACTTTTGTCACAAAGGACCATTCAAATTGAATATTTCCAGACCCCCTCTTGTGTGCTATAGGTAGTCCCCTAATCTGAGAAACGTCATTGTCAGAAGCCCCCTGTTCTCTCCAACAGCAGAAGGAACATTTCCCTGCAACCAGAGAAAATGTAAAAGCTCCATCCTTTGCAATATACCCTCATTGTAGAGAAGAGGATGGCGCTGAGTGCCAGACTTTTTGGTGCAGGCACTCTCTAAAGTGTGCAGGAGCAACTAAAGGGGTGCCAAACTGACTGGTGATAGGATGCTATGGAGTCTACTGAAGCCAAAAGGGGGTTCCAGGCTTGTTGGTGCTGGGACTCTCTACCGGTAGACGGTGGGTGACAGACTTGTTGGTGCTTGGACCGCATTAGATGAGTGTGTAAAAGAAGGAAGCGACATGCTACTTCTTGGTGTTGAAACTCAATTTTTTACGTTGGAATTTCACACGTGGATTTTGCCTATTCAGAGGGCTAAATCTGTGCACGGATCAGCGCCAAAAACTGCATCAGAGAGACGCAGAGTTTGACATGGTTTTTAGAAGCAGAATTCACGCTAAATATTCTGCTGTGAACCCCACCGTGTGAACATACCCTTCATAAGAGTGTGGTGCCAGGATAAGAGGGGGGCTACTTTTCCAAGGCCCACCCTGTACTAGTATTTTTAGTTCGTTGAGCATCATTGGTGTGGGATCAGTCAGTAAGAGGTGATCGACTGATGCTTTATTAAAGGTCAATGTATCACTGAGATTTTTTTTTTTACTAATTAAAACTGGATACTGACACACATCCATTTCTTTTTATTTTCTGATTGTAGATTATTGTTTCTCTGCATGGTTATGGGGTGGAGAGGCATCTTGCCTGAGCTGCCTCTCAGTTTATAGTAGCTACATGGACATAAATAACTGTTGTCTGGTGATGACTCATTGACTTCTATGGGGTAGTATTGCGCAAATGTGGGCTATGTCCATTACCTGTGGTATATATATATATATATATATATATATATATATATATAAAACAGCTCTACTCCATCGTGTTCACATATCACCCCTCCCCTGTAGTGGGTACATATTAGTGTGGCAGTAAGCTGGTTGAGTTGAGCGTCCCCCTTGTTTCACGGATCCGCTCACCTGGGCTGCACCTTTTATTTTGTGCCACAGATGTGTACGGCTACTTAGCAGATTAACTGTTTAAAAAAAATGTCCTGCGGCTGGTGTTCTTCCCATGGCGTGTCACCCAGTACCCAGTCTCCGAAAGACATGAAAATCCCTCAGAAATCACTAACAAGGATTCCTATTCATTGCTAAGGAAAGTGCCCAGAAGTAACGTGACCGGACTCACTCACCAGTCCAGTTATACTGATGTATATAAATGATGAGGTCAGGTTATACTGAGAAATCTATATATACATAAAGAGGTTGGGTATATATATGTATACAGGGTGTAGTCAAAAAGCCGGATCCAGCGCTATATCTCATTACTGGTGTCCTAGTAAATAACAAATAGTGTACTTGAATAGGAAGGCATGGATAGGCTAGGCTATGTTACTACACTGTGTTATTATGTTCTGGAGCCCCTGTGGGCCCCGGAACATAGTAACATAGTATGTAAGGCTGACAAAAGACATATGTCCATCCAGTTCAGCTTCTTACCCCTGCTCCAATGTTGAACATGGATTTCAATTTTGTGTTTCAGTCCCTGTAAGAGATAAAGAGTAAAACTCAATTGCAAAGTTAGAGTAGCATGTGAGAAGCAGAAATCCGCTTCCCACATCTCTAAGTCCCACGGGACCGCTGCTATAACTGTTGTAAGGAAAGCATATTGGAAGTGGCCTCCTTCTGCTATGATAGGGGCAGATCATCCACGAAGTCATTCACCGTCATCTGCAGGAGACTCCGGTACCGAACCCAGGCATGAACACAGGTCCAACGACGGCTCCATATATGTATCATAGCAGGAGGCCACTTCCAGTATGCTTTCCTTCCTTCAGTCATAGCAGCAGTCCTGCGGGACATAAAGAGACATGGAAAGCACATTTCTACTTCTCACATGCTACCCTAACTTTGCAATTGAGTTTTACTCTCTGCCTCTTACAGGGGCTGCAATACAAAATTGAAACCCACGTTCCAGGTCCCCCAGGGCCCCGTGTGCCATACCATCATGTAGCGCATCCATGCCTTCCTATGCAAACACACTATTGTTATTTCACTATAGGAATATCTTGAACAGCTAAAATCAAGATCAGAACGTGCGGATCAAATGGTCTTGCTGATCTCCATCAGTAGCTTCCACCTCCTATGGTGACTAACATCCTCTTTCCATGCTCACTAGAACCCTCTTTCCATGGTCACTTGCACCATTCTTATTTCCTCATGTGTACCCTCTTTCAATGACCACCTTTGCCCTTCTTCCACGGTCACTAGCACCCTCTTTCCCTGTTCACTGACACCCATCTTTGACCGTCAGTATTAGTGTCCTTCTATGGTTACTAGTGCTCTACATCCAAAATCTGTAGAGCGTACCTTCCAAGGTCACTGGCAGGCATCAGCAGGTCCATTCACAACACTAGAACAACCTTGATTGTACCCAGGCCATAGTCATGTGTCTAGTCATGTAACCCAGTAAAATGCCCTTTTTTGCTGTTGGCACACAGAAGTATTTGGGGCACACACTATGCAGATATCTCGCTGCAGCACACAGAGAGAATATTGCTGTTCTGGGGTATAGTTTTGCAGTATCATGCGTGTGTGCCAGACAAGGGTTCTAGTGCAGACGTCCATTCATGAACCCACTGCCCGGGCGGAGGCCATGCCAAGGCTGAGAGATGTGTGTGTGGTTCAGGAGATCTCTGCTGCACTGCAGACATTCCTGTAACTGCTCAGATGAATGTGATGTGTGGGATGCAGCAACATTTACAACCTGGCTCTTTCTCTGTCATCCTCTGGGAAATGTGCGGGCTGTAACTGAGTGTCCTGTGCTATATGGGGGTCCACAACCTGGCCATGGCAGAACATCATCTGAGAAATCACACATCATGTGCCATTTATAACACTGGTGCCTTCTTATGCGGCAGAGGAGTCATTAGTACCCCCAGACACCAGGGCTCAAGGTGGGTGCTACCTCTGCATCCCCTATGACCCTGCCTTCATCTGAACTCCAGATGTTTTTGCATGCTGGGTCAAATAGCAATGGTCATTGAAGATGCGTTCTTGATATGTATAGTAGCTATATTGACTATTGCTCTGGAAGCTCCTTTTAAGCCTCCGACGCAGATCCGGCATAAAATCCCGGACAAAATAGTGCAGCATGCTGTGCTTTTTGACCAGGAATATGCCAGGTCTGACGCTTCCGGTAGATTTGTTCTTCATCTACAAGGACAGAGCCAATCAGAGGCGATCAACGGAGATATAAAATAATAGAAAAACGCCGGCTCTATTTGCTATTTGTCAAGTGACTTGTGGTTGGCCAGTGTACCGAGGGATCTCCATTTCTGATGCTTGAAATGATGCTATTAACCAGCAGAGCCGTAAATATTCAAAGTGAAATACAATGGATATATACACTAAGCATAGAAACAGCTGAAGCCCCGGGCGAGGCTGTGCCGATATGTCATATACACCATACTGTAGGTTATCCTGGAGGACCTGTTGGCACACCGGCATGTTCTCAGTCCCCCTGTTCACCAGTAGCAGGGGCACGGTGATCGCCACCTTTATATTTTTCAATTTGTAGAGTTTTATATAAACTGAAAGAAGCTCTGAAAGGTTTATAGATTTCCACGGTGAAATAAAATATGCAGAAACGCAATCCCCTGAGCTTAATCTGACTATTGATGGTCAGTGAGGTTCAGAAGCAGCGTAACTACTGTGAATGAGATGCTGAGATAATCTGTGAGAAGTGGAGCTTTGTGAGGGGGAACTGACCAGTTGGTGCGGGTGGTGAGGAACGAGGCATGTTGGGTGCAGTGGTTAGAAGTGCAGCAGGTTGGTTACAGTGGTGGGGAGTGTGGCGGACTGAGTACAGTTGGTGAAGAGTGTGGCAGTTTGGATGAGGGAGGTAAGGTGCACAACAGGTTCAGTGCAGTGGTTAGGAGTGCAGCATGTTGGGTGCAGTGGTTAGGAGTACAGCATGTTGGGCACAGTAGTGAGGAGTGTGGCAGATGGAGTACAGTTGATAAGCAGTGTAGTAGTTTGGGTGCAGTGATTAAGAGTGCAGCAGTTTGGGTGTATGGTGAGGAGTGCATTAGGTTGGATACAGGTGGTAAGGAGCACAGCAGGTTGGGTGCAGTGGTGAGGAGAGCAGCAGGTTTGGTGTAGAGGTTAGGAGTGCAGCCTGGTGTGTGCACTGGTGAGGAGTGCAGCAGGTTCAATATCTGGGTGGGTGCAGTGGTGTAGCAGGTTTAGTTTAGATGGTTAGGAGTGCAGTGGTGAGTAGAGCAGGCTGAGTTGAGTGTTAAGGAGTGCAGCAGGTTTGATACAGGTTTGGGTAAGGCATGCGGAAGGCTAGGTGTACTGGTGAGGAGTGTAGCAGGCTGGGTGCAGTGGTGAGGAGTTCTGATGTGCTTAATTGTCATGAACTAAATGTGTTAGTGTCATTTATGTTCACATTGTGAGAGTTGGGAATGTAACACTGCTATGCTTTGCAGGAGCTTTACCAGAAACATCTAGACGAGCAAGAAGAAGGGTGATGATGGCTGTTAATTAATTATATGTACCCCTACCTGTCCATAGGCTGATCAGTTAGACAGTTTTGTGAAGACGCAGCACATCTGGTTGGCTGTTGCTGATTCTTTGAAGAGCCGAGATGGCAGCTGTGGCCAGATCCTGGCAAGGGAGAATGGAGAGTGGAGATCTCCTGCCATCCATCATAGAACAAGGAAGCTTAAGCGTCCATGACTTTCTGAAGAGCATTACAACATATCAGCAGTAATGGAGACATGTTGAACTTCTGTCTGCAGTGTTGAGTCTTATATGTGGCCTGACGTCTTCTGTGGTGTGAGAATTATTGGACATGAGGTCCCTTGCTGTGTCCAGTTGGCTATAAGGAGTGGTTCCCCAGATGTTGGAGTGCCCGAACAGGCATCCCAAACTCGTTTTTCTTGTGTTTAGACTTCTGGGATTTCCTAAATGGATGCTTTATAAGAACCCTGATTGCTGTAACAGCAGGACCGAGTTGGTGATCCGCCATGTACTGTAAGTCATTTCAATTGACCTAGAAAAGACTACTTGCTAATTTACCAGTTACCCATCGCTGCCTGCTCTCTCTTTGCTAATCAGCCTGTCACAAACTAGTTGGCGGCGGTGGGATAAGCACACAGGGAATGAAGAACAACTGCCCAGGCACAAATGGGGCTGGATCCTCCGGAATGCGAAGAGTTTTCAAGCAACTGCTGGGGGAAGAAGCAACAATAGAGGATAAGAAAGAGGCAATTCGAAGAGTGCACCAAAGGGAGATGGACAAATATTTAGACAAACCGCCACTATGAGGAAACCCCCAAAAGTGTCCCGCAGAGATTTTAAAGGGGTTGTCCAGTTAAAAACAAACTTCACCTTCTATGAACCCCACAAACTAATTTATGGTGCTTACAGGCAGTTCCTAAGGAGTCCGGGGATGTATTTTTTATACTTACCCAGCTCCCTGTTCTTGCACTGTCTCCAG
Source organism: Eleutherodactylus coqui (assembly GCF_035609145.1). Classification (NCBI taxonomy): domain Eukaryota; kingdom Metazoa; phylum Chordata; class Amphibia; order Anura; family Eleutherodactylidae; genus Eleutherodactylus; species Eleutherodactylus coqui. The sequence goes on from NC_089839.1 coordinate 203,443,646, forward strand.
TGGAAGTTGGCAGTTGGACAGTGTAGCAGACTCATCTTTGTAGGCTGTGCGCGTGCACCCCCATAAAGAACAATGTATGTGCATGCACATAGCCTGCAGAGATGAATCCAGTACATTGTCCATGTGCTGACTTCCACAGGTGACAATGCGGAAATGGGGAGCTGGGTAAATTTAAAAAAAAAGTACACCCCAGACTCCTCGGGACCTAACATATGAGCACCACAACTTAGTTCATGGTGTTCATAGGTGATGACAGTTTCCCTTTAAAAAAAGCAGTAGGGAACATTGAGGGAATCTTCCAGGACTTTGAACATCAATATAAATTAATGGAAGTGCCAGAAACGGAGTGGATTGGGCATCTAGCAGTGCAAATAGAAGTGCAGAATCTTACAAAACTATGGACTGTAGGTGGAACCAACAGTATGACGCTACTAGGCAAACTATGATCTAAAGCGTGCAGAGTCTTAAGTGTGTGATTTGAGATTAAGTAACTTTACCTTCAAGGAGGTTAGAATGGGGTCATTTACTCATTTGTTGATCTCTTTGTATGAATTGTCAAGTCTATATGAATAAACTGTGCTCCACGATTAGTCATGCTGTCTGCTGTACATCTTTTTCCATGTGTGCAGTCCTTGAACAGCCATTGAAGAGTGCATACTACTGTATGAGATGTGTGCATGTTGCGCATTTAGTAGCCCAGATCCTGGATCTAAATGAGCAGCTTGCAACACTGAGATCCATTGACAACATGGAAAAGCATTTTTTGCTCACTAAGGACACTCGCTGGGGCAGATATGGGGATCATAAAGTGACATGGTGGATGATGAGACAGCTAGCTGGGTAATAGAAGACGAATGTGGAAGAAAATGTGCACTTGTTTAAACGAGAATTGTCCCATGTAAAATGGGCATAATATCACTCTCCAGTATAATCTCTATCTCCTCAGTATATTGTCTATCTCCCCAGTATAATGTTTCCCCAGTATAATCTGTCTCCTAGTACAATTTCTCCCCCATTATAATCTTTCCCCCTAAATAATTTCTGTCTCCCAGTATAATCTCTCCCCCAGTATAATCTCTGCCTCCCGGTATAATTTCTCCCCCATTATAATCTTTCCCCTAGTATAATCTCTGCCTCCCATTATAATCTCTCCCCCAGAATAATCTTTCCCCAGTACAATCTCTCCCACAGTATAATTTCTCCCCCATTATAATCTCTCCCCCCAGTATAATCTCTGCCTCCCAGTATAATCTTTCCCACAGTATAATTTCTCCCCCATTATAATCTCTCCCCTAGTATAATCTCTGCCTCCCAGTATAATCTTTCCCCTATTATAATCTCTGCTTCCCAGTATAATCTCTCCCCAGTATAATCTTTCCCTAGTACAATCTCTCCCCCAGTATAATTTCTCCCCCATTACAATCTCTCCCCCAGTATAATCTCTGTCCCCCAGTATAATCTTTCCTCAGTATAATCTCTGTCTCCCAGTATAGTCTCTTTCCCCCACTATAATCCCTCTTCCCCAGTGTTCTCTCTGGATGTCTCTTTAACTCTCTGTGTGATGTTCTATTTCTGTTTTTCTTTCTCTGTCTCCCTCTCTTTCTGTGCCTGTTGTATCTCTCTCGCTGACACTCTCTGTGTTGCTGTGTCTCTTCTCTTTTTGTGTGCTTTCCTATCTCCGTTTCCATCTGTCTCTCCCTTTTTCTCTCCATCTCTCTTCCTCCATCTCTCTCTCTCCCTTCCTCTCTCTTCCTCGCTCTCTACCTGCCTCTGTGAATGCTTTCTTCCCGTTTGCTTTTAGCTGGCTTTTCATCAGGTTGCTGTAGACTTGTGAGCTGCTGTTTTCCTGCAGCACTCCTTCCATCCTCCTTTGCCTCCCACATCGGAGCCACCACTGCAGCATGAGTGCGGCTGTCAGCTCCATGATTAGTGCTACGGGAAGAGGGGATGTAGTCCTCTGGCCGTATCGCTGTGCAGGGCCACAAATAGCTGAAGGGCCCTGGACATTCCCAGGTAAACACAAATGTGACTCCTGACTGGGTTTCCAAAGGACACAAGTTGGGTCACTAACGTCTCACGTACATAGCAGTCCTGAGGGCGTATGCTGTAACTTCCACTAATCGGACTGACAACTGCAAACAATTCTGGTAAGTGGGGAGACTTAATGAGCTCACAGAGAAAAGGAGACGCATGTTGTCTATAGGCTGGTGGATCGCTGCAACTCTAGATTCACAGTGCAGGAAAGAGTTAAATGAGGAAGCAATTTATGGACGCCGCTTGCTGCTTGTCTGCGGAGCTGACAGCAAAAGGCGAGGTCATTACTGTGGAAATCCACTGTACCAAATCATAGATTTGCTTGGAATCTCAAAGGGAATTTCTTTACTGTCTCAAACCACTGCAAAATGTGTATTAGTGACCATGACTGAGCAGCCACCTCCCCTCTCCCCCCCTAATAGTGACCGCGACTGAGCAGCCACCTCCCCTCTCCTCCCCTAATTAATAGTGACCATGACTGAGCAGTCACCACCCCTTTCCTCCCCTAATTAATAGTGACCATCACTGAGCAACCACCTCCCCTCTCTCCTGAGTTTAGTAGTGAATGTGACCGAGCAGCCCCCCCCCCCCAATTGATAGTGACCATGACCTAGCAGCTGCCTCCCCTCTCTCCTCCTAATTAATAGTGACCATGACTGAGTAGCCACCTCTCCTTTCTCCCCCTAATTAATAGTGACCATAACCGAGCAGCCATATCCCGTCTTTCCGCCTAGTTAATAGTGACTGAGCAGCCACTTCCCCTTTCCTCCCTAATAGTGACCGGGACTGAGCAACCACCTCCCCTCTCTCTCTCTCGAGTTTAGTAGTGACCGTGACTGTGCAGCCACTCTCCCCAATTGATAGTGACCATGACCTAGCAGCTGCCTCCCCTCTCTCCCCCTAATTAAGGCCCCCTGTCAACAGCAGTGATTTCGCCGGCAGTTTATCACGCCGTCTGAAGCTCTCCATAGCATTGCTATGGAAAGCACCGGCCCCCTGTCCACGAGCGGAGAATTACTGTGATTCTCCGCTCGCGGCCGGCAATTCGCAGCATGCTGCGAATTGCCCAGATTCTCCGCGGTCAGCCTATCAGATTAGGCTGACCTGCGGAGAACCATCTGTGGCTCCTACTCCCGGGCGGCGGCTCCCGCGGGTGACATTGTGAAATCACATGCAGAAAACAAATCACGGCATGATCTATTTCTGTGTGGCACAGAAATGTCACACCTGGTCCGCCGGCTCCACTCTGCGCATGCGCCGGCTGGCCGGCAGCCGACACATCACTGAGCCGGAGCCGCTGGAGAAGGTGAGACCCGCACTGGTCCCTGCAGGGGCGCAGGTCGGGTCCCGCTGTGAGAATTCTCGCAGGGGATCCGACCCAGCCGTGTGCAGGCGGCCTAAGGGCTCCTGCACACTTGCGTTATTCTTGCGCGTTTTTTTTCACGCGACATTGCTGCGTTTTTTTCATGCGATTGTCAATGGAACTTTCTAATGTTAAAAACGCATCGCACAAAAATTACAAAGCACCAACTTGTGAAATAGGGACCGTGACTGTGCAGTCACTACCTCTCTCGCCCAGTTTAGTAGTGATTGCAGCTGAGCAACTGCCTCTCCCCTCATATAGTGCAGGCTTTGGATGAGCAGATGCCTCTCCTCTCTCTTCACCAGTTTAGTGATAGTGGAAGCGACTGCTCAGTCAGAGTCTCCCTCATAGTGTAGTAGTGTGCATAGCTGAAAAACTGCCTCTCCTCTCCCCTGATGTAGTAGTAACCGTGGTTTAGCAGCTGCATCTTCTCTTTTTCCACCAAAAACCTCTCTTTAGTCTCCCCAGGTTTAGTGGTGACCATGACTAATTGCTTTCTCTTTCCTTGTGGTGTACTAGTGTCTGTGGCTGAGAAATTGCTTCCTCTTTCTGTAAATGCATTAGTGATCGTGGCTGAGCAGTCACCTCCCCTTTCTCTCCACTGGTTTAGTAGTGCTTGTGGATCAGCAGTAACCTTCCATCTCCCCCGATGTAGTAGTGACTGTCACTGAGTAATCTTCTCTCATCTTCCCCTGTGTAATAATGACTGTGACCGAGCAACGAGTTCCACTCTCCCAGGTGTAGTAGTGACCATGGCTGAGCAGCTTCTTCCCGTCTATCCCTAGTGTATTAGTGGCCTAGCTGAGCAGCCACCTTCCTTCTCTCTCCACCAGTTTAGTAGTGACTGTGGCTGAGCAGTTGCTTCCTCTCTTGCTACCCTAAAGTAGTAGTTACCATGGCTGAAAAGCTACCTACCCCTTCCCCCAAATTAGTACTGACCATGGTTAAACAGCCACCTATCCTTTCCCCCAGTGTAGTAGTGACCGTGGCTGAGTAGCTGCCTTACTTCTTACCTAGTGTAGTAGTGACTATGGCTGAGTAGCTGCCTTACTTCTTACCTAGTGTAGTAGTGACCGTGGCTGAGCAGCTGACTTACTTCTTACCTAGTGTAGTAGTGACCGTGGCTGAGTAGCTGCCTTACTTCTTACCTAGTGTAGTAGTGACCGTGGCTGAGCAGCTGACTTACTTCTTACCTAGTGTAGTAGTGACTATGGCTGAGCAGCTGCCTTACTTCTTAGCTAGTGTAGTAGTGACTGTGGCTGAGTAGCTCTCTCCCAAGATGTGACTGTGGCCACCCCTCTCCCCTAATGTAGCAGTGACCGTGGCAGAGCAGCCGCCCTCCCTCTTCCCAGATGTAAGAGTGATCGTGGCCTCTCCTCTACTCTAATGTAGCAGTGACCCAAGTTGACCAGCCGCTTTCCCTCTACTCTAGTGTAGTAGTGACCGTGTTTAAGCAGCCGTTTCTCCTTTCCCCGCTGTAGTAGTGACTCTTGCTGAGCAACTGCCTCCCCTCTCCCCTGGTGTAACAGTGACCATGGCTGAGCAGCCGCCTATCATCTCCCCGTTGTAGTAGTGACTATGGCTGAGCAGCTGTCTCCCCTTTCCCTACTGTAACAGTGATAGTGGCATTTCTTCTTCCTTAGTGTAGTAGTGACCATGACTGAGCAGCCGCTATCCTTCACTCCTGATGTAGTAGTGACCATGGCTGAGCAGCCGCCTTACCTTTTCCCTGGTGTAGTAGTGACTGTGGCTGAACAGCCACCTTATCCCTCCCGCATGTAGTAGTGACCATAGCTGAGCAGCTGCCTCTCCTCTGCCCCGGTATAGTAGTGACCACAACATAGCAGCCGCCTCCCCTCTTCTGTGGTGTAGTAGTGACCATGAATGAGCAGCTGCCTCCCTATTCTCTCAATGTAACAGTGACCATGGCCTCCCCTCTGCCCCAGTGTAGTAGTGACTATGACTACCTCTTCTTTTCCCAGTGTAGTAGTGACCATAACTAAGCAGCTGCCTTCCATGTCCTTTGGGTGACTGTGGCTGAGCTGCTGCCAAACCCTCGTTTTAACAGTGACTGTGGCCTCACCTCTTCTCCTCTGTAGTAGTGACCATAACTGAGCAGTCATCTATCCTCTCCCCCATTGTATTGGTAACCATGACTGAGCAGCCACCTTTCCTCTCCCCCAATGCAGTACTGACCATGACTACCTCTTCTTTCCCCAGTGTAGTAGTGACCATAACTAAGCAGCCACCTTCCCTGTTCCCTGGTGTAGTAGTGACTGTGGTTGAGCTGCTGCCTACCCTCTCCCCCAATGTAACAGTGACCGTGGCCTCCCCTCTTCTCCACTGTAGTAGTGACCATGACTCAGCAGTCACCTATCCTCTCCTCCAATGTGGTAGTGACCATGACTGCCTCTTTTTTTCCCAGTGTAGTAGTGACCATAACTAAGCAGCTGCCTTCCATGTCCTTTGGTGTAGCAGTGACTGTGGCTGAGCTGCTGCCAAACCCTCCTCTGTAGTAGTGACCATGACTGAGCAGTCACCTATCCTCTCCCCCATTGTAGTATTGACCATGACTGAGCAGTCACCTATCCTCTCCCCCATTGTAGTAGTGACCATGACTAAGTAGCTGCCTTTTCTCTCCCTGGTCAGGTATAGTAGTGACCATATCTGCCTCCCTCTTCTTCACTGTAGTAGTGACCATGACAGAGCAGTCACCTATCCTCTCCCCCATTGTAGTATTGACCATGACTGAGCAGTCACCTATCCTCTCCCCCATTGTAGTAGTGACCATGACTAAGTAGCTGCCTTTTCTCTCCCTGGTCAGGTATAGTAGTGACCATGTCTGCCTCCCTCTCCCCCATTGTAGTAGTGACCATGACTTAGCAGTCACCTATCCTCTCCCCTCTTGTAGTATTGACCATGACTGAGCAGTCACCTATCCTCTTCCTCATTGTAGTAATGACCATGACTGAGCAGTCACCTATCCTCTCCCTCATTGTAGTAGTGACCATAACTGAGCAGTCACCTATCCTCTCCCTTAATGCAGTAGTGACCATGACTGAGTAGCTGCCTTTTCTCTCCCTGGTCAGGTGTAGTAGTGACCATGTCTGCCTCCCTCTTCTTCACTGTAGTAGTGACCATGTCTGCCTCCCTCTTCTTCACTGTAGTAATGACCATGACTGAGCAGTCACCTATCCTCTCCCTCATTGTAGTAATGACCATGACTGAGCAGTCACCTTTCCTCCTCCCCTGGGGGTGCACAAGACATGCTGGCATATAGTTGTCAGTGTGGCAGGTCTTTGGGACACAGATGACAATACATTGGCAGAGTCCTGGATTGCAGCCTGCTGAATGTGTTGCATTGGTGCGTGTGCTGCTCCATCTCTGCCCACCTCCCTCCGGTCTCCCTCCTCCTCCTGTGCATTCCTCATCCTCCAGCCAGTAAACATCCCTCCATGCATCTCCTGTGATCTCACTGCACCACTGGGATGCTGCTGTGACACTCGCTGCTCTCCCCCTACCTGCCGGGCTAGGATGGTACAGTCTGCAGAGGGACTCCTGTAATGTATTGTGCTCCCCTCCAGATGCTGAGGAGCCGCTGCACTGAAGTCACGACCATGATGATGAGGAGGAGGAGATCGTAGGCAGCAGCAGCAGCAGGTAAGCGGCTCTGCAGCAGCAGTAGCATGCTCACCTCCCCCTCCACACAAGGTGACTCCTTCCTGCGGGGCCTGTGCGCTGGGGGCCTGGGCACAGCGGGCAGGGATTGTAAGTAGTGCATGTGCCATAGTCAGGGGCCCGGGGGGCCACATCAGGAGAGCAGTGCGCTGCAGCTGTGCGCTCTGTGTGTGTCAGGCTGCAGCCGCTGTCATAGTGACGGCTGGTGATGGATGTCAGCCCCTCGTTATGCCCCGGGCTCCTCTCTACATGTGCCGGGGAGGTTCGGGCTCTGCACGGTCGGATGTGGAGCCGGCACAGCAGTGAACTACCCAAGGTGACTTTGACAGAATTGTGCCGTACATTGCGGCTGCACCATAGCCGATCGTGCACAGCCTGGCAGGCTGATGGGCAGTGTGCGGGCATCCTGCAGGAGGCTGACTGATGGCACAGCACGCCAAGGTGACACTGGCACTCTGCAGAGCCCGCTGCGGCCTCTCCCTGCCCCAGATGAGGCGACGTCCCCGCACACACCGGCAGAAGGTCCGGACAAGGTCACCGGCGGCGGCCGCTCCGCTCCAAAGGGCTGCAAGAGAGACCGAAAGAGGAGATGGAGAGCCGCCAATACATATACATGTCCATCTATATATCTTATATCTATCCTTGAGCTATATGATACATATTCTATCAATCTATTTTCTATCTCATTTCTCTGTATCGCAAAGCTATCAATCTATCTTTTATCTATCGATCTCAAATCTATCTCACTATCTTATATCTATCCAATCTATTAGCTCTGTATCTCATCACTATCTATCTCAGTATCTTATATCTATCTATCTCTATCCCATATCTCTGTATCACATCCATCTATCTATCTATCTATCTATCTATCTATCTATCTATCTATCTATCTATCTATCTATCTATCTATCTATCTAGCTCTCTATCTCATATCTATCTATCTATCTTATATCTAGCTCTCTATCTATCATATCTATCTATCTTATATCTATCTATCTATCTCCTATCTATCTATCTATCTCTCTATTTATCTACTATTTCATTATCTGTCTACGTAATGTGGAAAAATCATCACACTCTCAATGTAGTCAAAAAATTAGTTATTTTTTCACCCATGCCATTAACAATGTTTGCATACCCAGGTGAAGAAAGAACCACTTTTATGACTGCATTGGGATTTCATTGGGATTGCTCCAATCTTTCTACACTAACTGCGATTGTTCCGTTTTTAGGAACTGTACCTTTGTCACACTGATATTTGTTGTTTTGGTTATCTATCTATCTATCTATCTATCTATCCCAATATCATCTATCTTTCTATCTATCTGTCTATCTCATATTATCTATCTATCACATATGTCTGCATCTCATTACTATCAATCAATCTTTTATCTATCAGTCTCAAATCTATCTATCTATCTATCTATCTATCTATCTATCTATCTATCTATCTATCTATCTATCTATCTATCTTTAGCTCAGTATCTTATATCTAACTAATATATATATCCCATACCTCTGTATCTCATCACTATCTATCTATCTATCTATCTATCTATCTATCTATCTATCTATCTATCTATCTATCTATCTATCTATCTATCTATCCCAATATCATCTATCTTTCTATCTATCTGTCTATCTCATATTATCTATCTATCTATCTATCTATCTATCTATCTATCTATCTATCTATCTATCTATCGCATATGTCTGTATCTCATTACTATCGATTAATCTTTTATCTATCAGTCTCAAATCTATCTATCTATCTATCTATCTATCTATCTATCTATCTATCTATCTATCTACCTACCTATCTATCCTTAGCTCAGTATCTTATATCTAACTAATCTATCTATCCCATATCTCTGTATCTCATCACTATCTATCTATCTATCTATCTATCTATCTCAATATCATCTATCTTTCTATCTATCTCATATTATCTATCTATCTATCTATCTATCTATCTATCTATCTATCTATCTATCTTTAGCGCGGTATCTTATATCTAACTAATCTATATATCCCATATCTCTGTATCTCATATCTATCTATCTATCTATCTATCTATCTATCTATCTATCTATCTATCTATCTATCTCAATATCATCTATCTATCTCTCTATCTCTCTCATATCTATCGGTCTATCTCATATTATCTATCTATCGCATATGTCTGTATCTCATTACTATCAATCAATCTTTTATCTAGCAATCTCAAATCTATCTATCTATTTATCTGTCTGTCATTAGCTCAGTATCTTATATCTAGCCAATCCATCTATCCCATATCTCTGTATCTGCTATCTATCTATCTATCTATCTATCTATCTATCTATCTATCTATCTATCTATCTATCTATCTATCTATCTATCTATCTATCTATCTATCTATCTAATACTATCTATCTATCTATCTATCTATCTATCTCAATATCATCTATCTTTCTATCTATCTCATATCTATCTATCTATCTATCTATCTATCTATCTATCTATCTATCTATCTATCTATCTATCTATCTATCTTTAGCGCGGTATCTTATATCTAACTAATCTATATATCCCATATCTCTGTATCTCATATCTATCTATCTATCTATCTATCTATCTTAATATCATCTATCTATCTCTCTATCTCTCTCATATCTATCGGTCTATCTCATATTATCTATCTATCGCATATGTCTGTATCTCATTACTATCAATCAATCTTTTATCTATCAATCTCAAATCTATCTATCTATCTATCTTAATATCATCTATCTATCTCTCTATCTCTCTCATATCTATCGGTCTATCTCATATTATCTATCTATCGCATATGTCTGTATCTCATTACTATCAATCAATCTTTTATCTATCAATCTCAAATCTATCTATCTATCTATCTATCTATCTATCTATCTATCTATCTATCTATCTATCTATCTGTCTGTTTTTAGCTCAGTATCTTATATCTAGCCAATCCATCTATCCCATATCTCTGTATCTGCTATCTATCTATCTATCTATCTATCTATCTATCTATCTATCTATCTATCTATCTATCTATCTATCTATCAATCTCATACTATCTATCTCTCTATTTATCTACTATTTCATTATCTGTCTACGTAATGTGGAAAAATCATCGCACTCTCAATGCAGTCAAAAAATTAGTCATTTTTTCACCCATGCCATTAACAATGTTTGCACAACAAGGTGAAGAAAGAACCACTTTTATGACTGCATTGGGATTTCATTGGGATTGCTCCAATCTTTCTACACTAACTGCGATTGTTCCATTTTTAGGAACTGTACCTTTGGCACACTGATATTTGTTGTTTGGTCACTGTGCTGCTTCCCTTTTACATCTATTTATCTATCATATCTTATATTTTTTATCTATCAATCTCTCTGTCTCATATCTATCTATCTTATGTTTATTATCTACCTATATATTTAATTATTTTGTATCGCATATCTCTGTATCTCAT